>NW_012100643.1:652702-662887 GCF_000951045.1 Mandrillus leucophaeus | reverse complement strand
TGATTTTTTGGAGGGTTTTTTGTGTCTCTATCTCCTTCAGTTCTGCTCTGATCTTAGTTATTTCTTGCCTTCTGCTAGCTTTTGAATGTGTTTGCTCTTGTTTCTCTAGTTCTTTTAATTGTGATATTAGGGTGTCAATTTTAGATCTTTCCTGCTTTCTCTTGTGGGCATTTAGTGCTATAAATTTCCCTCTACGCACTGCTTTAAGTGTGTCCCAGGGATTCTGGTATGTTATATCTTTGTTCTCACTGGTTTCAAAGAACCTCTTTATTTCTGCCTTCATTTCGTTATGTACTCAGTAGTCGTTCAGGAGCAGATTGTTCAGTTTCCATGTAGTTGAGTGATTTTGATTGAGTTTCTTAGTCCTGAATTCTAGTTTGATTTCACTGTGGTCTGAGAGACAGATTGTTATAATTGCTGTTCTTTTACATTTACTGAGGAGTGCTTTACTTCCAACTATGTGGTCAATTTTGGAATAGGTGCGATGTGGTGCTGAGAAGAATGTATATTCTGTTAATTTGGGGTGGAGAGTTCTGTGGATGTCTATTAGGTCTGCTTGATGCAGAGTTGAGTTCAATTCCTGGATATTCATGTTAACTTTCTGTCTCGTTGATCTGTCTAATGTTGACAGTGGGGTATTGAAGTCTCTTATTATTATTGTATGGGAGTCTAACTCTGTTTGTAAGTCTCTAAGGACTTACTTTATGAATCTAGATGCTCCGGTATTGGGCACATATATATTTAAGATAGTTAGCTCTTCCTGATGAATTGATCCCTTTACCTTTATGTCATGACCTTGTCTCTTTTGATCTTTGATGGTTTAAAGTCTGTTTTATCAGAGAGTAGGATTACAACCCTTGCTTTTTTTGTTCTCCATTTTCTTGGTAGATCTTTCTCTATCCCTTTATTTTGAGCCTATGTGTGTCTCTGCATGTGAGATGGGTCTCCTGAATACAAGAAACTGATGGGTCTTGACTCTTTAACCAATTTTCCAGTCTGTGTCTTTTAATTGGACCACTTAGTCCATTTACATTTAAGGTTAATATTGTTATGTGTGAATTTGATCCTGTCATTGTAATATTGGTTGGTTATTTTGCTCGTTAGTTGATGCAATTTCTTCCTGGCATCGATGGTCTTCACATTTTGGCATGTTTTTGCAATGGCTGATACCGGTTGTTGCTTTCCATGTTTAGTGCTTTCTTCAGGATCTCTTGTAGGGCAGGCCTGATGGTGACAAAATCTCTAAGCATTTGCTTGTCTGTAATGGATATTATTTCTCCTTCACTGATGAAACTTAGCTTGGCTCGATATGAAATTCTGGGTTGAAAATTCTTTCTTAAGAATATTGTATATTGGCCCCCACTCTCTTCTGGCTTGGAGAGTTTCTGCTGAGAGATCTGCTGTTAGTCAGATGGGCTTCCCTTTGTGGCTACCCGACCTTTCTCTCTGGCTGCCCTTAACAGTTTTTCCTTCATTTCAACTTTGGTGAATCTGACAATTATGTGTCTTGGGGTTGCTCTTCTCAAGGAGTATCTTTGTGGCATTCTCTGTATTTCCTGAATTTGAATGTTGGCCTGCCTTACTAGGTTGGGGAAGTTCTCCTAGATGATATCCTGAAGAGTGTTTTCCAACTTGGTTCCATTTTCTCCCTCACTTTCAGGCACACCACTCAGAGTTAGATTTGATCTTTTCACATAATCCCATATTTCTTGGAGGCTTTGTTCATTTCTTTTTCCTTTTTTTTTTTTTCCTCTACACTTCTCTTCTCGCTTCATTTCATTCATTTGATCTTCAATCAATGATAGTCTTTCTTCCGGTTGATCGAGTCGGTTACTGAAGCTTGTGCATTTGTCACATATCTCTCACGTCATGGTTTTTATCTGTGTCAGTTCATTTATGGCCTTCTCTGCATTGATTATTCTTGTTATCTATTCTTCCATTCTTTTCAAGATTTTTAGCTTCTTTACGCTGGGTACATAGTTCCTCCTTTAGCTCTGAGAAGTTTGATCGACTGAAGCCTTCTCCTCTCAACTCGTCAAAGTCATTCTCCATCCAACTTTTATCCATTGCTGACGATGAGCTGCGTTCCTTTGGAGGGGGAGATGCGCTCTGATTTTTTGAATTTCCAGCTTTTCTGCCTTGCTTTTTCCCCATCTTTGTGGTTTTATCTGCCTTTAGTTTTTGATGCTGGTGATGTGCTGATGGGGTTTTGGTGTGGGTGTCCTTCCTGTTTGTTAGTTTTCCTTCTAACAGTCAGGATCCTCAGCTGTAAGTCTGTTGGAGATTGCTTGAGGTCCACTCCAGACCCTGTTTGCCTGGATATCAGCAGCAGAGGCTGCAGAAGATAGAATATTGCTTAACAGCAATTGCTGCTTTCTGATTCTTGCTCTGTAAGCTTCGTCTCAGGGGTGTACCCCACCGTGTGAGGTGTGAGATGTCAGTCTGCACCTAATGGGGATGTCTCCCAGTTAGGCTACTCAGGGGTCGGGGACCCACTTGAGCAGACAGTGTGTCTGTTATCAGATCTCAAACTCCATGCTGGGAGATCCATTGCTCTCTTCAAAGCTATCAGACAGTTGTCAGACTCCACTCAGAGGTGGAGTCTACAGAGTCAGGCAGGCCTCCTTGAGTTGCAGTGGGCCCCACCCAGTTTGAGCTTCTGGGAGGCTTTGTTTACCCACTTAAGCCTCAGCAATGGTAGACACCCCTCTCCCAGGCTTGCTGCCACCTTGCACTCAGATCTCAGACTGCTGTGCTAACCAGGAGGAAGGCTCCGTGGGCGTGGGACTCTCCGGGACAGGTGTGGGATATTATCTCCTGGTGTACCATTTGCTAAGACTCTTGGTAAAGTGCAGTATTACAGTGGGAGTTACCTCATTTTCCAGGTGTTGTGTGTCTCAGTTTCCCTTGGCTAGGAAAAGGGATTCCCTTCCCCCTTGTGCTTCCCAGGTGAGGCGATGCCTCCCCCTGTTTCAGCTCTCGCTGGTCGGGCTGCACCAGCTGACTAGCACCAATTGTCTGGCACTCCCCAGTGAGATGAACCTGGTACCTCAGTTGAAAATGTAGAAATCACCCGTCTTCTGTGTCACTCGCGCTGGAAGCTGGAGGCTGCAGCTGTTCCTATATGGCCATCTTGCTCCCAACCCCACTTCCTCTGCTTTCTTATGGATCAATTGTCTTCTTGTTCATTCTATCATCTTGTTGCTCATTCAATAGAGCTATTCTAATCTCGAACACTCTAGAACTATTTCTTTAATTCTTTTCATTAATGCTGCACATATTTGAGGAATCCGTTGTAAAGTGTATATCTATTTATAATTGTTATATCTTCTTGATGAATTGAAAAATTTTCAATATATAATGCCCTTTGTCTTCTTTGACCTTTTATGACTTAAAAAAAATCTATTTTGTCTGATAATCTTTCATCTTTCAGACTATCACTGATCCAGAAATTGTGTGAGGCAAGAGAAAACAAAACATCAGAAAACTTTTAAAGTTACTTTTTTTAACTTGGCTTTTCTTGGTGGCTATAAATCTTTGACAGTTTTTCACATTTATGATAGTTGGATATGACCAGTTTCTGGTTATTTTTTGATGCTTCTGTAAAGAAACAAAAGTTTGAAGGTTACTACTCCACGAATTCCTGTTGTCATTTCATATTGTGTTAATTTTTAGTCTTATTTTTCTCTTCATAGGATTTTTTTGAGACAGAGTTTTGCTCTGCTTTCAGATTCTCCTTTTGCTTTATGTCTTTCAAAAAATTGACAATGCCGTGTCTCAGTATGGATCTTTTTGAGTTTAATCTGCTTGGAATTTGTTGGGCTATTTTATATGTAGTTTATGCCTTTTATTAAGTTTTCTGAATTTATCAATTATTACCTCTTCAAATACCCCGTCTTCCTCTTTTTCTCTTCTCCTTCTGAGACTTCCATAATGTACATGCTGGTCTGATTGACGGTGTGCTACAAGTCCTTTAGACTCTGTTCTTTCTGTCCCTCAGATTTAAAAAATCATTTGGCCTAATCGTTATATATGCTGATCTTTTCTTCTGCCTACTCAAATTTGTTTCCAGAATTCTCTAGTGTTTTTTTCATTTTGATTATTGTACTTTCAGCTCCAGAGTTTTTATTTATTTCTGTCATTTTTATCTCTTAAATGATAACCTAATTTTGATCTTGCATAGCTTTATTTGTTTCTAATCACCACAAAATTTTTAAAGTTACTTTTTTTTTATTTGACTTTTCTTTGTGGCTATAAACTTTTGACTCTTTTTCATATTTCTAATATTTGAATATGACAGTTTCTGGTTATTTTTTGATGTTTCTGTAAAGAAATGAGAGTTTGAAGGTTACTCCACCCATTCATGTTGTCACTTCATACTGTGTTAATTTTTTGTCTTTTTTTTCTCTTTATAGAACTATTATTTTTTCTTGAGACACAGTCTCATTCTGTTGCCCAGGCTGGAGTGCAGTGGCATGATCTCAGTACACTGCAATCTCTGCCTCCCAGGTTCCTGCAATTCTCATGCCTCCGTAACCTGAGTAGCTGGGATTAGAGACATGTAGCCCCAGCCCAGCTAATTTTTGTATTATATGAGAAAAAAAGGAGGAACTGTAAACTAAAATTAAAATACTATGTGTTTTACTTACTCGCATAGTTACCTTACTGATGATTAATATAGTTTTTCACATAGCTTTAAGTTATTGTTCAATGTCCTTTTATTTCAGCCTGAAGGACTTCAATTACTATTCTTGTAGTTCATGTCTTATAGAAACAACCTCCCTCAGCTTTTGTTTATCTGGGAATGTCTTAATTTCTCCTTCATGCTTAAAATAGTATTTTTGCCAGATATAGAATTAATCATTGATTGTTTGGTCTTATTTTTTGGCAAGTCAAATGTATCATTTCACTGCATCCTGGATACTGTTGTTGCTGATGATAAATCAGCTGTGCATCTTACTGAGAATCCCTTGCAAGTGATCAGTCACTTCTTGCTCTGTCACCCCAGGCTGGAGTTCAGTGGTATGATCTCAACTCACTGCAACCTTCGCCTCCAAGGTCCAAGTGATTCTTCTGCCTCAGTCTCCTGAGTAGCTGGGACTACAGGCATGTACCATCAGCCCAACTAATTTTTTTTTTTTTTTTTTTTTTTAGTAGAAATGGTGTTTCCCCATGTTGACCAGGTTGGTCTCAAACTCCTGGCCTCAAATGATCTGCCCATCTCAACCTCTCAAAGTGCTGGGATTACAGGTGTGAGCCACAATGCCCAGAGAATTTCTACTGTCAGATATTATACTCATTTATTTTATGTCCTGATACTCAGTTGTCTGTTCATATTTAAGAATGATTTTGCTTTTTTTATAAGTATTTAATGGTTTACCTTTGTTTTTGTGTGTATAGATCTGTGTCCATAATTGGCCTTTTTCCTTAATGTGAAGCTTGATTATGGGTGCTTTGTACATTGGTAAGATGTGTTACTTTGCAAGGTTTCATTTTGGGTGCATTTGTGGGGAGTCTTACCAGTACATTGTGGAGTAGATTGTGGGAGTCCTTCAAGTGACAGAATGAGAATATCTTTATTCAACTATATCATATTCCACATTTGGAACCCAAGTCCTGTACAGTCAGTTTATTCACTTTCTTTATTAAATAAACCTAAGGGTATTTTTCCTGCTGGTAACTACCAAGTTTCCTATCATTCTAGAAGGTGTGTGTGTAAGGGGGTGCATGGAAAGGTACTAATTAGTGATGTTTCCCTGTTTTCAGCCTTATATCATTCTTGTGTTCTGTACTTGCCTGCAACTTCTCTGGTATTCCTCTGGAAATATGGGATAATTTCTCCATACTGTGTACGTGCTCTGCTCTACCTATCCTGTTTATATGCTCTCATTAACTTTCTATGTTATGTGATTATTTCTTTGTAATTTTTTATTTCCGGTCATTTCATAGAATTTTAAAGAGGAATGAAGAGTGAAAAATATGCTCAGTCCACTCAGTGGAAATTAAAAGATACCAAAATGATTGTATTTTGCAAGGTGACGTTTCTTGCCACCAAAACCATGCTCAAAGAAATTTTCAGTTGTATATTACTTTGGAAAATACAGAAATAAGAAGTAGACTGGGAGCAGTGGCTCACGCCTGTAATCCCAGCACTTTGGGAGGCTGAGGTGGGTGGATTATGAGGTTGAGAGATCAAGACAATCCTGGCCAACATGGTGAAACCCTGTCTCTACTAAAAATACAAAAATTAGCTGCGTATGGTGGCACATGCCTGTAGTCCCAGTTACTTGGGAGGCTGAGGCAGGAAAATCGCTTGAACCCAGTGGATGGAGATTGTAGGGAGCTGAGATCACTCCACTGCACTCAAGCCTGGTGACAGAGTAAGACTCTGTCTCAAAAGAAAAAAAAAAAAAAGAAAGAAAGAAAGAAAGAAAGAAAGAAAGAAAGAAAGAAAGAAAGAAAGAGAAAGAAAGAGAAAGAAAGAAAGAAATAGTATTCAAGAGGAAAAATGCCTGGGCTTTGTTATGGGAAGCTTAGTCAAATATAAAGAGGAATTTGTGAGAGGAAAAATTAGAGGCTTTAAACTTAGATACCAGCGTAAAATTCTTCTATTGGCAAAACAAAGCGAGAAGGGGATAAATCTGAAAAGAATATCTATTGAGTAATTTTCATTATTATGTGACAAGTGGAAATCATGAGCTAAAGCTTTATTTGCTTTGTTACAAAACTTTATTAAAGTTTTAAGTTAATATAATTGAGGCTGTGTCATGTTAACATATTAAAAGATCAATCTTCTGTGCTTTAAAAATAAGTCTTTATTGTAAAAGAACTGAAGATTGACCGTTGTGTGCAGAAGACAATTAACTTTTTGCATGTTTGGAAACTACACATCTCCTGGACTGAGAACTGCTTTAATGGAATTAGCTATGACAAAATTGCAAAGTGTTATTAAAAAGGAACAAATGACATGACCTAGACATTCCCTCATTATATAGTACCAAGTATAAAAATTGGATTTTTTTCTCTGGGTTTCAAAATATGTAAAATTTTAGTCCAAAATAATGAAGCCCTTTCTAGGTTTACTGCTTTTATAATCCTTTTTTATTCATTAATTGAATAAATATTTATTAAGCACCTACTGTATTCCAGGCACCTATAGGGGTATTGTGAACATAATGGTTAATAAAATAGACAAGATCTCTGTCTTTATGGAGTTTTCTGGGAATTCAGAAAATAAAAAAGTAAAAAGTAACATAGAATAATTATAAATCCTAGTAACTATAAAGAAAACACATATTGTTAAAGAATAAGAAGGTGAGAATATTTTAGATAGTATAAACAGAGAAAAAAAACTTTCAAAGAGACGACATTTAAGCTAAAACTTAAAGAATTAAAAGGTGCTAAACATAGAAAATGCAGGAATGGAAATACAGAAGGACATTTCTGGCAGATGAAACAGCAAGAGTGAAATCTTAAGGCTAAAGCCCTAGCAAAATTTGTAAATGAGTTTACTCATATGGAAATTACAGTTGACCCTACAACAACATGAGTTTGAACTGCATGGGTCCACTTACACATGATTTTTTTTCAATAAATATCTACTTTCTCCCCTTCCACATTCTCCATGTCTTTTGCCTTTGTTATACCCATGAAAGCATGACCAACCTCTCTTCCTCCTCCTCTTCAGCCAACACAACATGAACACAATAAAGATAAAGACCTTTGTGATGATTCATTTCCACTTAATGAATAGAAAATATATTTATTAGGGAAGTTCCAAGATGGCCAAATAGGAACAGCTCCAGCCTCCAGCTCCCAGCATAAGCAACACAGAAGACAGGTGATTCTGCATTTCCAACTGAGGTACGGGGTTCTTCTCACTGGGGCATGTCAGACAGTGGGGACAGGACAGTAGGTGCAGCCCACCAAGTGAGAGCCGAAGCAGGGTGAGGCATTGCCTCACCCGGGAAGTGCAAGGGAGAAGGGAATTCCCTTTCCTAGCCAAGGGAAACCATGATACACAACATCCAGAAAATCGGGTCACTCCAACCCTAATACTGCACTTTGCCAAGGATCTTAGCAAATGACACACAAAGAGATTATATCCCACGTCTGTCTCGGAGGGTCCCACACCCATGAAGTCTCCCTCATTGCTAGCACAGCAGTCTGAGGTCTAACTGCAAGGTGGCAGCGAGTCTGGGGGAGGGGCGCCCACCATGGCAGAATCTTGAGTAAGTAAGCAAAGCAGCCAGGAAGCTTGAACTGGTTGGAGCCCACTGCAGCTAAAGGAGGCCTGCCTGCCTCTGTAGACTTCACCTCTGGAGACAAGGCATAGCTAAACAAAAAGCAGCAGAAACCTTTGCAGATATAAAAGTCCCTGTCTGACAGCTTTGAAGAGAGTAGTTGTTCTCCCAGCATGGAGTTTGAGATCTGAGAATGCACAGACTGCCTGCTCAAGTGGGTCCCTGACCCCCGAGTAGCCTATGTGAAAAGATCAAATCTACATCTGATTGGTGTACCTGAAAGTGACAGAGAGAATGGAACCAAGTGGAAAACACTCCGCAGGATATTGTCCAGGAGAACTTCCCCAAACTAACAGGGCAGGCCAATATTCAAATTCAGTAAATACAGAGAATGCAACAAAGATAGTCCTCGAGAAAAGCAACTCCGAGATGCATAATTGTCAGATTCACCAAAGTCAAAATGAAGGAAAAAATGTTAAGGACAGCCAGACAGAAAGGGCGGGTTTCCCACAAAAAGAAGACCATCAGACTAACAGTAGATCTGTCAACAGAAACTCTCCAAGCCAGAAGAGAGTGATGGTCAATATTCAACGTTCTTAAAGAAAAGAATTTTCAACCCAGAAATTCATATTCAGCCAAATAACTTTCATAAGTGAAGGAGAAATAAAATCCTTTCCAGATAAGCAAATGCTTAGAGATTTTGTTACCACCAGACCTGCCCTACAAGGGCTCCTGAAGGAAGCACTAAACATGGAAAGGAACAAGCGGTACCAGACACTGCAAAAACAAGCCAAAATGTAAAGACAATCAATGCTAGGAAGTAACTGCGTCAACTAACGAGGAAAATAACCACTTCATATCATAATGAAAGGATCAAATTCACATATAACAATGTTAACCTTAAATGTAAATGGACTAAATGGTCCAATTAAAAGATAGATTGGTAAATTGGATGAAGAGACAAGACCCATCAGTTTGCCATATTCAGGAGACCCATCTCACAAGCAGAGACATACATAGGCTCCAAATAAAGGGATCGAGGAAGATCTAACAAATGAAGGGAAAACAAAAAAAGGCAGGGCTTGCAATCCTAGTCTCTGATAATACAGACTTTAAACCAACAAAAATCAAAAGACACAAACAAGGCCATTTCATAATGGTGAAGGAATCAATTCAACAGGAAGAGTTAACTACCCTAAATATATATGCACCCAATACAGGAGCACTCAGATGCAAAAAGCAAGTCCTTAGAGACTTACAAAGAGACTTAGACTCCCACACAATAATAAGGGGAGACTTTAACACCCCACTGTCAACATTAGACAGATCAACGAGACAGAAAGTTAACACAGATATCCAGGAATTGAACTCTACTCTGCACCAAGCAGACCTAATAGACACCTACAGAACTCTCCACCCCAAATCAAGAGAATATACATGCTTCTCAGCACCACATCGCACTTATTCCAAAATTGACCACATAGTTGGAAATAAAGCACTCCTCAGCAAATGTACAAGAACAGAAATTACAACAAACTGTCTCTCACACCACAGTGCAGTCAAACTAGAACTCGAGATTAAACAAACTCACTCAAAACTGCTCAATTACATGGAAACTGAACAACCTGTTCTTGAATGACTACTGGGTACATAATGAAATGAAGGCAGAAATAAAGAGGTTCTTTGAAACCAGTGAGAACAAAGATACAACATACCAGAATCCCTGGGACACACTTAAAGCAGTGTGTAGAGGGAAATTTATAGCACTAAATGCCCACAAAAGAAAGCTGGAAAGATCTGAAATTGGCACCCTAATATCATAATTAAAAGAAGTAGAGAAGCAAGATTAAACACATTCAAAAGCTAGCAGAAGGCAAGAAATAACTAAGATCAGAGCAGAACTGAAGGAGATAGAGACACAAAAAACCCTCCAAAAAATCAA
>NW_012100643.1:593159-652002 GCF_000951045.1 Mandrillus leucophaeus | reverse complement strand
AACAGCCTTTCATGCTAAAAACTCTCAATAAATTCGGTATTGATGGAACGTATCTCAAAATAATAAGAGCTATTTATGACAAACCCACAGCCAATATCATACTGAATGGGCAAGTACTGGAAGCATTCCCTTTGAAAACTGGCACAAGACAAGAATGCCCTCTCTCACCACTCCCATCAAACATAGTGTTGGAAGTTCTGGCTAGGGCAATCAGGCAAGAGAAAGAAATCAAGGGTATTCAGTTAGGATAAGAGGAAGTCAAAGTGTCCCTGGTTGCAGATGACAGGATTGTATATTTAGAAAACCTCATCATCTCACCCCAAAATCTCCTTCAACTGATAAGCAACTTCAGCAAAGTCTCAGGATACAAAATCAATGTGCAAAAATTACAGGCATTCTTATACACCACAAACCAACAAAGAGAGAGGCAAATCATGAGTGAACTCCCATTCACAATTGCTTCAAAGGGAATAAAATGCCTAGGAATCTAACTTACAAGGGATGTGAAGGACCTCTTCAAGGAGAACTAAAAACCACTGCCCAACGAAATGAAAGAGGACTCAAACAAATGGAAGAACATTTCACGCTCATGGATAGGAAAAATCAATATTGTGGAAATGTCCATACTGCCCAAGGTAATTTATAGATTCAATGCCATCCCCATTAAGCTATCAATGACTTTCTTCACAGAATTGGAGAAAACTGCTTTAAAGTTCATATGGAACCAAAAAAGAGCCCGCATTGCCAAGATGATACTAAGTCAAAAGAACAAAGCTGGAGGCATCACGCTACCTGACTTTGAACTACACTACAAGGCTACAGTAACCAAAAGAGCATGGTACTGGTACTAAAGCAGAGATATAGACCAATGGAACAGAACAGAGCCCTCAGAAATAATACCACACATCTACAGCCATCTGATCTTTGACAAACCTGACAAAAACAAGAAATGAGGAAATGATTCCTTGCTTAATAAATGTTGCTGGGAAAACTGGCTAGCCATAAGTAGAAAGCTGAAAGTGGATCCCTTCCTTACACCTTATACAAAAATTAATTCAAGATGGATTAGAGACTTAAATGTTAGACCTATAACCATAAAAACCTGAGACGAAAACCCAGGCAGTACCAATCAGGAAATAGGCATGGGCAAGGACTCCATGTCTAAAACACAAAAAGCAATGGCAGCAAAAGCCAAAATTGAAAAATGGGGTCTAATTAAGCTACAGAGTTTCTGCACAGCAAAAGAAACTACCATCAGAGTGAATGGGCAACCTACAGTATGGGAGAAAATTTTTGTAATCTACTCATCTGACAAAGTCCTAATATCTAGAACCTACCAAGAACTCAAACAAATTTACAAGAAAAAAAACAAACAACCCCAGCAAAAAGCGGGCAAAGGATATGAACAAACACTTCTCAAAAGAAGACATTTATGCAGCCAACAGACACATGAAAAAACGCTCATCATCACTAGCCATCAGAGAAATGCAAATCAAAACCACAATGAGATACCATCTCACACCAGTTAGAATGGTGAGCATTAAAAAGTCAGGAAACAACAGGTGCTGGAGAGAATGTGGAGAAATAGGAACACTTTTACACTGTTGGTGGGACCGTAAACGAGTTCAATTGCTGTGGAAGACAGTATGGCGATTCCTCAAGGATCTGGAACTAGAAATACTATTTGACCCAGCCATCCCATTACTAGGTATATACCCAAAGGATTATAAACCATGCTGCTATAAAGACACATGCACACGTATGTTTATTGTGGCACTATTCACAATAGCAAAGACTTGGAACCAATCCAAATGTCCATCAATGACATACTGGATTAAGAAAATGTGGCACTTATACACCATGGAATACTATGCAACCATAAAAAGGATGAGTTCTTGTCCTTTGTAGGGACATGGATGCAGCTGGAAACCATCATTCTCAGCAAACTCTCGCAAGAACAGAAAACCAAACACCACATGTTCTCACTCATAGATAGGAATTGAACTATGAGAACACTTGGACACAGGAAGGGGAAAATCACACACCGGGGCCTGTTGTGAGTTGTGGGGAGGGGGAAGGGAAGAGATATACCTAATGTCAATTACGAGTTAATGGGTGCAGCACACCAACATGGTGCATGTATACACACGTAACAAACCTGTACATTGTGCACATGTAGCCTAGAACATAAAGTATAATAAAGAAAAGAAAATGTATTTTCTCTTTCTTATGATTTCTTAATGAAATTTTCTTTTCTCTAACCTACCTTATTGTGAGAATAAAGTATACAATACATGTAACATTGGCAGTATTTTTTTCTGAAAGGGAAAAAGAAAATATTTGCTAATTTCCTATTCATGTTATTGATAAGGCTCCCAGTCAACAGTAAGTTACTAGCTTCTTTTTAGACTTTTATATTATGTTCAAGGGTAAATGGGACTTTTATATTATGTTCAAGGGTAAATGGGGCAGGTTTGTTATATAGATAAATAGTGTGTCATAGAAGTTAATTGTACACATTATTTCACTCTCCATGTAATAATCATAGCACCTAGTATGTAGTGTGTTTTTATTCTCATCCCCCTCTCTCCCTCCACTCTCAAGTAGAGCCAAGTGTCTGTTGTTTCCTTCTTTGAGTGCATATGTACTCAATGTTTTGTTGCCACTTATAAGTAAGAACATGCAGTATTTAGTTTTCTTTTCCTGTGTTAGTTCATTTAGGTTAATGACTTCCAGCTCCATCCATTTTGTTGCGAAGGACATAATCTTGTTCTTTCTTATGGTTGTGTAATATTCCATGGTTTATATGTATCACAGTTTTGTTATCCAGTCTCCTGTTGATGGGCATCTAGGTTGATTCCATGTCTTTGCTATTATGAAGAGTTCTGCAATTAACATGAATGTGCATGTGTCTTTATGATAGAAAAAGTATATATTCCTTTGGATATACACAATAATGAAATTACTGGGTTAAACGGTAACTCTGCTTTGAGTTTTATTGAGAAATTACCAAAATGCTTTCCACAATGGCTGAAGAAATTTACATTCCCACTTGCAGTGTGTAACTATTCCCCTTACTCCACTACCTCCTCAGATTCTGGGTTTTTTTTTTTTTTTTTTTTTTTTTTTTAATGTTCTAATAATAGCTGTTCTGACTGGTGTGAGACAGTATCTCATTGTGGTTTTGATATGAATTTCTCCAAAAATTAGTGATGTTGTGCATTTTTTCATATGCTTTTGTCCATGTGTGCGTCTTCTTCTGTAAAGTGTCCGTTTGTGTCATTGGCCTACTTTTTAATGGAGTTTTTTTTTTTTTTTTTTTTTTCTTGTTGATTTGTTTAATTTTCTTATGGACTCTGGATATTAGAACTTTTTTGGATGTATAGTTTTCTCCCATTCTGTAGGTTGCCTGTTTCCACTGTTGATAGTTTATCTTTATGTGTTGAGCTCTTTAGTTTAATTAAGTCTCACTTGTCAATTTTTGTTTTTTTGCAATTGTTTTTAACGTCTTTGTAATGAAATCTTTGCCAGGTTCTTTGTCCTGAATGGTATGTCCTAGGTTATTTCCAGGGTTTTCATAATTTTGGTTTTTACATTTAAGTCTTTAATTCATCTTGAGTTGATTTCTGTATGTGATGTAAGGAAGGGACCCAGTTTCAATCTTCTGCATATGGGTAGCCAATTCTTTTATTGAAAAGGGAATCCTTTTCCCATTGCTTGATTGATTGACTTTGTCAAAGATAAGATGGTTATCAAAGACAAGAAACATTGTTTCTGTGCTCTTTATTCTGTTTCATTTGTCTATGTGGCTTTTGTTACCAGTACCATGCTGCTTTGGTTACTGTAGCCTTGTAGTATTATTGTATAAAGCTGGATAATGTGAATCCTCCATCACTGTTGCTCTTGCTTAGGGTTGCCTTCGTTATTCAAGCTCTTTTGTGGCTTCTATAAAATTTAAAATACACTTTTATGTTTCTGCGAAAAGTATCATTGGTAGCTTGATAGAAATACCATTGAATCTGTAAATTGTTTTCGACAATATGACTATTTTACAATATTCATTCTTCCTATCTATGAGCATGGAATGTTTTTCCTTTTTTTTTTTTTTTAATCTGTGATTTTTTTTTTTTTTTTTTTTGAGAAACAGAGTTCCCCTTGTTGCCCAGACTGGAGTGCAGTAGCGTGATTTTGGCTCACTGCAGCCTCCACCTCCCTGGCTCAAGCAATTATCCTGCCTCAGTCTCCCAAGTAGCTGAGATTACAGGTGCCCACCACCATGCTTGGCTAATTTTTTGTATAATTTTGTAGAGACGGAGTTTCGCCATGTTGGCCAGGCTGGTCTCAAACTCCTGGCCTCAGGTGATCCACCTACCTTGACCTCCCAAAATGCTGGGATTACAGGTGTGAACCACTGCGCCTGGCCAGACACCTGTGATTTTTTAAGCAATGTTTTGTAATTCTCATTGTAGACATCTTTCACCTCCCTTGTTAGGTTTATTCCTAGGTATTTTATTATTTTTGTTATTATTGTAAATAGAATTGCGTTCTTGATTTGGCTCTCAGCTTGAATGTTGTTGGTGTATAGGAATGTTACTGATTTTTGTACATCGATTTTGTATCCTGAAACTTTACCGAAGTTGTTTATTAACTCAAGGAGCTTTTTGGAAGACACAGTTGGATTTTCTAAGTATAGAATCATATTGTCTGCAAACAGAGATAGTTTGACTTTCTCTTTACCTTTTTAAAATGCCTTTTATTTCCCTCTCTTAACTGATTGCTTTGCACAAGACATCCAGTACTATGCTGAATAAGAATGGTGAGTGAGAACATCCTTGTCTTGTGCCATTTTCAAGGGGAATGTTTTCAGGTGTTGCTCATTCAGTATAATGTTGGCTTTGAGTTTGTCCTAGATGGCTCTCATTCTCTAATTATTTTGTTGTATGTTCTTTCAATGTCTAGTTTGTTGAGGGCTTTTAATATTCAGTGATGATAAATCTTATCAAAAGCCTTTTCTGCATCTATCAAGATAATTTGGTGGGTTTTGTTTTTAGTTTTGTTTATGTGGTAAATCACATTTATTGATTTGCATATGTTGAACTAACCTCACATTCCAGCAATAAAGCCAACTTAATCATGATGGATTTGCTTTTTGATGTGCTGCTGAATTTAGTTTGTTAGCATTTGTTGATGATTTCTGCACCTATGTTCATAAAGAATATTGCCCTGAAATTTTGTTTTTTTGTTGTATCTCTGCCAGGTTTGTTATCGGGATGATGCTGGCCTCAACGAATGGTTTAGGGAGAGTTCATATTCCTCAATTTTTCGAATAGTTTTAGTAGATATGGTACCAGCTCTTATTTATACATCTGGTAGAATTTGGCTTTAAATCCATCTAGTCCAGGACTTTTTATGGTTGGTAGGCTTTTTATTACTGATTCAATTTCAGAATTCATTATTGACTTGTTCAGGGATTTAATTTCTTCTTTTCAATCTTGGTAGGTTGTATGTTTCCTAGAATTTATCCATTTCTTCTAGGTTTTCTTTGTGGTGTGCATAGAGGTTTTTGTAGTAGTCTCTGGTTTTTTTGTTTGTTTGTTTTTGTTTTTTTAAATTTTGTTCAGTCAGTGGTAATGTCCCCTTTGTCACTTCTGATTTTGTTTATTTTTGTCTTCTCTGTTTCCCTCTTTATTTATCTAGCTATCTGTTTATCCATCTCATTTACTGTTTATAAGAACCAACTTAGATTTGTCAATTAATTTTAAGGATTTCCCATCTAAATTTTATTCAGGTCAGCAGATTTTGGTTATTTTTTGTCTTCTGCTAGCATTGGAATTCATTTGCTCGTGTTTCTCTAGTTAGTCTAGTAGTGATGTTAGGTTGTTAATTTGAGATCTTTCTAACTTTTTTAAGTAGGCATTTAGTGCTATAAATTTTCCTCTTAACATTGCTTTGACTATGTTTCAGAGATTCTGGTAGCTTGTATCTTTGTTTCAATTAGTTTCAAAAATGTTAATTTCATTTTTTTCATCATTCAGGAGCAGGTTCTTTAACTTTCATGTAATTGCATGGTTGTGATCAATTTTCTTAACATTGATTTTTGTTTTTATTGTTCTGTTGTCCAAGAGTTTGTTTGGTATGATTTCAGTTTCTTTGAATTTGCTCTGGATTGCTTTATGTCTGACTGCAGAGTCGACATTTAGAGTATGTGCCATGTGGTGAAGAGAAGAATGTATACTCTGTTGGGTTTTGATGGAGAGCTCTGTAGATGTGTATTAGATCGATTTGGTCAAATGTTGAGTTCAGGTCCTGAATGTCTTTGTTATCTTACTGGCTTAAACATCTGTCTGTCAGTGTGGTGTTAAAGTCTCTTATTATTTTGGGGTGAAAATCTAAATCTCTTCATAGGTCTCTAAGAACTTACTTTATAAATCTGGGTGCTCCTGTGTTGGATGCATCTATATTTAGGAGAGTTAGGTCTCCTTGTTAAATTGAATATTTTACCACTATGTAACGCTCGTCTTCATCTTTTATGATCTTTGCTGGTTTAAAGTCTGTGTTGTCTGAAATTAGGATAGCAACTCCTGCTTTTGTCTGTTTTCTATTTGTTTGGTAGATTTTTCTCCATCCCTTAATCTTGAACCTATGGGTATCATTGCATGTGAGATGGGTCTCTTGAAGACAACATAGACAGTGGGTCTTCCTTCTTTTTCTAGCTTTCTAGTTTGTGCCTTTAATTTGGACATTCAGCCGATTTACATTCAAGGTTAATATTTATCTATCTGGATTTGATCCTGTCCTGTGTTGTTAGTTTTTTGTTATGCAAACTTTTCTGTGTGGTTGCTTTATAGTGTCGATGATGTGTGTACTTGTGTGTTTTTGTAGTGGCTAGTGATCGTCTTCTCTTTCTTTATATTTAGCACTCCCTTAAGGGCCTCCTGTAAGGCGGGTCTGATGATAATGAATTCCCTTAGTGTTTGTTTGTCTGAAAAGAATATTATTTCTCCGTCACTTATGAATCTTAGTTTGGCTGGATATGAAACTCTTGGTTAGAGTTTCTTTCTTTTTTTTTTAAGAATACTGAACATAGGCCCCCAGTCTCTCTTCTGGCTTGAAGGTTTTCTGCTGAAATATCCACTGATGAGGTTTCCTTTGTACGTGACCTGCCCCTTCTCTCTAGCTGCATTCAATATTTTTTCTTTCATTTCGACTTTGGGGACCTGATGAAAGTGTATCTTGGGGATGGTCTTCTTGCATAGTATTTCACAAGGGTTCTGTGGATTTCCTAAATTTGAATGTTAGCATCTCTAGCAAGGTTGAGGAAGTTTTCGTGTATAATATTTTGAAATGTTTTTCAAGTTGTTTGGTTTCTCCCACTCTCTTTCAGGGACACCAACATGTCGTGGGTTTTTTCTCTTTATATAATCCCATATTTCTCTAAGGTTTTGTTCATTCATTTTTATTCTTTTATTTTTAGTTTTGTCTGAGTTAGTTCAGAGAACTCCTCTTCAATCCCTAAGATTCTTTCCTCAGCTTGATCTACTATGCTGTTAATACTAGCCATTGCATTATTAAATTCTTACAGTGTGTTTTTCAGTTCTACCAGATGAGTTTGGTTCTTTCCTATAGTGGCTATTTTGTCTATCACCTCCTTTATTGTGTTACTGTAATCCTTAGCTTACTTAGAGTGAGTTTCAACTTTGTCCTTAAGCTCAATGATCTTCATTCCTATCCATATTTTGAATTATATTTTTGTCATTTCAACCATTTCAGCCTTGTTCATAAGTTTTGCTGGAGAACTAGTGTAATCAATTGGAGCAAAGAAGACATTCTGGCTTTTTGAGTTGTCAGAGTTCTTGTGCTGTTTCATTCTTATCTGTGTGAGCTGATGTTTCATTAACTGTGGTATAATTTGAGTACAGTCAGTTGACTTATTTTCTGGATGCTTTCAGAGGGCTGAGGCTTTGTCCAGGGTCTTCGTTTGTAGCAGAGCCCTTGTCCTTGGTTTCACAGAGGGTAATATTAGCAGAGTATTTTTCATGTTGAAGTTTGGGCCGTGACCCTGTAGATAGTGCTCAAGCATAATGGCTGGTATATAGGCTCTTGCTTAGTGACATGGATCCTTTGTATTTCCTCACAATTGCAGTCAGTATCCCTCTAAATGCTCTAAAAATTTTGGCTTCTCTCTCATGTGACTGTTGGCTGCAGCCCTTGGCTTGGCATTTCCAGGCTGTACACTGTAGCCCTGGGGCAATCTCAATCTTTAAGTTCTTTCCCCAGCTTGGAGGCAGTAGAAGAAAACTTGGAAGTCGTAATTGCAGAGGATCTTTCACTTGTTTCTTGGGGCTCCACCCCATAGAAATGTAGAGTCACTACCAGTCAGTGAAATTGACTTGGAATGGGACCACTACATTGTGGGCCCAAGCTGAGGGACCCTGCCTGGTGAGTAGTGGGGGGGGGGTGGCTCACTGGGGAGACCAATGGTGTCTTCTGCTTAGGACAGCTGCACTTGCTGGAGATGTGGTTAAAACACTCAAGATCTTTGCTGTTCTCCAGTTCAAGAGCAGCAATGGCAGTACCATTGCAGTGACAGTGATGGAAGGGCTTTCAGTTGCCTCTGGAAGCTCCACCTTAGAGATACACTGGGCCACTACTACTGATAATTTTCTGCCAGGGGATGGAGCAGCTGCTCTGCTGGCCCAAGACAGGGGCCCAGCTTATTGAAGAACAGGGGGTCTAGGGTTTACAGAGAGGACAAACTGGGTTCTTCTCCTTATGGTGACTGTATCATGCTGGGAGTGCAAGTAAAACCCCTGATCAGGCTCTTTGTTCCTTCTCTAGTCCAAGGTGAGCAGGGGCAGAACTGCTGTTGCTGTTGTGGCAGTGACAAAGGGGTTGTTGGTTGCCTCTGGAAGCACCTCCCCAGGAAAACACGGCACCTTAGCAGTGGAAATGCTTAGTCTGGGGTGGGGCAGCTTTTCTGAAGCCCCAAGATGGGGGCCTTACCTGGGGAAGAATGAGGGTTGAGGGCTCACAGGGAGGAGAAATGGAACTCCACACCCTATGGCATAGGGAGAGTGTCACGCTGCAATCATGAGTAAAGCCCTCAGGCTCTGTTTCCTCTCCAGTCTGAGTTCAGCAAGGGCAGAACCACTGCCTTGGCAGTGGCAGAGGGGCTGTTGTTTTCCTCTGGGAGCTCCTCTCACAGGGAAACACAGAGCAACAAGCAGTAGAAATGCTTAGTCATGGGTGAGGCAGCTGTTCTATGGTTCTGAGCCAGGGCCTTGTATGGTGGAGAGTAGAAGGTGGAGGCTCACAGGGTAGAAACACTGGGTTCCTCTTCACACAGTGACTGCAGTGTGCTGGAGGGTCCAGCATAGTGACCAGGCCCTTTGTTCCTTCCCAACCCAAGGACATTAAGGGTGGTACCACTGCAGCTGCATTGGTAGAGGGGCTGTAGGTTGTCTCTGGGATTTCCTCCTCAGAGCAATACAGAGCTGCCACCAAGTAAAATGTTCAGGTAGGGACAGGGTGATTGTGCTTGGAGCCCAGGTCAGGAAGCATTGCCCAGCAAAGAGTAGCAGAGGTGGGTAATTGTGTGGAAGATAGTCGACCATTTTTCTGTAAGGCTGCTGCTCTGTACAGGGAGGGAGTGGTTAGTGGCAGGGAGGAATGGGGGGTCAGTCAGGGTGGAATTCTGAGTCTGTCCCCAACCACTATACTCCCTCCAGATCCAGTAGACAATAGGAGTGAAGGTTGCAGAGCAGCAAGAATAGCAGCCTGTCTCTCCCTCTGGAAACTATGTCCCAGGGAATTGCAGAGCTTCCCCCAGCCCTAGAAGTTAAATGGGGTTGGGGTTACCTCACTAGCATACCAGGTGAGACTTATCCTGTGAGGTGCGATGGAGGTGAGGCCTACAGTGCGTTGCTGCTAAGTCCTGTGGATTCTGTCCATTTTCTAGAGGCACATGAGTGATCCAGGCCTCCCTTATTGCTGGAGCTGTAGCTGCTGGTGCCAGGATGCCCAGGGATTCAAGGCTCCCAGGACTCGACGTGTACCTGAGCATCAGCTCTGTCCAGACCCCATGTAGCTTTCCATGTCAGTCTGGATGTTCTGGTGGGTAGGGCTCACAGAAGAGCTCTTGAACCTCAGAGGTGCAAATTTCCATGGTAGAAGCATGTGTCCCTGAGTACTGTCAATCATTCACTGTTTCCTAGCAGTAGAGAAGAAGAGAACAACCTGACCCATGGTCTCCCCTGTCTTCATGCCAGTCCTCAGTGGGCAGTTTTCCTGTCTTACTCATCTCCATTTTCCATAGGTCAGGTCGTTTCCTTGATGAATCCCAATGTGTTTACCTGCAGGTCACTGAGTGACAGACAGAGGCTGCAGCAGAGTCACCTAGGGCCTCCTGGTGATGAGCGGTGGTGAAGGGGTGGCTCACTGGAAGAACAACTGGCATCTTCTGCTTCAGGTAGCTGCATTTAAGGGACATCTGGCTAAAGCACTAAGGATCTTTGCTGTTCCCCTTTGCCTGAAGGAAACTGTAGCAAAGGACATGGAGCAGTGGAGATGGGACACAAGCTGGGCTGGCTATTAGTTTTTGGGGGTCAAAAGTTGTACATGGATTTTCAACTGTGTGGAGGGTTGGTGCTCCTAACCTCCATGTTGTCCAACACCCAACTGTATATGTTTATAGAGGTAATATAGTATTAACACTTAAGTGTATGATCTTTGAAGATCAGATAGCTGATATTCAAATCACAAATTTATCACTTCCCTTCAATTTTTACACTAGCTTTAAGAACCTGCCTTGTCAAGTAACTTCATCTGTGAACCAAACACATCATAAGCACTTGGTAAATTATAGTTATGATTTTTTCTTCATTCCTTACTAAACTATGAATGACTTTATTTCACAAACTATAGCTTAGTAATTATTATGTATCAAAAGCCTATCAAAGTACATGTTCAGTTCTAGCCAATGTTTAATGAATGAATAAAAAAGAGTAAAGCATATATATAGATATATATATATGTGTGTGTGTGTGTGTATATATGTGTGTGTATATATATGTGTGTGTATATATATATGCTGATGTTTTATTTGGAGTCACTGGAGTAAGTTTATCTAGGGATATATGAAATGCATAATTTAATGGGGTTTATTTTTGGAAAGTTTTCATAAAATGCCTATTGTAGAACAACCCAGAAACACACCAACCACCTGATTAGAGTTCAAACCAGTAAATAGTAAGCAAGAGGTTTTTTTCATCATGTTGCAAACAACATGTTGCCAGCTATCTTTGTTACCTTACTAGACCACCAGATTCTACATGTGATATCTCATGTAATGTTTGCTATGACCTATGAGTTGCATGATATCCACATTATATAGGTAGGGAAATGAAGGCATAGGGAACATATATAACTGGTCCCCACGTTCACAGTTAATAGAGGGTAGATCCAGGTCTTGAACTACACAGGCTACCTCTAGACCTAACTCTCTTAACCATTATGATATATACATACGATAAGAGAAACACAGCTGACTCAGGTCCCTTTTGTACAGATAATTCAAAAGAGGGTAGACAATTACTTTCATTTTAAAAAAAATGGGCTTATTGCCAAAGGGACCTAAACATGGAAAGTTTAACAAGTACAAAGATATGTAAATCAGTCCAAAATCAGAGTACTCAAAAATTAAAAGCATGTCTTGTTCTATTACAGTATAGTTTTAGTTTTTCTAATTTACTCAAGATTATTTAGGTAATACATAACTTTCTCATTTAACTCGCTAAACATTAGGTTTTAGTAGCACTGAATTATTGTGATTATACTCTGTAACGTTTAAAAAATACCAGCAATAAATTATACATTTTAGAGAGAGTATAAAATATACCCTTATTGCAACTCTTTGGCAGTAAGTAAATCCTTGACCTGCCTTTGGAGAAAAGACATGTAAAACAAGGAGAATGTAGTTCAAGAGGAAAATATACCAAGCCTTAAAAAATAAAACAAAATAAAAACCTTTCTTCTTTTATAAGTCTAAATCTATGGGAAACATTTAGTTACTAAAGTTTGCTTTGGGGTCCACTTCCCCTTTCACAAGATTCACTTTTCCCCACTTCTCTTCCTCTATTCTCACAAATAATTAATGAGGATCTTGCCTGCTGCCTATCAAATACATGTATTCATAGTAATCAATTTCTGGGCTGTGAGATATTTGAATGCCTGCGAGGAAGGCATTCAAAGAAGGGCATGTGTTATCCTCTCAGACACTCAGACTTGATCAACAGAAAGTTATCTGCATGAACTTCATTTCCCTAGCTTCTGTTAAGAATAGCTCTCAATGCGCTATCATTTACAGTTATGCTTTTGGCCTTTATCATAAGTTGATTTAAAAAACCACTAGAAGATTATTTGCTGTTTTTCTGTTGTCAAACAAGTGTCTCAATATATCAGTCAATGTCCTCTAAAAAAGGTTCTGTGTGATAAATTACTCTGTGTTTCTAGCTTTAGAAAAAGTTTGTTTTTGCTGAATATTTGATAAGCTTCTGTTTATCAAATAATAAATGAAAAAGGCAGAGAAGTAGCAATCAGAAAATAACCAGGAGCATGCAATATCATGGGGCTCAAGAGAAGAAAATTATCAAAATTTGTAAGTGGTCAGAAAAGGGGATGATTTGTGGGACAACACTTCAATTTGTTCACTGGTAACTTTTGTCAGAGTGGATTAAGAGGGGCTGGCATTGAGTCAGTCACAGTCTAATGTTTTGGCCTTAGCTTTCCCTCCTGTCCCCTGGGGTCTCTATACAGAGCCTCATTCAATTTTCTTAACCTAGGACAGCCATCCAGAGTTTCTAGTGACTATGCTAGTACTCAACCATTAAAATTCCTCTCATATAAATTTCACCCTTTTTGGGAACAAGTCACATTTTTTCTTTTCCGAGTAAAAGGAAGTATCTTCTTGGCAACATATATTTTATACCAGAGCTTTAAAACTTCTGTCTTTGTTCCTTAACCCATTTATCACACTGATGAGGGTGAATAGATTCATCCAAAGGCTAGCTTTCCAAAATCTCTCAAATCACACTGCTTAAGCATTTTTCTACCATGCTTCATTATACATGTTGGAGTAGGCCAACAACCACAAAATGACAATCTCATTAAATTATATGTATTAAAAATATGATAAATACTTGCCTTATTAGGTACTTTTTCATCACAAATTGTAAAAAACCAGCCTTTGATAGAGTGTTTAGCATAGTCCTTCTTTTTTTTTTTTTTTTTTTTTTTTTTTAAACAGAGTCTTGCTCTATCACCCAGGCTGGAGTGCAGTAACGTGATCTCGGCTGACTGCAACCTCTAACTCCTGGGTTCAAGTGATTCTCCTGCCTCTGTCTCCCAAGTAGCTGGAACTACAGGTGCCTGCCACCATGCATGGCTAATTTTGTATTTTTAGTAGAGACAGGGTTTCAATATGTTGGCCAGGCTGGTCTTGAACTCTTGACCTCGTGATCCCCTCACCCCAGCCTCTCAAAGTGCTGGGATTACAGGGGTGAGCCACCACGCCTGGCTCTGCATAGTCCTTCTTTATAAGAAACAGTAATAGACTGATAACTGGAATTTTAAAAATAGACCACTACCATTTATCTTTAATTTATTGTATTTTAAGATCTTTATTCAAAGCTCAGATAAATGTAAAGGTGGCATACAGGGAAACAAATTGCACTTGAAACTAATTCTGCTTTTTATGGTGTTTTCATTAAAGAATGAGTACATTAATTTTCCATATGTCATTTCTGAGTCCACACCCCACAGTCTCAGAAATTAAAGGCACTATATATAATAAAAGGTGAGTATAAAGTGAAGGATTAAAACAAGAAGCTATGTAGAAAGTCTATATGAAGAGCATTAGACACCCAGATCTCTTCCTCTTGCCTGGTTAGCTAGAAGACATTATCCATATTTCATCCTTTAAGGAGTAGAACGTTTGTTCTTTGTGGAAACTAAGTGAAAAATTCTCCAGGATCTTGAATACTGGGAAAGGTTAGTCATAATATTTAGGGACTCCAAAGGAGATTAAACAAATGTTTATGTACTGAATGCCAAGACACCAGTTCTGTCCCCTGTCTAGATCCCAGTATTCTGATATATATTTCAAAGGTTCCAAAGAGCAATGATGAGATCATGCACATTCTGGGTGATATGGCAGTAGAAAATACAAGTGTTGGAGGAGAGTAAATAAGGCAAAAGAAACAATTCTCATAAGGACGTCAAATCTCTCATAAGTAACTCATGGGTAGAAACTAATAGAATATTGTTTCAAAATTATTAGAAAAATGATTTCGAACCTGGATATCTAGACTCAGCCAAACAATAAAGTTAGAGATGTGACTACAAATTTTCAGATATGCAAATATACACACTTACCTTTGAGTGGCATAAGGAGAAGAGCATTGTCAAGAGTTTGAAATACTTCAGAGTGAAACATGAGTTATCATAAAATAAAGTTCACAGAATTTACCAAAAAGAAACGTGTTCTGTCAAGTTTAGAATAACCTTTAAAAAAAAAAAAAAAAACTTGAAGTGGGTGGAGTAAATAGGAAGTGAGAAAGAGAAGTCAGTGTGTACAGAAAACTCTGCCATAAACTAACTGTGAAGAGGAGAGAAAGACAGGACAGAACAGTTTTCTTATAAAGTTGATTTTGTTTTATATTTTATGTTTTCCCTTTAAGCTCTTGAAGTCATTCTTTAAGAAGAGCTCTTTTATTGAGAGGAAATTAAGTGTACATGTATGTTGATGGAAGTAGACAGAATGCAAGCAATAAAAAGCCTGGAGGTAGAAAGTCAGAACTGATGTAGCAGCTCAAGTTATCACAGATATATGTTATTTTTATCTTTGTGTTCCACTTCTTAATACATGACTTCCGTTATCAAGGTCATGTCATAGTCCAAGATGGTAATTGCCATCAGCAGGAAGAAAGTAGAAACAAGGAACAAAAAGTGAATTCTCCTCAATCAGCTTTCTTTAAGGAACATTCCCAGAAGAGCCTCATAGAAGTTTCACGTACAACTTCTAGGCCAGAACTTAGTCATATGGTACATTTAGCTACAAAGAAATCTGGAAAATGTAGTCTTTTATTTTAAGTTCCAAAATGCCCAGCTATAATTTGGCATTCTGCCTATGGGCATCTCTGTGTCTGAGATGACTCTTCAAAGTGATTATGCTCTTTTATCCCTGCAACAGACAGACTCCAATATAAACTTTCTTCTGGGAAAGAGTATAACCTTGGCAAAGGTCAATACACAATTTTATGGACAAAGCCATGAGCTGTCAGTAGTTTATCTTTTTAGTTGCTAGGTAATGGATACAGTCAGGAAGAAGGAATCTGGGAAGAGCACTACAATATGAACTGTATCTGGTAAATGTGGTGGAGACAAAAATAGGTAAGTGATGAGTATATTGATAAGTGAATTGTTAGAGCACAAGGTTGCAACTATATAGGGAAGGATAAGGACTAACAGCAAGAGACTATAAATTCTTATTAGTTGGATACAGAACGGTAAAAAGTTTATATTTCTAACTCTAAAGTAATTCAAGACTAGAATTTCTGGTAGGCATGTAGTAATTGGTAAATCTATAATCAAAACCTGGGAAAACTGAATCCAGTACCTTTGTTCTTCTCTCTCTGACAACAGAGCTTGAGATGTAGTGGAAGCCAGTAATTCAGCTGTCATGTACTAAAAAATGACAGTGAGTGGCTGAGAGGCATAAACCTGACAGAGGGAATGAGGGAAAAATATTGTGTGACATGAACCTCAAAAGAGTAATTTTTAACAGCAATATGAGAATGTAAGACTATAATTCTGGATCAAGAAAGATGCCATACCCATGGTACGATGGCACCAGATCAATTTTCAGTTCTGACCTTAAGAAGAACGTGATTTTTTTTTTCATCAAAACATTCAAAGATGATTTCTCCCCTACTTATCAATCTAGCCACTCACCCACTTGGAGATAAGACTGCTAAGCTGCCTGAGGTGTGGGAAGCTAATCTCCATAAAAGAAGCTAGATACTCTGCGCTTATGTTCAAAATTGTAAAGCCTTCTGCAGACTTTCCTAGGATCAACAAGTAATTGTAATCCAAGGTTCTCAGGTTTGGGGGGACACACTGAAAAATTATCCACTGGTAACTTGCACCTTGAGTTCTTGTTACAGAAAAGTTGCTGGAAAAAGCCTAGCCCTGGTACAACAAAAACCTATTGGATTGAGAGATGACCGAGTTGGAGATGAACTTTTTTGAACTCTTCATTACCATACTAAAAATCCGCCAGAGACGAGCTTACTGTCCATTTTCTATACATTTGACATATGTAGAAACATGATTGACAACTGCGCCTGTGTTGACTCCATCTCTACATAAAATGACTCAGCTAAATAGCCTAATAAAAGCCCTGTTTTCACCTTTTTTCGGGAAGGCACTGTTTGGTGGTACTATCCCCAGTGTCTACATTTCTTGTTGCAAGTAATAAAATCCCCTTCTTGGAACAACACATACTGAGGCCGGTAGGGGGCCGGGGGGAAGGGAGAGCATCAGGATAAATAGGTAATGAGCGCGAGCTTAATACTTAGGTGATGGGTTGATAAGTGCAGCAAACCACCATAGCACACGTTTACCTACGTAACAAACCTGCACATCCTGCACATGTATCCCGGAACTTAAAATAAAATAAAATTCCCTTGTTAAATCCTCCTTGATGACTAATAACAATCTGTGATAAGTCATGAGGGCTTTGAAACAACAGCTTAACAAATGTAGAACTGTAGTAGGAAAAGTGCAGCATGGCATGCCTAACAAAAGATACGTTCTTCATATTATGGGCTACAGTAGTCTTAGTTTCTTATTGAGGAAGGAACAGTGACTATACCAGAACCTGATGTTTACGCTCCACATTTTACATTTCATATGCATGTATAGTAAACTGCATGAGTTCTTACCCCTGAGGGTGAAGTTGGTCATTTTCAAGAAATCTATATTAGGACTATTACCATCAAGAATCTGATATGGAGTGCATAAAACTTGAAAACAACAAGATTTATAGAATGCTACTTCTATTAAACTTATTAATCTGTTTGTGTGCTACACATTACACAATATATTGGATACATAAATAATACCTGAAATTTAATTGACCATAGGCATAATTGACCAATCACATCATAAGCAAAGCATATTCTTTGTTCAGTTAGTTTGATCATAGAACAAAGATGCAGAAGCTGGAGTTTTCTAACTCAGTACTGCTCTGTCATTGTTTCTGTTCTGCTCTGAATTTTTGCTCATATGATAGCTGTAAAATAATAATAATACCTTATATTATATAGCTATGAAAATGCTAAGCTGTTGATAGGCAATATCCCATTTTTCAAAACAATTAATAATGTATTGTATTTAACTCAATATGTATGAAATTTTGTTATTTCAACATGCAATGAATATAAAAATAATGAGGTATTTCATAATCTTTTATTTTTTTAATTTTATTCTCATTTGACAAATAATTTTTTTTATATTTATGGGATATGATATGTTTTGATGTATGTATACATTGTGAAATAATTATATCAATCTAAATAACATATTCTTCACTTCACATACTTTTTTATAGAGAACATTAAAATCTATTCTTTTAGCAATGTTGAAATATATAATGCATTATTATTGACTATGTTTGTCATTTTGTGCAATACAGCTACAAAATTTATTCCTCCTCTTTAACTAAAACTTTGTACCCTTTGGGTAATATATTTCCATTCTTCACCCCACCCCATCCCAGACTCTGGGTAACCATCACTTTACTCTCTACTTCTGTAAGTTCACTGTTTTTAGATTCCACATATAAGTGAGCTCATGTGGTATGCGTGGCTTTGCCTGGTTTACTTCACTTAGCATAATGTCCGCCAGATTTATACATTTTATCGCAAACGACAGAATTTTCTTTTTTTTATGTAAGGCTAAATAGTAACTCCAATGGGTGTATTTGTATTTATATATAAATATATACATGTATATGTGTATATGCACACACATACGCACATGCACCCACACATAGCATTTTCCATATCATTTGTCCATTCATGGATACATAGGTAGATTTAATATTGGGAATGTTGTAAACAAAGCTACAAAGAACATGAAAGTGCAATTCTCTCTTTGAAATACTATTTCATCTCCATTGACTATATACCCAGAGATGGTATTGCTTAATCATATGGTAATTCTACTTTTAGTTTTCTGAGGAAGCTCTAATTCATTCTCCATAATGTCTGTACTAATTTACATGCCCATCAACAGTGTGCAAGGATTCCCTTTGCTCTGAATCTCTGCCAACACTTGTTATCCTTCATCTTTTGGATAATAGCCTTTCTAACAAGTGTGAGGTAATATCTCACTGTGATTTTAATGTACATTTTCCTGATAGTAATGCTGAAAATTTTTATAAACCAGTTGACCATTTGTATGTCTTCTTTGAGAAATGTCTATTCAAGCATTTTGCTCATTTTTAATGGAGTTAAAGGCATACCTCATTTTATTGTGCTTTGCTTTATTTTATCTGTGCTACACAGATATTAATTTTTTTACAAAATGAAGATTTTGTGGCAACCCTTTTTAAAGCAAGCCTATCAGTGCCATTTTGTTCAGCAGCATGTGCTCACTTCATGTCTCTGGGTCACATTTTGGTAACTCTTAAATATTTCAAAATTTTCATTATTTTTATACCTGCTATGATGATCTGTGATCAGTGATCTTTCATATTGTTATTATAATCATTTTGGGACACCACGAACCATGCCCATACAAGATGGCAAACATAACCAATAAATTTCGAGTGTGTTCTGATTGCTCCACCAACAGGCTGTTCACCCATATCTCTCCCTTTCCTCAGACCTCTCCATTCCTTCAGACACAATAATATTGAAATTAGCCCAATTAGCAACCCTACAATGGTCTCTAAATATTCAAAAGAAAAGTTACGAGTCTCTTACTTTAAATCAAAAGCCAGAAACAACTTATCTTACTGAGGAAGGGATGCTGAAAACTGAGATGGATCAAAAGCTAAGCCTCTTACATCAGTAAGCCAAGTTGTGAATGCAAAGAAAAAGTTCTTGAAGGAAATTAAAACTGTTACTTCAGTGAACATGTACATGATATGAAAGCAAAACAGTCTTATTGCTGATCTAGAGAAGTTTTAGTAGTCTGGATAGAAAATCAAATGAGCCACAACATACACTTAAGCCGAAGCCTAATCCAGATCAAGACCACTAATTTCTTCCATTTTATGAAGGCTGAGAGGTGAGGAAGCTGAAGAAAATATTGATTCATGAGTTTTAATAAGTTTAGCCTTATCCATAACATAAAAGTGTAAGGTGAAGCAACAAGTGCTGACGTAGAAGTTGCAACAAGTTATCCAGAAAATCTACCTAAGATAACTGATGTAAGTGGCTACACTAAACAACAGATTTTCTATGTGCAAACAGCCTTATACTCACATAAGATGCCGTAGAAGCCTTTCATACCAAAAGAGGAGATGCCAGTGCCTGGCCTCAAAGCTTCAAAGGACAGGCTGACTCTTTTTAAGGGCTAATCCACCTAGTGACTTTAAGTTATGCCAATGGCCATTTAATATTCTGAAAATCATAGAGTCCCTAAGAAAGGTGGTAAACATACTCTGCCTGTGTTCTAGAAATGGGACAACAAAACCTGAATAACAACAAAGTCTGGATGACAACACATCTCTTGATAGCATAACTTACTGACTATTTTAAGCCACTGTGAGACTCACTGTTCAGAAGAAATATTTTTTTTTCCAAAATATTACTGCTCATTGACAGTGTATACAGTCACCCAAGAGCTCATATGGGCATCTATAAGGAGATTTTTATGACTGCTAACACAGCATCCATTCTGTGGCCCATGGACCAAGGAGGAATGTTGACTTTTAAGCCTTATTACTTAAGAAATACATGTTATAAGACAATAGCTGCCATAGATAGTGATTCCTCTGATGGATCGTGGCAACCGAAATTGAACACCTTCTGAAAAAAATTCATTATTCTAGATGCCATTAAGAAAATGTGTGATTCATGGGAATAAGTGAAAATATCAACATTAATAGAAGTTTGGCATAAGTTTTTTTCTAATGCTCAGCAATAATTTTGAAGGGTTCAATACTTCAGTAGAAGAATTCACTGCATATGTGGTAGAACTAGCAAGAGAACTAGAATTAGACATGCAGCCTAAATATGTGAATGAATTGCTGAAATCTCATAATAGAACATGAATGAATAAGGGAATACTTTTTTATGGATAAACAAAAAAAGTGGTTTCTTGAAATGGAATCTACTCTTAGTGAAGATACCGTGAACACTGTTCAAATGACAACAGAGGATTTAGAATAAAGACACATGCACACATATGTTTATTGCAGCACTATTCACAATAGCAAAGACTTGGAATCAACCCAAATGCTCATCAATGATGGACTGGATAAATAAAATGTGGCACATATACACCACAGAATATTATGCAGCCATTAAAAAGGAAGAGTTCACATTCTTTGCAGGGACATGGATGAAGCTGGAAACCATCATTTTCGGCAAACTAACACAGGAACAGAAAACCAAACACCACAAGTTCTCACTCATAAGTGGGAGTTGAACAATAAGAATACATGGACACAGGGAGGGGAACATCACCCTTTGGGGCCTGTTGGGGGTGGGAAGCTAAGAAGGGATAGCATTAGGAGAAATACCTAATGTAGATGATGGGTTGATAGGTGCAGCAAACCACCATGGCACGTGTATACCTATATAACAAACCTGCACATTCTGCACATGCATCCCAGAACTTAAAGTACAATTTTAAAAAGGCATTATAAAGATGTATCAAGCAATTAATAAAAATATAATATGTGGAAAAAAGAATATGATAAAAACCTAGTTGGTAATGCAGTGGCAGAGTTTGAGAAAATTGACACCAATTTTGAAAGAAATTCTACTATGAGTAAAATGATATGAAACATCATCTCATCCTGCAGATAAATATTTTCATAAAAGAAGTCAATAGATGTGACAAAGTCCATCATTGCCTTATTTTAAGATATTGCCAGAGTCATCCCAAACTTCAGCAACCACCACTCTGATCAGTTAGTAGTCATCAGCATTGAGGCAAGACTCTTCACCAGCAAAAAATACTATTGAACACCTATCAGTAGTTATGAACTAACACTACACACCTATTAGAATAGCTAAAATCCACAAACCTGATGATATCAGTTGCTACTGAGGATGCAGAGAACAAAAATTCTACCACTTGGTAGACATTTCAGCAGTGTCCAACAAAGTTAAAGATAGTATTACCATATGACCAAGGAGTCATGTTCTAGGTATTTACACAACTGATTAGAAGAATTACATTTACACAAATACTTGTATGCAAATGGATTATGGTAGTTTTGTTTATAGTTGTCAAATTGTGAAAACAACCAAGATACTCTTTAATAGATCAAGGGAAAAACAAACTGTGATACAATTATAAAATCACATATTATTTGATAGAAAAAGAAACTATGGGTATATTTAACAAGCTTAATAACATTTAAATAAATTTTGCATAACAGAGTGATGGTGAATACAAAAATCTAAGCATTTGTCAAAACTCATAAACCTTTACGGCACAAAGGATCAACCATAACTATTCAAATTTTTTAAAAGTGTATCAATAAAGATATTGGAGGAATACCAGAATGGAATCCAAGCTGTGATGAAAAATTCTAATTGCATTATTGGTGTATGAGATAAACTCATTGGAGAAGGTATGAGATAAAAGTTGACCTAAGTAACTTTGTCGAACAGTGTTTTCACTGAAAAGCATCAGAGTAAACACAAAAGAAACTCTGCCACAGGTACTGGACCCCCATTGATAGAACTGTTTCTCATAAGAGTATGGGTTAACAATTATAAATTGTTGTGTGTTTATACTAGGATTGGGCAATTGATAACAGAAATGAGATTATCTAGTGATGAGACAGTGAATTACTGATATTTCACCTTCTATGGAGAGTTTTGTTTTGTATTTTTGCTCTGGTGTAATGGGTAAGACTGAGCCTGAGGGTGGAAATAAGTTTACTTGTTTTCAGATTTGAAGAAATGAGTAAGTGAAAATTTAGGCTGCTTATTATAAATTAGTCTCTTGACACAGTGTTAATTATAATACCACAAACGATACTTGCAGATCTGATGTCTAAATTGTTCTTGCCACTTGTAAAGAACCCTTTGTTAACTGTGATAAGGAAATCCCATGAAGACAACCACTAAGGTCTTAGAATTGTTTTCTCTTTTATTTGCACAACGGCTTTTCAATGTGTATAATTTATGCTCTGCAGAACTGCATTAAAATGTTTTAAAAATCTGACATTTTATTTGTTTTACTGGGTTGTAAGTTTTCTAATGCCAGAGAGTATGTCTTTTGTAATTTAGAATATTTCACAGTGCTGCACATATAGTAGAAATCAGTAAACATCTGTTGAAAAATCAAGTTTTCAAATAATCACACTTTAGAAAAAGGATTTTGAGTTAAAATATTTCAAATTTAAAATTCTAAAGCTTAACATTGAATTAAAATGTACAAAAATCCTAGTTAAGATAATTACCTTTATTTTCATAATATTTGTCATCATTTCTTAGAAATCCACTGAAAAATAAATTCTCTTGGGGCACTTTTTTTTTGAAAAGAGAATTACTATTGTAGGAGCTCCTCTAAAAGAAAGAAAGATTTTATTTGAAAAGAGAATGACAGAGAGAGACAAAGAAAAAAGTTGGAAAGGGTAGAAAGAAGTAAAGAAAGGGAGATGGGCAGGAGGAAACTGAAGTAGAGATTGAGAAAAACAGAGAAGAAAAAATGATGCAGAGAGAGCAAAACAGAACAAAATAAGGCACAGATACACTACAGAAAATGAGATAGGGAGACGGAAGAAAATGGAGAGAGTGACAAAGGGTGAAAAATATAAAAACTAATGAACATATGCAAAGAGAAAGGTGTCATGAAAGAAAGAAACAGACAAAATCTGAGAAAGAGATTAAAAGAGAGATGTGTTTAGATAAGAAGAGATGGGGTAAGCACACTCCTTCGTCTCTCTCCCACTGAATGCTACTATCCAAGGATTCTAAAATGTAAATGGTAATAGGGAAATTGGAGAAATAGGTCAGAATTTGATATACCAACAAGCCAGGGGTAAGTTTCCTATGCCACACCACTTTTCCTGGTATTGACTGACTGGTCTAAAAGACAGTTCAAAATCTAGACTACCATACTGAGTGCAGACAAAAAGAGCTTTAGAAGAATACCTTTCAATCTGGTCTAATGTACAGGAAAGGGAGGATCTAAGTTTCAAAGAACTTTGGGGAAATTATTTTAGTTATTTTGTCTCTTCAGTCTTATTCCAACACCCAGGTAATGCTATTGTGTCAAAGCGGTAGTTTGGGTTGGGTAGATGTCTAAAACTCTCAGAGATAAAAGAGTCTCTCTCTGTGACAGAAGAAGTTGTTGTTCCAAGAATGTGTGGTGTATCCCGATTATATTTGGTTTCTATGTCTACTAACTGCTTTCCCTGGAATGCAGCCACAGTGGTGAAATATGTACAGCAGAGTAAAGAAACTAAGGCCTTGTATTTCTGGTAAAAAAAACAACAACAGGAGAGTATTCAGGAAACTATAAAGTGTGGAAGAAATCATGGAGTTGATGAAAATAATAAGCAATTTCATAAAGTGGTATATGTATACCTGGGGTCATCTCTAAGGATCACATGCATGGATCTTTCTTATAGAGCACACCAATGGCTTTAAAAATTGATCTACAGAAGAAACTACCACTAAGGTTACAGAACAGATAATTGGTGGTACACATGCAAGACTCATCCAAATAACATTATAAAGGTTATATAAACTGAACTGATGATATTTGATTCACAGACCACAGAGGGCATGTAGGAATTTATGGACTAGACCAAGTTTATTGCCTACTAAAACAAACAAAACAAAAAAAGAAATCAAGTTTCTCCTTAGGATTCAAAATTCAGGGCCTAAAGAGTCAAACCCACTGTACAGAGTGAAAGTGCTATAGAGACTGTGAAAACTGTAGTGACATTTGAAAAAAAGCCCACAGAATGTGGGTAGAAAATTGTGGCTTGACCCTCATTAAGTCAATTGCTTCTAATACAAAACAAAAGAAAAATCAAAATTCCACTTAGAATTTAAACAAGATCTAAGTCTCCATAATATAATATCTAAAATTACAAGAAATAATCCAACAATACATGGTATATAAAGAATCAGGAAGTCACATCTTTCAAGGGAACTGATAATTAGCAGATATAAATCCAAAAATTATACACATGTTATAATTATTAAAAAATCAGACTTTAAAGCAGCTATTATATAATTATATTCCAAAAAGTAAAGGCTACCCCTTTTCAAACAAATGGTAAAATAGAAAGTATCAGCAAAGTAATAGATGTAAAGAAGATCCAAATAAAAACTAGGGATATGAAAAATCCAAAAACCAAAATATAAAACTTACTGTATTAGACTAATAACAGAATGTAAATGACAGAAGAAAAAGTTGACATGCTTGAAGACAAATCAAGAAAAAATATTCTGTCTAAAGACTAACAAAAATTAAAAGAGCCATGGAGGAGTATAGGACTGTAACAGAAACTCTAACATTCAAACATTAGCAATACTTAACATTAAAGGTAGCTGGTCCAAATATACCATTAAAAGGGCAGAGATGGTTTGAGTGTATTTTTTAAAAAGACTAAATCATATGGTATCTACAAAGAAACTTTATTTGCTATAATGACATAGATCCTTTAAAGGAAACAGGATAAAAATATTTCTCATTGAAACTAATTTAAAGAAAACTTGAATGGCATTATCAAACATAGGAGATTTCAGAGGAAGGAAAAGTACTATGTATCAAAAGGGGAACATTATGTAGTTATAAAAGGGTCACTTCATCAAGAAAGTATAACATAATAATTCTAAAGGTACATGCACCTAATAATATATAAAATATAAAAAGCAAAAAATGCTTAAAATGTCTAAAGCAAAAAATTGATAGAACTGAAAAGAGAAATAGAAAATAGAGAAAGGAGAAATGGAAATTGATAGATGTTAACAACCAACTCAGAAATTCATAAAACTTCTAGACAGAAAAAAATCAACAAAGATGTAGAAAAACTGAACCACATCATCAATAAAGATGATATAAATGACATTTATAGAACCTTCTACTCAGCAATAGCAGAATACAAATTTCTTTCAAGAGTCTGTGGAGTCTTCACCAAAAAAGATTATGACATGGGTTATAAAACAAACCTTGATGAATATAAAAGAACTTCTGTCATATAGAATACGTTGTCTGACTATGTGAAATATAAGTCAGATATCCATAACAGAATGATAGACGATAAATTTCCAACACCTGGAAATTAAAGAATGCACGTCTAAATAATCTGTGGGTTAAATTAAAGTCTCAAGGGAAATTAAAAATATTTTATACTAAATGAAAATACAATGAGTATTCACTTATAGACCCAACAGATCTTAAAAGAGTAATGAGATAATGCTACAAATAATTATATGCGTATAAATCCAGTAACTTTGATGAACTGGTCCAATTTCTTGAAGCTAAAAGCTCATCCACTAACAGATAAATGTCCTGAAATTGTCTTGTGTCTATTAAAAATGGACTTTGTGGTTTAAAACCTTCCTACAAAGAGAACTTCAGGCCCAACTGGTGTTATTGGAAAATTCTACTAAATATTGAATAAAGAAATAATACCAAATTTACATAATCTCTTCAGAAAAAAAATAAAGGAGAAACAGCCATTCCAATTCATTTTATGATTCACTATTAGCCGACGATGAAACAGTCAGAGGCGTCCTAACTAGAGTGATTCAATCTTAAATATAGGCTGGATAAGGCCAAATCTGTTGGGTTACATTCCCAAGGGGTTAGACACTGTTGGTCTCAAAATGTTTATGGTTGAAGGAACAAGTTAATAATGCTACCTGTGATGGTTAATATTGAGTGTCAACTTGATTGGTTTGAAGGATGCAAAGTATTGTTCCTGGGCATATCTGTGACGGTGTTGCCAAAGGAGATTAACATTTGAGTCAGTGGACCGGGAAAGGCAGACCCACCCTCAATTTGGGTGGGCACAATCTAATCAGCTGCCAGTGTGGCTAGAATAAAAGTAGGCAGAAGAACATAGAAGGATTAGATTGGCTGAGTCTTCTGGCCCCCATCTTTCTCTTTTGCTGGATGCTTCCTGCCCTCGAACATCAGACTCCAAGTTCTTCAGCTTTTGGACTCTTGGACTTACACCAGTGACTTTTGCCAGGAGCTCTCAGGCCTCTGGCCACAGACTGAAGGCTGCACTATTGGCTTCCCTACTTTTGAGGTTTTAGGACTTGGACTGACTTCCTGGCTCCTCGGCTTGCAGGCGACCTATTGTGGGACTTCACCTTGTGATCGTGTGTGAGTCAATTCTCTTAATAAATTCCCCTTCCTATGTTCATCTATCCAATTAGTTCCATCCCTTTATGGAACCTTGACTAATACACTAACTAAATAAAGACCCAGAACTTATGAGAATGTCCCAATATGTTAAGAACAAAAAGTATTCTTTGTGCTGAGAGTAGATTTTGCATTAAAGATAGTAGTACACTCATACATTCTTACTGAAATCAAAAGTAACAGAGAAAAATCACAATATCAATAGCTTGTCACAAGCTGATTACAAGCTTTTGTAATAAAGAACATTGTTCTTAAAAACTTGTATAAGCTAACATTACTTTTAAGGTAAGGGCATTCCTCCTTTTGCTTTGTGAGGATGCCTTACTCTGTAAAAGAGGAGTCGCTAATAAACTCTTTTTACTTTACTATGCTCTGCAACTCACCCTGAATTCTTACTGTATGAAATCCAAGAACTAGCTTTCGGGATCTGGGATGAGCTCCCTTTTCTGGTAACAAAGCCATAGAATGTGTAGGAAAAAAAAAAAAAAATGACCAACACCTTTCACAGACATAGATTCAAAACTTCTCAATAAAAGAGTAGCAATTATAACCTAGTAATATTTATATAAAATAATACACAAATACAAATTGAGGTGTAAGCCAGGAATATGTCTTGTTTAATATGCAAATATCAATCATCGTGATCCACTATATTAAGATATTAAATAACAATGGTTAAATGATGATATTTATTCACGTAGAAAAAGTGTTTGAATTCATTCAACAACTATTCCAGACAAAAATTTTCAATTAACTAGTAATATAAGAAAACTTTCTCAATCTGGTAAGGCATTTACAAAAACCTGTAGCTAGTAGCACTTTTCAGTTAAAGACTAAGTGTTATATCCCTAAAATTTGGAACAACGTAAGAATGTCCATTCTCACACAACTATTAAATATTGTGTTGGAATTCCTAGCCAGTGTAACAAGGCAAGAAATAGAAATAAAAGGCATACAAATTAGAAAGAATTATATGAAACTATCTATATTTGCAGATCACATTTGATTTACAGAATTGTCTACATAGAAAATTTCAAGGAATATAAAGAATGTCTTATAACCAATATGTGAGTTTACTAAGGTCAGAAGTTACAAGACCAACCTGCAAAAAACCCTTGGGAGGCCAGCCACAGTGGCTTACGCCTGTAATTCCAGAGTTTGGGAGGCCATGGTGGGAGGATTGCCTGAAGCCAGGAGTCTGAGACCAACCCGATCAAGATAGTGAGATTCTATCTCTACAGAAAAGCTAAAGCTAAAGCTAAAATATAGTTGTGTTTTATTACATTAGCAAATTAAAAATAAGAACCATTACAATAGCTCTAAAACAAACACAAAGACATATTTAGGTATAAATATAACAAAACATGTACATTTTCTGTACACAGCAAACTCTGCAATGCTGAGGAATGAAATAAGTAATTTGTAAATAAATAAGCAGATAAACTGTGTTCATGGTTGGGCAAGTCAATATAGATAGTATGTTAAGTCTCCTCAAATTTATCTATAAATATAATGTAATTTAAATCTTAATTACAGCAGATTTTTGTTTACATATGAATTAGCTTATTTTAAAAATTATATAGAAAGGCATGGAAATTAGAATAATCAGAATAGTGCTGAAAAAAATAGAGTTGGAGGTCACACGTTATTTTATTTTAAGACTTTTTATAAAATAAAACTTATCAATACTGTTTGTTATTGGTGAAGGGGCACACATACTGGCAAACTGAACAGGTTAAAAGTCTAGAAATTAACCCATACAAATAAGTCCAACAGATTTTTGACAAAGATACAAAGGTAATTCAATGAATAAAATATAGTCTTTTCATCAATGGAGTTAAAACAAATAAGTACTCATATAAAATGAAATTTGATTTTAGCCATAAATCTTTTCTAAAACTTACCTCAAAATAAAACATAGCTTTATCATTGTATTTTACATACACATATACATACACACACACACACACACACACACACACACACACCCCTACACAGCATGATAGCATGAGTATAAAGACAAAAAATGAGAGCTTTTTGAGGTGTTGTAACTGTTCTGTATCCTGACTGTGTTAGTGGTTATATGTACTGTATATGTGTTAAAACTCATATTACTCTAAACTAAAAATAAATTTAATTTATTCTGTGTAAACTATAAGGCAAAATTAAATCATAAGAAATTAAAATAAAAAGAAAGAGAGAAAAAACAAAATAGGAAATACGAAGGGACCCCAGAGGTGCGACCAAGGTAGAACGAGACAAAGGAGGAGGGAGGGTAGTAGGGAAAAAGAGACAAATAGGAAAAGACTTAGAAGAAAAGAGAGGTAGAGATCAGGAGAAAGAGAGAGAGCAAGCAAATGAGAAATAGGGATATACCTTCAGATAACAATATATGTAGACAAATAAAGAAGGAGGAGAGTGAGAGAGGAAGTTAAAGAAAAGAAGGTTGAAAGGGAGAAACAAAGAAACACACAGACCAAGAAAGGAAAATAAAGAGAAATGGAGAGAGATTGATAGAATCATAAAAGGTAAAAATAAACTGGAAAAGAGTGGAAGTAGAGAGAAAGGGATAACTAGAGAGAGACAGAAAAAGGGAGAAAGAGAAGGGGAGGGAAATTAAAAGAGAAAGAGAAGCAGAGTGTAAGAAAGAGGAGAGGACAGAAGAGCGGAGAGGAGGGAAAATTAGTGAAATAGATAAGAGAGAAAGATAAATGATTAATACAGACTGTTTCAAATATAATATATATTACTTGTAGCAAAATCAGAAAGTATAAATAATTGTAATTATAATGAAAAGCTGTTGTGTGTAAGAGCTGTGTTTACTCCTTTCCTTGTGAATTTTCACCATAGCTAATACAATTCATATTGAGTGCTAATTAACTACTGTTTGAGAATCAAGCACTGACAACAGTGAATGGATCTATATAAATTCTGTAAACCTGGACTATTTGCCTCAGTACTTATTTGAAATTTATTTACTATGGATTAAATTACTTACAATAGTTATGCTATAGTTTGAAAAAAGTATGCATAAATTTGGGAATTACCAATAATTCAGGGCCAAGGAAGAGTGAAAAAGCAGTCCAGTGTAATTCCTAAATTGAACTACAGTGTTCTAAATATAGTTATAGCTCATCCTTTCTTTCTAACTTTTTAATTAGCATATAATAACTGTACAGATTTGTGGGGCACCATGTGATATTTTGATACATGTGTACAATGTGTAATGATCAAATCAGGATAATTTGCAAATCAATCACTTCACAAATGTGTTAGGACCTTTCAAAATCTTTCTATCTTGGTTTTTTTGTTTGTTTGTTTGTTTGTTTGTTTTGACAGCTCACTCTCACCCAGGTTGGAGTGCAGTGGCATGATCATATGTCACTGTAGCCTTAAAATCCTGGTCTCAACAAATAATTCTCCTGTGTCAGCCTCCCGAGAGTACATGTGTGTGCCGCAAAGCCTAGTGATTATTTATTATTATTATTATCATTGTTATTCATAGAGATGGGCTCTTGCTATGTTGCCCAGGCTGGTTTCGAACTCCCTGCCTCAAGCAATCCTCTCATAATGGCTTCCAAAGTGCTGAGATTATAAGCATGAATCACAGTGTCTGGCTTCTAGCTATATGAACAAAACAAAATTACTCTAAAAACAAAACAAACAATAAATTGCTAACTATAGTCACCTTACAAAGTTATGAAACACTAAATTTATCTATCCTATCTGGCTATAATTTTGTATCCATTAGCCAACCTCTCCTAAGCCCTGTCTTTCCTGTACTCCCCCTAGCCTTTAGTAACCACTATTCTACTCTCTACTCTCTACTTCTATGAGATTGAATGCTGGCAAGGATGTGGAAGAAAAGGGAGCTTATACATGATTGGTGGGATGATATTATGTTAAGTTAAATAAGCCAGGCACAGAAAGGCAAATGCTGCATGTTGTCACTCATACATAGAGGCATCAGTTTTCTATATAAGAGTGAGCATTGGTGCCCAGTAGGAAAGATTGAAGGTCTAATGTATCCTTATTGTCAACGTTTTGGTAAATATTCCCAGAAAATTTGAGCTTAGGGTCCTGATCAGGTATATACCTTATCAATGGACCTTGGTCACCGGGTGTAAAGGAAAGTCACAAGCCTGGGCGGGAACTCTTGCTATGCAACTATGAAACATCTTGTTAGTTCCATACATGTTCTATGTGCTAGGGAAGAAAACAGGTTCTCAATCCCTTTAACTTAGCCATGGCTATAGCAGTAGTTGGTATGGAAGCTCAGTTTTCTGCTGACTAGGGATAAAGACGTAATGTTATGGGTTTCCAGTTAGGGTGATCTCAAGAACAAGGCTGATATGAACAATGAATGACAGAATTCATCAATAGTTCTAAATGCTCTCTAATATTAAGTTCTGTAGTCAGGAACTTCTATGTGTCTCAGCACCCTACTATTGGGATTTTGCCTATTATATATAGTCCTATTGGTACAAGCTTTTTGGTGGAGTTGAAGTTGGTAGCTATTGCAATAAAATTTGATCTCCAAAACTATCTGATGGTCCAAAATTCTCCAAGGTATAAATTGTAGGGAGTATCCAGTTATTTACTGTTCCACCCAAAGTACAGATATTTTGAGGTTCTGCTGAGGACACAGAATAGATGAGTATGAAATATTAAATTGAGGTGACATCAATGTGGCATCTTTTTATAGAGCCACTAGAGATGACCCATATGGGTCACTTTTGTGAGATGTGGCCAGATCTATCATAACGTAGGCATAGCTGCTAAATCTAAGCTAGCCCATTGTCTTTTATCAGTAGGTCATGGCTGGCCCCTCTCACTGGCTTCAGCTTATTATCCAGTCCTACCCTGAAAGTGTGTGATTACAGATTATTGCAAATGCTGCTGAGGAGATGAGATTTGAGGATTAGTTATGCCTCTATTGGGTGTAGAGTTTATTAGCTTGGTTAACTGCAAGGCTAAAAAATATGGGCCAATTCGTTTCTTAAATCTGATGAAATATGCTCTTAGAACTAGGTCAAACGACAGCAGCTTTCCATGACCCCTCTTTGAGATTAAATTGTGTTTTACACAACTAGACTGGCTCCTTAATCTGATGAAAGCTACAAATGGTAGCATTCATTTGCCAAGGTATTTTCAGTATGATTATCAGGCATGCTATGAAAGGCATTCAGAAAGCTTTTTCTCTTTTACATATAACTACTTGATAACACACACTTACTATGCAGTTCTGCTGAACTGCTTCCAGAGTAGATATTGCAATGGCATTGGAGAAGCTACATTTGTAGATGGTGGGACCCATAAACCACACAGCAAGAGGCCTGCCTTTTTTAAATTGCTTCTAGAAGTTTATGAGATCCTCCTTTTGAATCAGGTTCCTCAAATGGATTTATTAGTGAGCAGCCATTAGCTATTAGCCCCAGCAGTAGGAATTATGTTGGCTAAGGTAGTATATACAAAACGACCAAAAGCAGGAAGACTCAGAGGTAGTATCCAAACCAAGTTTTAAAATGTTTAAAGGTCCAATTCTGGAAAGCATGAATTCAGTCATTTAATGTAAAAGACAAGAACTGGTGAAAATGGGAGATAGTCAAGCAGTGAGCAACTAGGATGAACTGGAATGGAGTTGAAGTCAGGTCTGTTTCAGAGGTGGCTCTTTTCAGGTGATGGATGGAAAAGAGACAAATCCATCAGGGATCTCAAACTATCACAAAACCAAATATGTCTGGACTATCACTTACAGATTTTTTAATGGAAACAGAGTAAAAATGTAGTATAAAATTTATGCATTAATTTAAGTACTAAGGGAGGCAAAATCAGTTAACACATTGCTTCTTTCTTACCATGAAATTACTGATTGTGTTATATTTCCATGGCATTTTTTACCAATCAGTATTTCATTCATGAGCACGCAGTGAGGAAAAAAAAAAATAAGAACTATGTTAAGAGAAGAAGAATCTTGGGCATTCATTTTATTATTCAGCATATAAACATCACTTACTATGTCCCAGTCACAGATAATGAAGCGGACGATGACATAATCTTTGCTGTAAAACATTTTATTATGTAACAGGGTTTAGAAAATCCATGCACAGAAATGAAGTTGTAAGCTTATAAAATGTACAGAACTTATCCAATTCAATGAGTACTTGTTCTCATCAAAGGAAAAGGCTGGGGAAATTGTAAAGTAGTTCCTGAGATGCTGCTATTGCTCAAGGTATTTTTGAAATTTTTTTCTTGACATTCCTTAAAACCTTTTGGCATATTTTTTCTGAACAATTTCAGTGGGATAAATTTATAGTGTAATAATGTGGATAGATTTTTAGAAATAGTGAAAAGATATATGGAGGAAAGACAGTGACAATAGAAGCTTGAAGATGGAAAAAGTACCAGGAGAATAACAATGGACAAATGGCTTGAGGTTTTACAGTTTTAAAAAATGAATTTCAGTAATATCTCTCAGAAAATTTTGATATGCTTGGCTCTATGACAAAACTATAGAATGGATTATCAATCAGATGATTTATAAGCACTTAGAAAATAACGTAGTCATTACTAGCAGGAAGCTTAATTTTTTAACTGAGTTCATTGGCATCTCATGTCTCCAGTAGCACTAATAGAATGGTTCAATTAGAGTACTGGTAAATATGCAAAAGAAAGATACTTAACATTTATTAAATGTCTACTAGATATTTGGCCCTGTACTAGGCACTTTACATGCTTCATATTATTTCCTCATCGCCAACATCCTGCAAGATAGATATGATCACTGCTATTTTACTGATAAAGAGGATGAAGCTCAACGGATTTAAATAATGTCATGCATAACCAATAACTCTCAAATTGAGCTCAAGTTTATCTGACTGCAAAATTTGAGTGCTTTTTATTTTAAAAATTACATAATATTTCAAGCATACAGTGATTAGTATAACCAACACCCACCTAGATGCCCTCAATATTTTCTAATATGTTAGCCATTTCTAATGTTAGAAAATGTTAACCCTTTCTCATATTTGCTTCCAATTTTTAAAGAAAGAAACATTGCAAATACAATTGAAGTTCCTTCCTACTTTTCATCATTCCTTTCTTGTGCTTCTCCTTCAGGGGCAACTGTTATCTTGAAGTTGATCCATGCTATTTATATTTTTGTGTATGTATTCACATATTATTTGGTTTTGTTTTTATGTTTTATAATGTGCTTCAATTACATTATATTGTATATATTCTTGCAGAACTTCCTTTTCTCATTCAGTATTGTTATTCAGATATATTCATGTTGATACATGTGGTTCTATTTCAATTTTTTCAGTGGCTGTACCATGTTTTATTGTATGATTTTAAACCATATTTTCATTTTAGTTTCTTCTCAAATTTCCATTGTGGTAAAAAATGCTACAATAAATATTCAAATATATGATTTCTTTGTATACATGTAATAGAGGTTCTTTATGTACCATAGAGTGGTATTGGTGAATTGTTGGTTATGTAAATTTCATGTTTGTTTTTCAAATTGTTCACCAAAATTGTTGACTAATTTACCATCCTTTTAGTGTTGTTAATTTTTTTTTTTAATTTTGTCAGTGCTATGGGTTTGGACAAATATGTCATTGTTATATTACCTTGCTTCTTTCTGATTAGTAAAGTTGATCTTTTCTTATACTTACTGCTTATCTAGATTTCTTCATTTAGAAATTACCCATCGTGTGTCTATTTTCATATATGTTCTTTAACTTATTGGTTTCTGTAAGTTAAGTTTTATAAATTGAAAATATTTTATCCTAGATTTTAGCATGCATTTTCACTCTGTTTATAACATTTTTCCATGAAGTTTTTTGTTAAAATGTAATCAAATTTATTAATATTTTCTTTTATGGTTTGTGCTCACTGTATCTTACTCATGAAACCTCCTTCTTTATCTTGATATGTATATTCTTGCACTTTTTAATAAAAGAACTGTGGTTTTGCCTATTTCTTTGATGTCTTCGGTAAATATGGCATTCACTTTTGTGGGATGTGTGAGATAAAAATTAATTGTATTATATTTCATATAGATAGCCAATCACTCCAAAATTTGATACTGCACAGAACATTTTTTCCTACCAGTCACTAATTCCACCTCTGTTTGGTAATAACTATATTTATATAAACGTATATATGCAGAAATATATTCATGTTTTTGGACTGTGTAGTTTGTTCCATTAATCTTGTAATCTGAACATGTGCAAACACCATTTTTTAAAAAATTAATTATAAAGGCCAGGCGCTGTGTCTCAAGCCTGTAATCCCTGCACTTTGGGAGGCCGAGACGGGCGGATCATGAGGTCAGGAGATCGAGACCATCCTGGCTAACATGGTGAAACCCCGTCTCTACTAAAAAATACAAAAAACTAGCCGGGCGCGGTGGCGGGCGCCTGTAGTCCCGGCTACTTGGGAGGCTGAGGCAGGAGAATCGCTTGAACCCGGGAGGCAGAGCTTGCAGTGAGCTGAGATCTGGCCAATGCACTCTGGCCTGGGCGACAGAGCGAGACTCCGTCTCAAAAAAAAAAAAAAAATTAATTATAGCTTTATGACATATCTGGATATCTGGTAGGAAAATATCTCTACTTTTTGTTCTTCTTCAAATTTGTTTGGTCTATTCTTGCACATTACACTTTCAAGTAGTTTTGGAACAATTTTCCGAGTAAATTCTACTATGATTTGAATTGGAATTGCAATTAATTTAGGACACTAAAGAGGAGATGATTATCATCTTCATGAAATTAAGTTTTTCATTTAGACACATACATATCTCCATTTATTCAGGTATTTTAAAAAATATATTTCTTTTTTATTTATTTTATTTTATTTTTATTTTATTTTGAGATGGAATCTTGCTCGATCTCACATCACTGCAACTTCCGCTTCCCTGGTTCAAGTAATTCTCCTGCCTCAGCCTCCAGAGTAGCTGGTATTATAGGTGAGCACCACCATGCCCAGTTAATTTTTGTATTGTAGTAGAGATAGGGTTTCACCATGTTGGCCAGGCTAGTCTCGAACCCCTGACCTCAAGTGATCCACCCGCCTCGGCCTTCCAAAGTTCTGGGATTGCACGCATGAGTCACTGTGCCTGACCATAAAAAATATATTTAAACATTCTCTTTACATCTTGTCATTTAGCATCAGGATCATATCTCTATTGAAAATAAAAATATATTGATAGCATGGACCTTGACATATGTGTCTTTGTGTCTTCTACAGTATTTATTACATTGTTAGATACATGAAATTAAATACACTAGTTTATACTTGAATTTAATATGACAGTTGACAATGTGGTTCTTACATTATACTCACCACAATTCCTTAATACTAGATAAAAAATTTTTCACGAGAAAACTGAGATGGTTATAAACATCAAGACAAAAATAGCAAATAAATTATTTGTCATTTAATGTCAGATAACAGAGTTAGTTCTGTGTGGTAAAGAAGTTGTTCATGCCTAATTTAAGGCAAATTTAAGTTATGTACTATTTTGTTATTTTTGTTGTTGAATTTATTTATCTGTTTAGCTTTTATTATTATTTTAGTTCACACATTAATTGTCCCTATTTCAGGTACAGTGTAATTTTTAATACATGTGTACCATGTATAATGATTGAATCAAGGAAATCAAAATATCTATTACCTCAAAAATTTACTATTTTTGTGTGTTGAGAATATTCAAAATGATATATTCTAGCTATTTTAAAATATACAATAAATTATAATGAACTGTAGTCACCCTAAGTGTTATAAAACACTAAAATGTATTCCTCCAATTTGTATCGGCTAACCAATTGCCCCATCCTCTATATCCCTTCCCCACTTCCAGCTTTAAATAACCACTATTATAATCTCTACATCTATCAGTTCATTTTTATAGCTTCCATATATGAGTGATAATGTGCGGTGTTTATCTTTTTGTGCCTAGCTTATTTCACTTAAAATAAAGTGATCTATGTTTTTCTGAATGGCAGGCTTTCATTTTTATGGCTAAATAGTATTCCATTGAGTTTATATACTATATTTTCTATTTTCTAAATTTTAACTTTTATTTTAGGTTTTGAGGGTACATATGTAGGTTTTAAATATGAACATTTTGCATGATGCTGAGGTTTGGGGTATGAATGACACCACCAACCAGGTACTGAGTGTATTACCGAATAGGTAGTTTTTTCACCCTTGACCTCACTGTCCCTTCTCTCTTTTGTAGTCTCCAGTGTCTATTGGAACCATTGTTATATCCACCTGTTGTCAATGTTTTGCTCATACTCATAAGTGAAAAAATGTGGTTTTTCATTTTCTATTTCTTCATTAATTCACTTAGAATATTAGCCTCTAGCTGCATCCATGTTGCTACAAAATATATGATTTTTGTTTTGTTTTGTTTTATGGCTGCATAGTATTTCATGTTGCATTATATACCACATTTTCTTTATGCAGTCCACCATGGGTGAGAACGTAGGTTGATTTTATGTGTTTCCTATTGTGAATGGTGCTGCAATGAACACACCTGTGCATGTGTCTTTTTGTTAGAACAATTTATTTACTTTTGGATATGTATCCAGAAAAGGGATTGCTGGGTCAAATGGCATATTGTTGAGAAATCTGCAAGCTGCTTTCCATAGTGGCTGAATTAATTTACATTCTGACCAAGTAATTAAGTGTTCCCTTTTCTCTGCAGCCTCACCAGCATAGTTGTTTTTTTTTTTTTTCTTATTAATAATAGCCATTCTGACTGGCATGAGATGGTATCTCATTATGGCTTTGATTTGCATTTCTCTGATGATTTAGTGATATTGAGCATTTTTTTACGTTTGTTATCTGCTTGTACGTTTTCTATTGAAAAGTGTTTGCTTATGTCTGTTGCCTAAGTTTTCGTGAGGTTATTTTTCTGCTTGTTTGTATTAGTTTTTCAGTAGCTTAAGTTCCTTATAGATTCTGGATATTAGACCTTTGTCAGATGCATTGTTTGTGAATATTTTCTATAATTCTGTAGGCTATCTTTCTATTCTGTTGGTAGTTTCTTTTCCTGTGCAGAAGCTCTTCAGTTTCATTAGGTCCCACTTTTCCATTTTTATTTTTGTTGCAATTGCTTTTGGGAACTTTGTCATAAATTATTTGCCAAGGCTGATGTTCATAATTGTATTTGTTGGGTTTGCTTCTAGAATTTTTATAGTTTTAGGTCTTAGATTTAAGTTTTTAATTTACATCGAGTTAATTTTTGTATATTGGGGAAAAACAGAGGTTGTTTCCTTCTTACGCATACGGCTAGCCAGTTATCTCATCACCCTTTATTGACTAGTCTTCCCCAGTGCTTACTTTTGTCAACTTTGTCAAATATCAGTTAGTTGTAGGTACGTGGCTTTATTTCTGTATTGTCTATCCCATTCTTTCATTCTATGTGACTATTTTTGTACCAGTACCATGATGTTTTGGTTACTACAGCCTTATAGTATTGTTTGAAGTCGGGTTATTTGTTGCCTCCAGCTTTGTTCTTTTCGCTTAGAATTGTTTTGGCTATTCAGTCTCCTTTGTGTTTCCATATGAATTGTATATATATTTTTTATTCTCTGAAAAACGACATTGGTGGTTGGATAGGGAGAGAGTTGAATCTGTGGATTGCTTTGGGCATTATGGACGTTTTTATGATTATGATACTTCCAATCCATGAGCATGTTATGTGTTTCTATTTGTTTGTGTCATCCATGATTTCTTTCAGCAGTGTTTTGTACTTCTGCTTGTAGAGATCTTTCACCGCATTGGTTAGATGCATTCCTACATATTTCCTTTTCTTGCGGCTATTGTGAGGGGGATTGCCTTCTGGATTTGAATCACAGCTTCAATGTTATTGGTATATAAAAATGGTACGATTATCATTTGTTGATTTTGTGTCTAGTAAATTTACTGAATTAATTTATCAGTTTTTAAAATCATTGGTGGAGTCTTTAGGTTTCTCTAAATGTAGAATCAAATAATCCACAAGGAGAGATAATTTGACAAAGAATGGGGAGAGTGTGCATTCTTGCTTCATTCCTGTTCTTAAGGGAAATGCTTCCAGCTCTTGACTATTTGGCATAATGTTATCTAGTGGATCATCATAGATGGCTCTTATTATATTGAAGAACATTCCTTTGATGACTAGTTTGTTGAGGATTTTTATCATGAAGGAATCTTGAATTTTGTCAAAGCTTTTTCTGTGTCTATTGAGTTGATTATATGATTTTTGTTTCAATTCTGCTTATGTGATAAACAACATTTATTGATTTGTATATTTTGAAACAATGCTAAAACTCTGGAATAAAGTCTACTTGATCAAGATGAATTAACTTTTGTTGTGGCGCTGAATGTTTGTTGCTAGTATTGTGTTTAAGTTTTTTGTGTCTATGTTCATCAGGAATATTGACCCATAGTTTTATTGTGACTTTGCCAGATTTTGGTATCAGAGTTACATTGGCCTCACAGAGTGAATTTGGAAGGAGTCCCTCAATTTTTTGAGATAGTTTGAATAGGATCAGTACCAGCTTTTCTTTGTACCTCTGGTAGATTTCAGCTGTGAATCCATCTGGTCCAGGCCTCTTTTTGGTTCCAGGAATGTATTTACTTCCTTTACATTTTCTAGTTTGTGTTTATAGAGGTATACCTAATAGTCTTTAAAGATTTTTTTATACTTCTATAGCATCTGTTGTAATATAACTTTGTCATTTATGATTTCATTTATTTGGATCTTTTCTCTCTCTTTTGTTTATAGAGATGACAGTCTATTCATCTTGTTTATCCTTTCAATCACCAGCTTTTGGTTTCATTGACACTTTGTGTGGATTTTAGAGTCTAAATTTCATTCACTGCTGCTCTGATTTTAGTTATTTTGTTCTTGTTTTTCTGGTTCTTCTAAGTGTGACGTTAGAGTATTAATTTAAGATCTTTCTAACTTGATGTAGGTGTCTAGCTCTATAAATTTTACTCTTCACACTGTTTTTTTTTTGTGTGTATCCCCAAAATTTTAATACAGTGTGTCTCTATTTTTATTTAAAGAAGTTTCTGTTTTTTGCCTCAAATTCGTTTTTAACTAGCAAGTCATTCAAGAGAAATTTGTTTAATTTCCATGTAGTTCTGTGATTTTGAGATATCTTAATGGTGTTGATTCATATTTTATTCCACTGTGGTCCAAAATTAGAGTTGGTATGATTTTGAATATTTTGAATTTATTAAGACTTGTTTTATGGCTGAACACGTGGTCAATCTTAGACTGTTTTCCATGTACAGAAGATAAGAATGCATATTCTGTCCTTGATGGGTGGAGTGTTTCATAGATGTCTATTAGGTCTAATTGGTTATGTCAAATTTATATTCAGTATTCATTTATTAGTTTTCTTCCTCAATGATCTGTCTAATGCCATCAGTGGGGTGTTGAAGTCTCCCACTCTTGTTTTATGGCTGTTTTTTATTTCATAGGTCTAGAAGTACTTGTTTTATAAACCTAGGTGCTCCAATGTAGGGTGCAATATTTAGGGTAGTTAAGTCTTCTAGTTAAATTGACTCCTTTATTTTTATAAATCCCTTAATTGTCCCTTTTTACTGTTGTTGGTTTAAAGTCTATTTCATTTAGTATCTGAATAGTGACATTTGCTCTTTTTGTTTTTCATTTGTGTGATAAATTTTTCTCCAAACTTTTACTTTTAATCAATGAATGTTGTTACATGTAATATGGGTAACTTGAAAACACATTTGAGAGAATAATTCAATAATAACTTTTTAATCTTGCTAGAAAGCTAGCCATCCAGATGCATGAAATCCAGAGAATACCTACCAGATACTATCCAAAATGAACATCACCAAGGCATATACTCACTAGGCTGTCCAAGGGTCCAAGGTCAACACCAAAAAAATAAAAATTTTAAAAGCTGTTAGAGAAAAAGTCATACTATGGAGAAAGGGAACCCCATCAGGCTAACAGCAGACATTGCAACAGAAACCTTACAAGCCAGGAGAGATTGGGGTCCTGTTTTCAACACTCTGAAAGTAAAAATTAATTAATTAATTAATTAATTAATTAATAATTACAACTAATAATTTCATATCCTGCCTACTAAGCTTCATAAGTGAAGGAGAAATAAAGTCTTTTTTCAGACGAACAATTACTAAAGAAATGCTATACCACTAGATCAGCCGTACTTAAGATCCTTAAGGGAGTTCTAAGCATGGAAACAAAAGAACAATACCTGCTACCACAAAATCACACTTCAGTGCATAGCACACAGATTGTGCAAAGCAGCTACACAATAGAAACTACAAAACAACCAGCTAACAACTACGTAATAGAATCAAAACTTCATATATCAATGTTAACCTTGAATGTAAATGATCTAAATGTCCCATTTAAACGCACAGGGTGGCAAATTTGATTTAAAAAATGCAATCCATTCATATACAACATTTTCTTTAGCCATTTATTTGTTGATGGAAACTTAGGATGATTACATATCTTGACTATTGTAAATAGCACTGCAACAAACATTGGATTACAGGTATCTCTTCAAAACACTGATTTTCTTTCCTTTGAATATGTATGCTAGATCTTATGATAGTTCTATCTGCAGTTGTTTGTGGAACCTCCATATGTTTTTCATAATGGCTCTACAAATTTAATATCACACTAATAGTTCTCTGTTCTCTGCATCCTCATCAGCTTTTTTGACTTTTTAATAATATCTATTATAATTGCTGTGAGATAATTTCTCATTGTGCTATTATTTTGCATTTCTCTAATGACTAGTGATGGTTAGTATTTTTTATATACTACTTGGCCATTTGTATGTCTTCTCTTGATAAATGTCTATTCAGATCATTTCCTCATTTTAAAAATAAGATCTAATTTTTCTGTTGAGTTGTTTGAGTTTCTTGTATACACTGAATATCAATCCTTGTCAGATCAATAGTTTGCAAATAGTTTCATTCTACAGGTTTTCTTCACTGTGTTGTCAGTTATGGGGTGTTTTGGTTTGTTTTTTGTGTTTTTTGTTTTGTTTATGCTTTGCGGGAGCCTTTTAGTTTCATGTAATTTTAGGAAAAAAAATAAAAATAAAAATAATGTTATTGTCCGTTTGTGCTTTAGTTGCCTGTGCTTCTGAGGTCTTATCCATAAAATCTTTGCCCTGACCAATGTCCTGAAGAGTATCTTTTATGTTTTCTTCTATTAGTTTCATAGTAGTGTCTTACATTTAAGTATTTAAGCCATATTGTATATGGTGAGATATATGGTTCTAGTTTGTTTATCTACATATTAATACCCAGTTTCCCCAGCAACATTTATTGGAGAGATTATCCTTTTCCAAATCTATGTTCTTGGCTCCTTTGTTGATAACCAGTTGACTCTAAATATGTAGATTTTTTTCTGTTATCTCTGTTATGTTCCATTGGTCTATTTTTTCTGTTTGTTTTTTCTTTTAATGCCTGGACAATTGTGTTGTTGTTATTGGACTGTTGTACAACTCCATGAATTGGGTGCCTACTCATGTCTGAAAATGTGTTTGATAGAGTACAACAAAGAGAAGCTACTGTGAATTATCAACAAGAATGTTACCTGCTGAAACTAAAGAACTAGCAGTCTCTTTTAAAGGTGCCAACGCACACTGTCATAGATATGAGCTGTAAGTCATCTAGTCTTAGTAATAACAATATCAGGTTTTTAAAAATTGTGATAGTTGACTGAAAAGTAATAAAATGGCAGACATGTTTCTATTCAACATAGTACTGAAAGTCCCAATCAGAGCAATTTGGCCAAAAAAAAAAAAAAAAGTCAATGAAAAGTATGCAGATTTGATAAGAAGAAGGTAGATTCTCATGTAGATTTCTCATGTAGATGATGTGATCTCATATCTAGAAAAGAATAAAGGCTGAACTAAATTAAACCTTTTAGACCTAATACACACATTTAGTAAAGGTTCAGGATACAAAATCAACACACAACATTCAGTTGCATTTCTATAAACTAGCAACTAATTACCCCCCAAAAATCAAGAAAATAATTAAACTTACACTAGTATCAAAAGAATTAAAGTGTAAGAATAAATATAACCAAGGTGGTAAAAAACTGTAAACTAAAAACTGTAAAACATTTATGAAAGACATTGAAAATGTCACAAGTAAATGAAAATATGTTTTATGTCCATGAACTTGAAGAATTAATATTTTTAAAATGTTGATACTACACAAAAGATATGAAGATTCAATGCCATCCCTAACAAAATCCCAGTACTGTATTTTACAGAAATAAAAAAAAAAATCCCAAAATTTGTATAAAACCCACAAAAAACAGAAATAGCTACAGAAATCTTGAGAAAGAAGAATAAAGCTGAAGTCATGACACTTACTGATTTCAAGTTATTTTACAAATCTATAGTAATCAAAATAGTATGGTACTGGCACAAAAACAGATGCATAGAACAATGGAACAAAACAGAGAATGCAAAAGTTAGCTCACACATATATGGGTTGCTAATCTTCGACATACGTACCAAGACTACAATAAATGGTGTTTGGAAAACTGGATATCTACACTCAGAAGAATGAAACTAGATCCTTATTTTACATGATTCAAAAAAATTAAACTAGAATGGATTAAGGGCTTAAATGTAAGACTATAAACCATAAAACTGCTAGAAGAAAAATAGGGAAAAAGCTCCTTGACATTGATATTGGCAATGGCTTTTTGGATATGACACCAAAAGCACAGGCAACAGAGGCAAAAATAAATAAGTGGAACTACATCAAACTAAAAACTTTCTGCACAGCAAAAGAAACAACCAAGAAAATGAAAAGACAGCCTATGGAATTGGATAAATATATACCTGATTGGGGTTTAATATGCAAAAAATATAAGTGACTGCTGCAATTCAGTGGCAAAAAGTTCAAGTAACCTCATCAAAATATGGGCAGAAGACGTGAATAGACTTTTTTTTAAAGAAGAAATACAATGGCTCACAAATATATGAAAATGAGATCAAATATATCATCATCAAGAAAATGCAACTTAAAATCATAATGAGATATTAACTCATACCTGTTAGGGTGGCTATTATTTAAAGAATAATAGATAAGAAATGATGGCAAATTGTGAAGGAAAGGTGGCCCCTGAACACTCTTGTTGGGACTGTAAATTGGTTCAGCTATTTTTGAAAACAGCACGGAGGTTCCTCTAAATATTACCAATGTAATTACCCTGTACTACAGAAATTCCACTTCTGGGTATATATTTAAAAAAAAAAATAGAAATTCGCATCCTAAAGAGAAGTCTGCATCCTCACACTCATTGTGCATTATTCATGGTAGCCAAGATGTGGACATATATGTTTGTTGATGTAGAATTCAATTAAAAATGTAATATCGGTTGGGGCAAAAGTAATTGCAGTTTTTGCATTGTTGAAATTTGCTGTTTTGATATTGGAATGCATTCTTAAATAAATGTAGCTACATTGTACATCATTTTAATGCACATTTCTCATTTTATGTTTTTTTGCTAATGACTTATTACTTGTTTTGTGTTTACTTATTACTTTATTTTATATTTATTTTAGACCATGGAAATGATGTTAAGCAGAAAGCAAATTCAAGGGATTTTTTATTGGAGTTCAAAATGGATTTTAAAGCAGAGGAGACAACTCACAATATCAACAACGCATGTGGCCCAGGAACTGCTAACCAACGTACAGTACACTGGTGGTTCAAGAAGTTTTTCAAAGGCTATGAGAACATTGAAGATAAAGAGTGTACTGACTGCCCAATGAAAGTTGACAACGACTGGTTGATTGTAGTCATCAAAGCTGATCCTCTTACAACTACACAGAAGTTACTGAAGAAGTCAACATTGACCTTTCTACAGTCATTTGGCATTTGAAGCAAATTGGAAAGGTGAAGGAGCTTGATAAAGGGTGTCTCATGAGCTGAGAAAAAAATAAAAAAATCATCGTTTTGAAGTGTCATCTTCTCTTATTCTATGCAACAACAACAAACCATTTCTTAATCAGATTGTTATGTGTGATGAAAAGTGGATTTTACATGACAACCGGTAACAACCAGCTCAGTGATTGGACTGAAATGAAGCTCCAAAGCACTTCCCAAAGTCAAACTTGCACCAAAGGTCATAGTCACTGTTGGTCTGCTGCTGGTCTTATCCACTACAGCTTTCTGAATCCTGGTGAAACCATTAAATCTGAGAAGTATACTCAGCAAATCAGTAAGATTCACTGAAAACTGCAAGGCCTACAGCCAGCATTAGTCAACAGAAAGGGCTTAATTCTTGTCCATGACAACACCTGATCACATGTTGCTCAAATAGTACTTCAAAAATCGAACAAATTGGGCTACAAAATTTTGCCTCATTTGCCATATTCACCTGACTTCTTGCCAAGCGACTACCACATCTTCAAGCATCTTGACAATTTTCGCATGGAAAATGCTTCCACAAACACCAAGATGCAGAAAATGCTTTCCAAGAGTTTATCAAATCCTGAAGCACGGAGTTTTACACTACAGCAATAAACAAACTTACTTATCATTGGCGAAAAAATGTATTGATTTTAATGGTTCCTATTTTGATTAATAAAGATGTGTTAGAGACTAGTTATAATGATGTAATATTAACGATCTGAAACAAGTATTTTTGCACTAATACATATATATATATGTGTGTGTGTGTGTGTATATATATATATATATATTCAATGGAATATTATTTGGCTAAAAAGATAAAGGAATCCTGCCATTTGCCATAACATGGATGAACCTGAAGGTCATCATGTCAAATAAGATAAGCCAGACACAGAAAGACAAGTACTGTGTGATCTCACTTATATTTGGAATTTAAAATAAAGGCAAACTCATGCAAGCAGAGAGTAGAATAGTGGCTGCCAAGGGCTTAGGTATGGGATAAATTATAAATGTTAGTCAAAGGTTAGAAATTTTTAATTACAAGATGAATAATTTCTGGACATCTTATGTACAGCATGATGACTATTGATAATAATAATGTATACTTAATTTTTTCTAGAAGAGTAGACCTTAATGTACTTACCACATATACAAATGGATGAATATGTTTATTATGATATTAACATATGATGAATATGTTAATTAATTTGATTGTAGTAATTACTGCATTATATATAATTTATATATATAATTATCATATTGTGTACTTTGATTATATACAATTTAAAACTGTGAATTATATTTCAATAAAGTTGGGGAAAATTTTTAAAACAAAATAAAGTTGCAGACATAGAAACAACATACCAATTATTACACTGAATGTAAAAAGTATAAATGCACCAATTAAAACACAGAGATTGGCAGAGTCGATTCAAAAATAAAACAGGATGTAACTCTACACTATCTATAAGAAGCTCACTTCAATCTCAATGACATAAATAGGCTGAAAGCAAAAAAATTAAGAGAGACATATTAGCAAAAACAGTGGGTATTCTAATATAAAACAGACAAAGACGTTTACTAGGGGGTAAACGACACTATTTAATCATAATAAGATTAATCTACCAAGAATATATTGTAATTTAAAATTTTATGCACCCAACAACACTTAAAAATACATAGAGCAAAATTTGATAGAACTAAATCAGTAATTTAAAAATACGGAAAGACTTCAATAACTCACTCCCAGCCATTGATATAATTACTCATCAGAAAATCATCAATGGTATAGAAGAACTGGACAATACCTACAACCATCAGAACCAAATTAACATTTATAGAACACTCCACTTTACAACAGAAAAGTGCACATTCTTTTCGAAGTACCCATGGAACATTCACCAAGCTAGAACATATTTTTGATCATGTTACTAAACTTAACAAATGTAGAAAACATTTATATTGTACAGAATATATTTTCTGATCAAAACAGAATGAAGGTAGAAATTAATAACGTAAAGACAATAGGAAAAATCTGCAAGTACTAGGAAATTAAGCAACACATGTCTAAATAATCTATGATTCAAAGAGAAAGTCTTAAAGAAAACCAAAAAATATATAGAACTCAATGAAAATGAAAACAAAATACATTTTTAAATGTGAGGGATGAAGCTAAAGGAGTGCTGAGAAAGAAATTTATGCCACAAAATGTTTACATTAGAAAAGAACAATAATCTCAAATTAATAATCTTAGTTCTGCTTTTTTTGTTGTTTTTTTCATTTTCTGTTTTGTCTTTTCTGGCTTCTAAAGCCTCTTCTAATTTATCGGTTCATGGCCTTCTTCCATGTTCAAAGCCAGAAATGGCATCTGTGCAACCTCTATTATCATAATTATGTCTCCTCTTTTGACTCTAACTCCTCTGCCTACCTATTTTACTTATAAGTATATTTGTGATTACATTTGGCCTTTCTAGATAATTCAAGATAACCTCCCTTTTTCAAGGTAAAATTATTATCAATTATACTTCTGTCTGCAAATATGAATTTCCCTTGCTCTTTAGCATAGCATATTCTTAGATTCTGGCAATTAGTATGTGGACATCTTTGAAAGGTGGCAGTGCTAGTCATTATTATTCCTATCATACTCCCATATCAGACAAAGGACTTATATCTAGAACATAAAAAATAAGTATTAAAACTCAACATTAAAAATAAAATTATCAAAAATTCAACATATATGTATAGCAAATAAGCACATTAAATGATATGCAATATCACTAGCCATTAAGAAATTGCAAGGTACCATCATAAGGAAATATCAGTGCATATCTGTTACAATGGATAAAGTGAAAAAAGACGATGATAACACTAAAATAATTTTGTCAAGAACTTTGAGAATCCAAGTCACTCATACATTGCTGGTCAAAATGTAAAAAGCCAATCTGTAAAATTGTTTTAAAACTAAAAATGAATTTATCAAATGTCTCAACAATTGCACTATTAAGTATATATCCTAGAGAAATAAAAGCTTATTTTTATAAGGAGCATTTTACACAAATATTCATAGCAGCTGTATTTGTAATAACTCCAAACTATAAAATACCCAAATGTCCTTCAATAGGTGAATATCTGAATATTTAAACAAACTGTAATATACTAGGAAATGTTACTCAGCAATTAAAAGGAATCGAGCCACTGATAACATGGAACAACTTGTTTGTAACTCAAGCAAGTTATGCTGAGTGAGAAAAGTCAATCTTGAATGGATACATATTTCCTGATTTCATTTATTTAACAATTGTAAAATAATATAATTGTGGAGATGGAGAACAGATTAGCAGTTGCCAGTGGTTAAGGAGAAGTAGGGGTTTTTATGGTGCGATTATAACACAGTAGCACCCAGGAATCATGTACTAATGGTGCAGTTAAGTATCTGGATTGTGGAAGAGGTCATATAAAGATACACATGTGTTAAATTGCAGAGGTACACACACACACACACACACACACACACGAAAACACTCATAATTCGAGTGTCAAGAAGATTTAGGTTTAAATCCTGACTCACTAGTATTGTATTATCTTTGACAGATGTATAAGCTTTTGAAACCTGAGTTTTCTCATTACTAACTATACTTTAGCATTAGGCACTTTAAAAGGTTTTTATCATCAAATGAAATTAATTTTTGTTGAGTGCTTAGCATAGTAGCAGACACACTATAAGTGCAAAATACATCTTAGCATAAATAGATGCCATCTTTTCTATAATCTTCATTATCAGAATCACATAATAGTCTGCCTGTACCAGGACTTGTAATAGAGACATGGAGCTTGAACATTATTCTGAGGCCAAAAGAACAAAGATAATGTTGAAGGAAAGTTTGACTTTTTTTTCCCCATATTCTTTCTCCTTATAGAAATTATAACATTGCTCAGGGAAAACATGTATTTATTTACAAAAGTAACAAAGTGCTATTATTTCTATCTAACAAAATGGATAACTCTACAGATGATATATGGAGAAATATAAATATTTTAGTTTTAGAAAATACCTTTGAGAACATTTGGTCCAACCAGTTTATTTCACAGATGATACAGTATACCTAGCTGACAAAGTGAGTAAGGTATCTTAGTCAAGGGCCAATAATAGAATAAAACTCAAATCTTCCCAACTCTCTGCATATAATTTATTATTTAGCAAACGATATAGTCAGGAAAGGCAACAATTTGTACATTTTCCATATTTCCCCCATTTGTCTCAGTTTGGTATTGTTTTTTAATGTAACACAGTTTCTTAACTATAGTGATTTAAATGTGGTCAAAAGACACATTGTTTAGACATCATGACTATCCTTATGGCTAAATGCCGACAACTGTGTGACTCCTCTTTCATTGGAAGTTTATGATTTTTTACTGCTTTAACTTGAATTATTTTTAAGAGAGAAGGTTCAAATATGTTTAATCATAAATGACAAAAGTGACATTTCAAATAATCTCCCAGAAATGCAAAAGATCCTAGGAGAAACTTATGAATACCTCTATGAACACAAACTAGTAAATCTAGAGAAAACAGTAAAATACTTGGAAACATAACACTGCCAAAGATTGAATCAAAAAGAAATTAAAAACCTGAACAGACTAATAATGAGCTCCAGGAATGAATTACTAATAAAAAAAATATGAAACCAAAAATCCCTAGACCACATGGATTCACATTTGAATTCTGCCAGATGTACAAAGACGAGATGGGACACATTCTACAGAAATTATTCCAAAAATTTAAGCAGAGGAATGGGTCCTGAACTTACTGTCTAAACTGAGCATTATTCGGATACCAAAACCTGACAAAAACACAATGAATAAAAGAAAAATACAGATTTGTATTCCTAATGAACATACATTCAAAATTTTCAGCAAAATACTAGCAAACCAAATCCAGCAATACATTAAACAATTAGTCCACCAAGATCAAATATACTTTATATCTGGGATGCAAAGTTGCTTCAAAATATGCAAATCAATAAACATGTTTCACTATACAAACAGAATTAAAAACAAATATCATGATCATCTCAGTAGATGTGGAAAAAGCTTTCAATAAAATTCAACATAACTTTATCGTAAAAATCTGTAACAAACTAGGCATTGAAGGAATGTACTTCACAATAATGACAGCCACATATGACAAAAACACAACTGTCATACTGAATGGACAAAAGCTAGAAGCATTTCCCTTAAGAACAGGAAAAAGACAAGGAAACACCCTATCACACACCTATTCAATATGTTATTAAAAGTCCTACCCAGAGTAATCAGGCAAGAGATAACAATGAAAAACATCCAAATTCGAAAAGGAATCAAATTATAAAATTCACAGGAAAACAAAAAAGACAATAGCCAAACCAAAGCTAAGCAAAAAGAACTAAGCCAGAGGCATCAAATTACCTGACTTCAAACAACACTTTAAGGCCACAGTAATCAAAACAACACGATCCTGTTAGAAAAACACACACAGACTAATGGAACAGGAAAGAGAACTCAGAAATGAAGTTGAAAACCTACACCCATTTGATCTTCAGCAGAGTCAGAAAAAATAAGCAATGTGGAACAGACATTCTATTCAATAAATAATTCCGGGATAGCTGCCAAGCCACATGCAGAAAAATAAAATGGGACCCTTTACCTTTTACCATATGCAAAAGTTAACTCTAGATGAATTAAATATTTAACTGTAAGATCTCAAACTATATACATTCTAGAAACAAATTTAGAAAATAACATTCTGAACACTGGCCTTTGGAAAGAATTTATGACAAAGTCCTCAAAAGCAATTGTTTCAAAACTAAAACTTGACAAATGTAACCTAAGTAAATATAAGAACTTCTGCACGGGAAAATAAAATATTAACAGAGTAAACCGACAACCCTCAGAATGGGAGGAAATTTTTGCACACTGCATTCATCAAAGATCTACTATCCAGAATCCATAAGAAACTTAAATAAATCAACAAAGAAATAACTATCAACTCAATTAAAAAGTGGGCAAAAGACATGCGCAAACACTTCTCAAAAGAAGACATACACGTGGCCAACAAATACATAAAAAGATACTCAGTATCACTAATTGTCAGATAAGTACGAATCAAAACCACAATGAGATACTATGTTGTGCCAGTAAGAATGGCCATTATTAATAAGTTAAACATAACAGATGCTGGTGAGGTTGAGGAGAAAAGGGAATACTTATGCACAATTGCTGGAAATGTAAATTAGTTCAGCCACTGTGGAAAGTTGTTTCGAGAATTCTCAAAGAAGTTAAAACAGAACTACCACTTGAACCAGTAATCTTATATAGCATACTGTGTGTGTGTGTGTGTATGTATATATAAATATGTATATATAAAAATATGTGTATATATAAAAATATGTATATATATATGAAAATAAATTGCTTTACTAAAAAGACACATGCACTTGTATGCTTATCACAGCATAATACACAATATCAAAGACTTGGAATCAACCTAGGTGTCCATTAGTGGTGGACTATGTAAAGAAAATGTGATATATCCAGCAGACCTACCTTATAAGTGATTCTTATGGAGTGCTAAACAGGGAAACGCAGCACCAATATGCCACCACAAAAACACACTTATGTACATAGCCCACAGACACAAGCAAACATACAATCAAGTCTACATAACAACCAGATAACAACATAATGACAAGATCAATTCCCTATATATCAACATTGACATTGAATATAAATGCGCTAAAAGCCCCACTAAAAAGGCACTGAGTGCCAATTTGGATAAAGAAACAAGACCCAATGGTATGCTCTCTTTAGGAGACCAATCTCACAGAAAATGACTCTTATAGGTTCAAAGTAAAAGCATGTAGAAATATATGTTAATCAAATGGAAAAGAAAAGAGCAAGGGTTACTATTCTTATCTCAGACAAAACAAAACTTTAAACCAACAATAATCAAAAAGAACAAAGGGCAGTACATAATAATAATGAACAAATTTAACAAGAAGACTTGACCATCATATATATATGTAGCAATATTCATATAACAAGTACTTAGATACCTATAAACATACTTGAATAATGACACAATAAGAGTGGGAAACGTCAATACCCAACTGAAAGTGTTAGACAGATTATCGAGGCAAAAAAAAAAAAAAAAACTAACAAAGATATTCAGGACCTAAACTCAACACTTGACTAAGTGGACCTAACAGACATCTGCAGAATACTCCACCCTCACTCCACCCCTCCAAAAAATAGAATAGATATTCTCATCTTCACATGGCAAATACTCTAAGATATATTACATTCTTGGCCTTAAAGCAATCCTCAACAAATTTTTAACAAAACTGAAATTATACTCACCCTCACAGAGCACAGCAAAATAAAAATAGAAATCAATACCAAGATCTCTCAAAACTGCAGAATTCTATGGAAATTTATAATCCTGTTATGAAATACTTTTTAGTAAAAAAAAAATTAAGGCAGAAATCAAGAGTCTTTGAAGCTAATGAAAAGGAAGATACAGCATACTAGAATCTATGGGACACAGCAAATGCAGTAAGAGGAAATTTTATAGTGCTAACTGCCTACATCAAGAAGTTAGAAAGAACTAAAATTAACCACCTAAGATTATACCTAGAGGAAATAGAAAAACAAGAGCAAGAGCAAGTCAACACCACAGCTAACAGAAGAAAAGAAATAACCAAAAGAGACCTGAACTGAAAAAACTGAGGTGCAAAAGTTTATACAAAAGAACATAACCAAAATTTGTTTTTTGAAAGAAAAAACAAGATCGATAAAACTGCTGACTACATTAATAAAGAAAAAAGAGAGATCTAAATAAACATAATCAGAAGTGACAAAGGTGACATTACCACAGACCCCATGGAAACACGAAAAAAAAAAAATCCACAGAGACTATCACAAACACCTTTATGCACACAAATTAGAAAATCTAGAAGAAAGGGATAAATTCCTGGAAACATACAACCCACCAATATTGAACCAAGAAAACCTGAAACACTAAAAACAGCAATAATGAGTTCAGAAATTGAATTAATAACAGAAAACCTAATAATAAGAAAAGACCCTGTACCAGATGGATTCCCATCCAAGTATCAGCATATGTACAAAGAAGATTTGGTACCATGCATACTGCTATTATTCCTAAAATTTGAATAAGATAAACTCCTCCCTGACTCATTCTATCAGGCCAGCATTATTCTGATACCAAAACATGGCAGAGACAAAACACCAATAGACTACAAGTCAATATCCTTGATGAATATAGATGCAAAAAAATCCTTAACAAAGTAGTAGCATATCAAATCCAGTAGCATATCAAAAACTAATCCACCACCATCAGGTAGATTTTATGTCTGGGATGCAAGGTTGGTTCAACATATGCAAACCAATAAACGTGATTCATCACATAAACAGAACTAAAAACAAAAAACCACATGATCATCTCAATGTACACAGAAAAGTCTTGCAACCTAATCCAACATCCTTTTATGTTATAAACCCTAAACAAAGCAGGCATTGAAGGAACATTCTTGAAAACAATAAGAGCCATTTATGGCAAACCCACATCCAATAGCTTACCGAATGGGTAAAATTGAAGCATTCCCCTTGTGAAAAAGAACAAGAAAAAGATGCCTGCTCTTATCATTCCTATTCCACATAGTACAAAAAGTCCTAGCCAAAGCAATCAGGCAAGAGAAAGAAATAAAAGGCATCCAAAGAAAGAAAAGAAACCAAAGTTTTTCTCTTGACAGATTATATAATTGTGTACCTAGGAAACTCCATCATCTTATCCAAAAGCCATCTAGAACTGATAACAATTTTAGTAAAGTTTCATAATAAAAAAATCAATGTACAAAAATCAGTAGCTTTTTTGTATTATTATACTTTAAGTTCTGGGATACATTTGAAGAACATGCAGGTTTGTTACCTAGGTATCTGTAAAGATGGAATAATGGGGTACTCCAGATATCTCAATTGAAAATTGGAAAGGCACAATATGAGAAAATGTGTATGCAAATAATTTTCATATTTGTATGCATCATGATGACATGCACAAGATTATCATCTGGGGAAGAAGTGGGGCTACAAAGTATGCAATATTTGCAATATTTGACTTACCATATTTTCAACTTATAATAAGTTTATCTGTATATACCCTACTATAAGACAAGGAGTGTGCTTATTGAATGTATATTGATTTTGCACCATGGTAAATTTAAGAAATCTTGAGATGCGCCATCATAAATTGGAGACTGTATTGCCAATAGCAAGGGTGGTTTGCTTTAGCCATGCTCTACTCTGAAGAATCTTGAAAGACCTACTCCTGCTTCTAAGAAAGAATACTATGGTCTTCATAGTCTACTACTGGCTTCATAGTCTACTACAGAATAGAGGTAGGATTAATGGCTTTCTTGTCCTTAACATCATTAATTGTTGCAAGGATGAGCCTTGCTGCATAAATGAGCAATGCCTGTTATGGATGGGGGTATACAAACAAAATATACCCAGAGGATATCAGATAAAAGGGACCCTAGGCATGGATCTAAGGCTCAACATTTACATGTATGTGGTACACATAATTCCACTGTGACGTTTGACCTCTGGAATTACTCCAGTGATTCTGTTGCATTACATGGTGATACGATTTGGCTGTGTTTCAACCCAAATCTCATCCTGAGTTGCAGCTCTCACAATCTCCATGTGTCATGAGAGCGACCCAGTGTGAGGTAATTGAATCATGGGGGCCGGTTTTTCCTGTGCTGTTCTCATGATAGGGAATAAGTCTCATGAGATCTTATGGTTTTACAAAGGGCATTTCCTCTGCACACGCTCTCTTACCTGCTGCCATGTAAGATGTGACTTTGCTTCTCCTTTGCCTTCTGCCATGATTTTGAAGCCTCTCCAGCTATGTGAAACTGTGAGTTCGTTAAACCTCTTTTTCTTTATAAATTACACAGTCTTGAGTATTTCTTCATGGCAGTATAAAAATGGACTAATACACATGGCAAAAGGGGTTTTTCAGATGGCTTATTAATCAGACAGCTTTTTAATAGGCCTAATGTAATCACACAAGTCCTTCTAAAAAGTTGTTTCTAGCTGTTAGCAAAAAAGGGAGTCAAAGCAATTCCAAGTATGAGAAAAATTTACCATGACTTTGTGAACTCTGATCTTAAGTAGGCCACAGCACAGGACCTGAGTATGGCCACTGGAAGCTGAGAAAAATTGCTGGCTGATAGCCAGCAATAAACCAAGAAACTTATTCTGGATTTTTGCCGACAATATGGATGAGCTTATAAGCAAATATTTTCCCAGACCCTCTATATAAGACTACAGCCTAGTGGACATCTTAATTTCAGTCTTGTGATGTCCTTAGAAAGATAATTCAGATAGCTGCGGGTGGCTGTGCTGGTGGCGTTCAAGATGTCGACCAAGAATTTCCGAGTCAGTGACAGGGACTGGATTTGCCCTGACAAAACATGTGAAAATGTAAACTTTCCTAGAAGAACCATCTGTAATCGATGTGATCGGGAGAAAACAACTGAGGCCAAGATGATGAAAGCTGGGGGCACTGAAATAGGAAAGACACTTGTAGAAAAGAGCCGAGGCCTATTTAGTGCTAATGACTGGCAATGTAAAACTTGCAGCAATGTGACTTGGGCCAGAAGATCAGAGTGTAATATGTGTAATACTCCAAAGTATGCTAAATTAGAAGAAAGAACAGGATATGGTGGTGGTTTTAATGAAAGAGAAAATGTTGAATATATAGAAAGAGAAGAATCTGATGGTGAATGAGTTTGGACATAAAGAGAAAAAATACAGAGGGAAAGCAGTTGGTCCTGCATCTATATTAAAGGAAGTTGAAGATAAAGAATCAGAGGGAGAAGAAGAGGATGAGGATGAAGATCTTTCTAAATACAAATTAGATGAGGATGAGGATGAAGATGATGCTGATCTCTCAAAATATAATCTTGATGCCAGTGAAGAAGAAGATAGTAATAAAAAGAAATCTAATAGACGAAGTCACTCAAGGTCTCGATCTTCACATTCACGATCTTCATCACGCTCATCCTCCCCCTCAAGTTCAGGGTCTAGGTCCAGGTCCCGTTCAAGAAGTTCTTCCAGTTCATAGTCAAGATCTCGTTCCAGTTCCAGAGAACGTTCGAGATCTTGTGGGTCGAAATCAAGATCCAGCTCCAGGTCCCACAGGGGCTCTTCTTTCCCACGAAAAAGATCTTATTCAAGTTCATCATCTTCTCCTGAGAGGAACAGAAAGAGAAGTCGTTCTAGATCTTCTTCATCTGGTGATCGCAAAAAAAGATGAACAAGATCACGGTCACCCAAAAGCCAGGTGGTTGGTGAAAACACTAAACAACCCTGAGCCCAGGGCCAACCCCTACGGAATACCACTATTTTACCCAGACACCACAGGTCATCTTCTGGATCATCCCATTCTGGTTCCCGTTCAAGTTCAAAAAAGAAATAATGTATTAAAATTTACATCTTAAAAAAAAAAAAGAAAGATAATTCAGTCAAAAATGCCTGGGTTTGTGGCTTATAGAATTGTGATATAATAAATAGGTGTAGTTCTAAGTCACTAAGTATGTGATAATTTGTTTTACAGATATGCAAAAAGAAACACTTCATACCAGTTTCTGGTATCCTTTGCATCTGCGATTGTGTAATAGCATTGTTTTATTTCCATTTTGGGCGGTGATATGGATTGGCTGTATTGCTACCCAAAATCACATCTTGAATTTTAATCCCCGTAATCCCCACGTGTCAAGGGAGAGACTAAGTGGAGGTAATTGAATCATGGAGGCGGTTTTCCCCCACGCCATTCTCATGGTAATAAGTGTGTAATGAGATATGATGGCTTTATAAATGTTTAGTAGCTCCTCCTGCATTCCTTCTCCTTCCTGATGCCTTGTGAGAAAGGTGCCTTGCTTTCCCTTTGCCTTTTGGAATGATAGAAAGTTTCCTGAAGCCTCTCAAGCTATGCTGAACTGTGAGTCAATTCAACCTCTTTCCTTTATAAATTACCCAGTCTTGGGCAGTTTCTTATAGCAGTGTGAAAACTCATGAATAGAGGCTGTGATTGAATGTCCCTCAGATATTAAGGGACATAATGAAAGTTATATATGCAAATTTTTTAATTTTTAATATGAGAATTTAATGTACTGAAGCTTGGAATAATTTGTACAATCCAACAGAATATAATGCAATACAAATTTGAGATGCTGATGCTGGAAGACCTCAGCTAACTTTTCCTATATATTATTAACTCATTTAATTAGTCATGATATGTCTAGTAGTTTAGATTCTACCATTCCTTTAGAATGTGAAAATAAGGAAAATGAGAACCGAGCAGGAAAAAGCATTCTCCAGGCTCATGAACTTGTATTCATAAGAAAGTCATAAAATAATTCTTGGACTATCGACTAAGGAAATTTGTGTACTGTAATCAAATACTGAGTGATGTCAACAAGATAAAAAAAAATAGAATGTCCCAGCAAAGATACCCTCAGAGAAACACCAATTTAATAATCAAGTATAGACAAAAATACATTCATGAGAATCCAGTTAAGAAGCTGTAGCATCCCAGAGAAGTCAAAGACTAAGAAGAGCCACACCGAAACAGATAAGTGGAAGAGTTCCACTTTGCCCGTACCATGCCCTACCCCAATCTGGCACAGCTCCATGTAGAGAGAGATTACCTTGGCCTGTGATTTCTCCCATGGAATTGAGGGAACTAGAGAGAAAAGTATGCATCCAGCATCCCTAGATTTATGGATTCCTACTCAAAAGGACTGCTTCCATCTCACCTCACCTAGAGCACTGAGGGAACCCAGCATAATTGTAATGAGTCAGGGAAGCTAAGAGCAAAGAGGGAGTATTTCTCGGAAAGTGGTGCAGCTGAGCCTATGGCACATATTTCAACAGCTAGTGTGGATCTCAATAGAGGACATGGATCTTAGCAGACAGCATGAGCCTCTGAAAATAGTACAATAATCAGCAACCAACATAGCTATCAGCTGATGATATAGATATCAGCAGCCAGTGTGACTCTCAGCAGCTGGTGCAATTCTCAGAATATGGTAATACTCTCAGATGATGTCCCAGTTATCAGGATCTAACACAGATCTCAGCAGCTGATGCAGACTCAGCAGATGGCATGGATCCGAACATCTGTTGCAGTTCTCAGCTGACAGTGCACATCCTGGTAGATAGCACAGCTCATAGCATTTGTCACGGATCCCAGTAGACTGTGTGGTTCTCAGAAGCCAGTGCAGATTTTGCCAGACAGCATGGATTTCGGCAGATGGCACAGTTATTAACTTACCATGTACCTTTCAGCAGCTGACATAGATCCCAGAAGCTCACACAGATTTCAGCAGATGAATCAAGGAAATAAGAAGCTACCAAAGGAACAAAATAAATCTCCAGTAATCAATTCTCAACGTATGGAAATCTGTGTATTGCCTGACAAAGAATTCAAAATAATTGTTTTAAAAAGTTTCATAAGCTACAAGAGAAGGCAGATAGAAAACTAAACACAAATCAGAAAAATAATACATTAACAAAATAAGGATATCAACAACGATATAGAAACCATATAAAGAATGAAACGCTCAATCCTGTGATCTCAGCACTTTGGGAGGCTGAGGCGGGTGAATCACCTGAGGTCAGGAGTTCGAGACCAGCCTGGCTGACATGGTGAAACTCCATCTCTATTAAAAATACAAAAATTAGCTGGACGTGGTGGCACATTCCTGTAATCCCAGCTACTTGGGAGGCTGAGGCAGAGGAATTGCTTGAACCTAGGAGGTGGAAGTTGCAGTGAGCTGAGATCTGTGCCATTACACTACAGCCTGGGTGACAGAGCAAGACTCAGTCTCAAAAAAAATAAAAGAATGAAACAGATTCTGAAACTGAAGAATAATGTAACCAAAGTGAAAAAATTTAATAGAGGGCATCGAAAGGAGACTTCTTCAAACGTAAGAAAGAATCAATAAACTCAAAGACAGGTAGTTTGAAATTATTACACTAAAAGAGCAAATGGAAAGAAACAACAAAAATAATGAAGAAGTCCAGTCTCCAACTCCCAGCGCGAGTGACACAGAAGACCGGTGATTTCTGCATTTTCAACTGAGGTACTGGGTTCATCTCACTAGGGAGTGCCGGA
>NW_012100643.1:579722-588779 GCF_000951045.1 Mandrillus leucophaeus | reverse complement strand
GGAGGGGGAGGGGGGAGGGATTGCATTGGGAGTTATACCTGATATAAATGACGAGTTGATGGGTGCTGACGAGTTGATGGTTGCAGCACACCAACATGGCACAAGTATACATATATAACAAACCTGCACGTTATGCACATGTACCCTAGAACTCAAAGTATAATAATAATAATAATAATAATAATAATAAAAGAAGACAGCGAATACAAAAAAAATAATGAAGAAATCCTACAGGACTTATCGGACAGCATTAAGTAAATCAATATATGCATTATGAGATTTACAGAAGGCAAAATGAAAGTTAGGGGCAGAAAACTGTTTAAAGAAACAAGGGCCAAAATCTCCCCAAATCTGAGGAAGTAAGTGACATCTGTATTTATATAGCCCAAAGGACCCTACGTAAAGTAAGTTCGAAGAAGACTACACTGAGACACATTATAATCAAATTTTCAAAAGTCAAAAACAAAGAGAATATTAAAGGCAGCAAGAGCAAAATGACTCTCCACATGCAAGAGAGCCCACATAGGACTGTAAAAAGATTTCTCAGTAGAAATCTTGCAGCTCAGAAGAAAGGAGGGGTAATATATACAAAGTGCTGGGGAAAAAAAAAAAAAAACCCTGCTGCTCTATATTATATTCAGCAAAACTGTCTCTTTAAGGCAAAAGCGAAAGAAAAAACATGGCTTACCCAGGGAAATAAAAAACGAGGGAATTTAATACCATTAGACATGACTTAAATGCTAAAGGGAGTTATTGGGGTTGAAATGAAAGGATAATAAAAAGCAACACAAAAGCATATGAAAGTATAAAGCTTACTACATAAAGGCAATTATATAGACAGAAATAATACTGTAACACTGTAATGGCAGTAAGTGAATTACTCAATTATAACATTAAGTCAAACATATTAAAATAACTAACAACAAAATATTTTTAACAGATAAAATATTTTTTAAAAGTATATTTCAACATCAATAATAAATTGTATGTGGGGTAACTATAAGTGTAGATGCTACTTAAGTTATTAATTTAAAATAACCTATCATATGTATTAAATATTTTATATGTTTCATGGGAACCATAAGAAAATACCAAGAGATGACACATAAAACCAAAGAGAAAATATATAAGAATATTACTACCAAAAATTAACAACATATAAAAGAAGACAATAAGAGATAAAAGAGAAATAAAATAGCTACAATACAAACATAACTCAGTTTACAAAATGTCAACAATAAGTCTTTCACTGTCGTTAATTTTGTTAAATATAAATGGATTAAACTAGCTAATTAAAAAATATAGAGTGGCACAATGAATTAACAAATCTAGGCCCAATAATGTGCTGTCTATAAAAATCTCACTTAGATTTAAAAAACTACATACAACGAGAGTGAAGGAAATGAAAACGATATTTCATGCAAACGGTAAACAAAAGACTGCAGTTTTGGCCATACTTACATGAGAAAAAAAAATGACATTAAGTTAAAAAGTGTAATGGGGGACAAAGAAAGACAATATATGATGATAGATCAATTCATCTGGAAGATACATCTGTATATATACATATATAGTGTGTATATATATGTATATATATCCATCATAAGAGTGCCTAAGTATATAAAATATGTATTAACAAAAGTAAAGGGAGAAATTGACAGCAATACAATAATAGTAGAGGACTTTAATATTCCACTTTCAACAATGGATAGAACATCAGAAAAGAAAATCAATGAGGAAAAATAAAGGAGACCTGAATACATTGACAAATGGACCTAACATATATAAAACATTCTATTCAACAGCAACAGAATACAGTTTTCTCAAGTGCACACAGAACATTGTTTAGTATAGATGTTAGACCATGAAACAAGTCTTAACAAACTGAAGATTTAAATAATATGAAATATATTTTATGACTAGAAGATATAAAATGAGATATACATTACAGAAGAAACATTGAAACACTTAGAAATATGTAGAAATTAAATTGGTCAAATAAGAAGTCATAATGGAAATCAGAAAATATATCAACATTCCTGAAAGTGAAAGTATAACACACCAAAATTATGAAATTCAACAATAGCTGTACCACCATAGGGAAGTTTGTAGCAATAAATGTCTACATTACAATAGTGGAAATAATTAAAATATACAACCTATGATTAAATCTCAGAGAAGTGAAAACAAAAACCAAAGAGGGCAAGAAATAACAAAGATTAGAGCAGAAATAAAATGGAGACTAGACAAGCAATTTAAAACCAATAGAACTAAGGGTTGAATTTTGAAAATGATGAACTATATTGACAAAGCTTTAGCAAATTAGAAAAGAATGAGAAAAGACCCAAATAAATAAAATTAAAAATTAAAGGGAAGACCTTATAACTAATGACACAGAAATATAAACGATCATAAGAAGCTACAATATACAATTGCATGCCAACACATTGGAAAATCTAGAAGAAATGCCTGTGTTCCTAGAAACATAGAATACACTGAAATGGAATCAAGAAGAAATAGAAAATATAAACAGATCAATGATGAATAAGAAGATTTAGTTAGTAACCAAAACCTCTCAACAAACAAAAGCCCAGGATCAGATTACTTCACTGGTGAATTCTATCAAAGTTTTGAAGAAGAAATAAGGCCAATCCTTTTCAAATTCTTCCAAACATTTGGAGAGTGGGGAAGACTTCCAAAATCATTTTATGAGGCGAGAATTCCCCTGCCACCAAAATCAGACAAGGACAGTGCAATAAAAGAAAATTACAGGTCAATATCTTTGATGAACACAGATTGAAAAAGACTCAACAGTATATTAGCAAACTGGATCCAACAGCACATCAAAAGAATCACACACCATAACCAATTAGGGGTTATCCTGAGATGCAAAGATTGTTCAATATATGCAAACCAATCACTGCCATACAATAACATTAGCTGTATGAAGAATACATTTATATAATTTTCTCATTGCTGCAGAAAAAGTATTTGACAAAATCATCACCTTTTCACGATAAAAATTTCAACAAATTAGGAGTAGAAGAAAATTATATCAACCCTAATAAAGGCCATACATGAGAAGCCCAGAGCTCGTATCATACTTAAGAGTAAAACAACTGAAAGTTTTTTCTCTAAGATCATGAACAAGACAAAGGTATTCACTCTCATCACTTCTCTTCAGTATAGTACTGGAAGTACTAGCTAGAGCAATTAGGCAAGAAAAATAAATAAAAGTCATCCAAGTTGAACAGAAAGAAGTAAACTTCACTGTGTCAAGATTACATAATCTTATATATAGAAAACCCTAAAGATACCACAAATCACATTAAAACTATAAAATAAATTCAGTAAAGTTTCAGAAGACAAAATCAACATACACCAATTAATTTTTTCTATTCATGAGCTGTGAAATATTCATAAAGGAAATGAGTAAAATAGTACCACAGTCATTGTAGTACATATAGCTACAAGGAGATAGTGCAGGGGCCAGTGAGAGCCATACTGGCCCTGGGTAACTCTGTCTCACTGAGGTAAATTAACTAAATATTGACAATGGGAATCTTAAGAAACTGAGAAATACAATTTGATAATATATTATTTTTGTGCAAACTTGCCAGGATAAGAACAAACAGAATCACCTAGACATTTCAGTGAACTTCTCAGAGTGTTCTAAGATGTGTTCAGAGAGGTGGAATAAACAAGAAAAAAAATTGAAACGTGGCAGAGGTGAACAAGACCCACTGAAAGATAAATTAAGATCTATATGCCTTCTAAAAAGGAAAGAAAAAAAGTTTCAGGATCTCAATGAATCTAAGAGGCTTCTTTTGAACTAAAATCAAAGGAGAATAGCCTGGTCTGTTCACTGATGAGGTTGCAAAGAAACTGAGAGAAATGTGAACTAGCACTACTACAGATGATAAGTAACGTTATGATAAAGAGGTTACTAAGCTGAAGAAAAAAATATGAAAAGTATTTTGCTGTATATTAAACTAAAGGAAAACCTGATGGGAAAAGAAGGAGTTATCAAGACTGATAAAAGCAATAAGAAGGAAGAGGAGGAAAATAAGTAACATGAAGAGGATTAAGATAGAAGAAAGTTGAAATGAAGATAAGAAAGAAGAAGAAAGATGATGGTGGTTATAAATAATTTTGTTCTAGTGCAGTATTTTTTCTTGTCTATAAAGTATTTAATCACCCTGTATGCAACTCACTTCTCTTAAAGTAACAAATTAAAATGTAAAGCTGTGTAGGCTTTGTTTTTAAACTGTACAGTGTCACTTTTTGTGTAATTAACACACTACTAAATGTGCCTTTAAATAGTCCTCTCCTGCTGGTATTTTCAGTGGCTACTAACTTTGCATGGTACCGTATGAGGGTTTTAAATTATCATGGAAATTTAAAGCAAGATTCATTTTGGTGCACAGAAAAATTTATATATATCTATATATATACACACACACACGTATATATACATACACATAATATTTTTGTATATTCATATATATATTTATATGTGGGTATAATATTTTTGCATCTTCATTTGTCTCTGGTGCAACTTCTATGAAATGTTGATTGTTGAATGAAATGAAATATGATTGTTCTGTTAACTCAATACTACTCTGCAATTGCAAAAAAAAAAAAAAAGAATGTTGCTGTTGTTTTATTGACATTCTGAATGTTTCTAAGTAAACACAATTTTTAATTTGTATTGTTCTTTGCATTCGTCTGAAATTTTTCCTCTGGAGGGAAAGCTAGCCTTTTGCTTTTACCTGTTTTGTATCACATGAATTATTACTGTGTTTATCTTTTTGTATGATTAGCTGATACAAATTTTCTTCCCACACAAACTGCTTACTCATGATTGGGATAATAAAAGTTGAATTGAGAAAGTTATTATCTGTGACTAAAACTAAAAAGAAACTTGATCAGTTGATATCAGGTTTCACATAGCCCTGTTACACTTACAAACTGAAGAGCAACTATAATGTGCTGAATGTTTAGGTTTTCTCCAATATTTATATTTTGAAATCCTAATCCCCAAGGTGGTGGTAATAAGAGGTACGGATTTGGGGAAGTTATTTGGTTTTGAGAGTATATCCTTCATGAATCGGATTAGTGCCCTTTTAAAGAGACCTTAGAGAACTTCTTTGTCCTTTATACTATATATAAAGACAAAACAAAAAGGCACTGTCTGTCAACCAGGAGAGTTTCAAACCAGACACTGAATCTGCTGATGCCTAGATGTTGAACTTGCCAGCACGCAAAACTGTGAAAAATAAATTTCTCTTGTCTATAATCTGCTAATTTTATGGTATTTTTTATGACAGCCTGAATGAACTAAGACAATAACAAAAAAACTCACAGCATTGAATTATGAGAATAAAACATTTTGAAGGTCTGTCCTTAAAGAATTAACAAAAAATATATTCTAATCTTCACATGTGGACTATACATTCTTGAACTATATTTTCCACTCTCACATTGAAGACCTAAAACCATATCCCAAAAAGTATGAATTTAAAATAAAAGATTGATATATTAAGGTTTTTGTTGACATTAGTTCCAAGAAAGGCTCTGTGAAAGTGATGACTGTAAATGTCTTTTTCCAATTGCCTAAATAGAGATTACTCAGCAAGCTTGATGCTCTTCATTGAAAGTGTTTTTATTTAATCAAGTCACCTTTTAATATATTGATACAACATTTAGAATAAAATATATTTTAATACATTGTGGTTTGCATCTACATAACTAAAATATACATGAAGAAATAAGGCTTTTAAACTTTTCACCTCAGTACACAAACTCATTCATTAGGAAGATATATTTATCAGCACAGTAGTTCAGAAACAATTATGGCAATTTTGTGGTTATTGAGAATATCATTCTCTTAAAAAGTGTCAGAGTCTTAAAATATCATTTTTGTAATTTTACATTTTTTTGTGATGGACTGTTGTTTGTTACATAACTTTGATTTGATTTTAATCATTTGCATTTGTTTATTTAATTTCAAGAAGAATACTGAATATCTGAGTTCTGAGTAATGTTAATCAATTAGTAATGGCAGAGATTTCAAAAAAAAAAAAAAAACAGAAGAGAGCAATCTCTTTACAAGACGTCAAAAAATAACATATTTAGAAATGGACTTAACCAGCAAGGTAAAATATTTGCACATGAAAAACTGCAAAATGTTGATGAAATAAATGGAAGAAGACACAAACAAATAGAAAGACATCCGGTGTCCATAGATTGGAAGAATAAATGTTGACAAAATGTCTATACTAGCCAAAGATTCATGTTCAGTGCCCTCTGCATCAAAATCCCAGGTGCATTTTTTTTTTAAATTTAAAAAAGATGCAAAATTTATATGAAACCACAAAAGATACAGAATAGGCCAAGCAATCTCAAGAAAAAACAATAAAACTGGAGACCTCACATTTTCTGACTTCAAAGTAAAATAAAAAGATTTAATAATCAAGACAGTATGGTACTAGAGTAAAGACAGACATAGACCAATGAAATAAATAGAATAAAGAGCCCCAAAATAAACAAATTCATATAAGGTCAGCTGATTTTCAACGAAGACACCTATAATACACAAAGAGAAAAGGAGAGTATCTTCAACAAACAGTATTGTACAAACTGGATATTCATATGAAGCAGATTAAAATTGGATTCCTATCTTACACTATTAACAAAAATAAACTCAAATAGATAAGGACTTAAATGTAAGACCTGAAGCTATAAATCTCCTAGGGGAAAAAAACTTAGCATAAGTTGTTCATATCTATAATTGTATAGGTAGATACTATATATAGACACACACACACAATATACACAATATATTGTATTATGGATACCTATATACACAATAAAATATTTTTCAACCTTAAAAAATAAGTAAATCCTGTAATTTATGACAACATGGATACGCCTGGAGGACATTATGTTCGGAAATAAGCCAATCTCACAAGGACAAATAATCTATGATTCCACTATATATAAAGTATCTATTACAGTAAAACTAACAGAAGCAAATAATATAATTTTGATCATTAGGGGCCAGACGGCAAGTGGAAATTGGAGACTGTTGCTTAATTGATGAAATATTTTAGTTATACAACATGAATGAGCTGTAGTTCAATTCAGAGTCTTATGGAGTATGAATAAGCTTTCTCAATGCTCAGGAAGTCCCCAAGGACATAAATTTTACAGAACAGTAGATAATATTTCATAAAAGGGGAAAAGATATAGAATGTTAAAACCTTAGACTATTTTAAAAGATTATCTAGCCTAACTTATTCATTGTATAGAGCTCCAGAGAGTTAAGTAAAATGATTTACCAAAAGTAAGTACTAGAACTTCCTCACATTACTCAGCTATCTTTTTAGTCCACATTAATTTATATACATAATTATTACTTAAAATATAAATTAAAAGTTAAGCTGTCACCTAATTTTAATTGAATTCTGTTTAAACTAAAAGCTCTGAAAAAAGACTCCTAAAAGAGTAAAACTTATGAAGAAAACTTATTTATGATATCAGATAAAGACTATTTTTTAGTAAGTTCTAAATCAGTAAAGGATTTTTGAGATTTGGAGAATTTGTTGAACTATTATTTATTTATTTAAATTTTGTTTAAAAAATAAAATTAATTAGTCCAATTACATCCATCAATTGTTAATGGGTATTGGGAATATTCAACATGCAGAATTTATTCCTTAAAACAGGACAGTTAGGGACACCATCAATCTCATCATATTTGACCCCATGACCTCACAGTAATAACCATATAATATCCCTAAATGGAGCTTCATCTGGTGGTTCTGTGCATTGCTTTGGTCCCCTTTAAGGGAGTTTCTTTCACTAGGTGTGGTATTCACATGATTTCTTTCTCCTTAATTCTGTTTAATATTAAAATGTAGTTCACTAGCTATATTATACTACCACTCATTGGGCATCTAACGCCAGTGCAAGGTCAAGAAATGTAATTGGCTAATTAATATTGTTTTCTTAACGTATCACTTTTCATTCATTGGGGTTTTAAAACAGTCAAGGAAGACCCACTAACTGTCATAACATTTGAACATTCCAGAGAAAACTTAGCTACTGCCTAAATCTATTTTTTAAAGTGTCACCCCTAATACGATGGACATTAACTATTTCTCCATCAACAACTTCATGAAGATCAAGTCTTCATAGTAGTTTTCAATTTCTTATGATAGACAAAGTATTCTGATAAAGAGAGTCAGATGGCAGGCCCACCTATATTCTCTAGTCTGGCCCATTCAGTTTTATAGATTTGGCTTATTCTTGGTGTTTTAGTATGTTCCAAGCTTCTAAAAATTCACCAGGGCTCTGGCAATAACAGTTCTATAATGACCTGTAATTTTGTATTGTTTTGTTATCACTTCTCACTTGGGTCATGTTGCAATTAATAGAAATTTAGAACATCTTGAGGGTGACTAGTGGTTGTAATTATATTGCGAAGGGAAGTTCAGCCATTCATTCAATATAGTCCTCCCTCTCCTGTGTGAGTATTATTATTGGTTCTGTATTGCTTCTGGCGATCTTGGCTAGTAGTTGGGGAAGGATAAATAGGAGGCTGCTATTTTGCATTATAAGGTTTTCAGGAAAAATGAAATGATGCTACATATATGAAAATACGTTTTTGCTACAGCTATGAAAGTAAAACAAATATTCTCACTGGATTGATAAGAGCACTGTATGGGATAATTCATATAAAATTATTAAAATATTTGTGGCATGGAATAAGTGCTAAATAAATAGCCAAATTTGGGACTATCTTGGTGCAAGCTCTGTGTACATTCTTATGTAAGCTTGTATAAAAGCACTGTGAGATATGAGATTAGGAGGGACTTGACAGCAGGAGTTTCACATGGCATAAGCACTTTCTTTTTTTTTCCGCTTTTTTTAAATTTATTTATTTATTATTATTATTATACTTTAAGTTCTAGGGTACATGTGCATAACATGCAGGTTTGTTACATATGTATACTTGTGCCATGTTGCTGTGCTGCACCCATCAACTCGTCA
>NW_012100643.1:574124-578407 GCF_000951045.1 Mandrillus leucophaeus | reverse complement strand
TCTTTTGACTTAGGATTGTCTTGGAGATGCGGGCTCTTTTTTGGTTCCATATGAACTTTAAAGCAGTTTTTTCCAATTCTGTGAAGAAACTCGTTTGTAGCTTGATGGGGATGGCCTTGAATCTATAAATAACCTTGGGCAGTATGGCCATTTTCACGATATTGATTCTTCCTATCATGAGCATGGTATGTTCTTCCATTTGTTTGTGTCCTCTTTTATTTCACTGAGCAGTGGTTTGTAGAACTTCCATTCACAATTGCTTCAAAGAGAATAAAATACCTAGGAATCCAACTTACAAGGGATGTAAAGGCATAAGCACTTTCTTGGAACAACTGCACTGGGGCAGTATTTTCACTGACCCCAGTTAGGAATGCTGAGTTGGTACCTGTATCACAAACAACATTCTATAAATACATGAGCATAATATACTCATATATAAACCTAAACACATCCAAAAGCATTTTTTATCCTAGCAAATGACACTGCCAGCAATTAAACCGAGAAGCTAGACATGTAGAAATTATCCTAGAAAGCCCTTTCTCTCACTTCCATTCTCAATCTGTCTATTAATTCTGTGGATTTTGTCTCCCACATATCACTGAAATGGCTCTTTCCTCCATATCTCTACCACCACTGTAACCACCAAATCCCAAGACATCATTACCTTGATCAAAACTATAGTAATAACTTTCTGAAATAGCATCTCCATATCTACTTTTCCATACCCAATTCTTCTTACAGAAGCTAGACTTTTCTTTTCAGAAATACCTATAAAGCTGTCACTCTTTTGCCTTAAAATCTTTGATAGAACTCAACTGTTTTTGGAATACAGAATAAAATTCTTAACATTGGTATAAGACCCTGCATAGTATGAACCCACTCTACCTCTCCAGCTCCATATTATATCAAGAAATGTATTTCCCTCTCTTATTAACCATAACTTTTATTTTGATTTCTCTAATATGTCATTCCTTCATCCAAGGTAAGGCCTTTGCACATGCTTTTTCCTCTGCCTGGAATGTTCTTCTACCCATTCTGGTCCTAAATAATTCCTACCTGCCCTTCATATTTCACTTCCATTATCATTTCTGTGACTTGGCAGGTTACCATTATTATATACTTTTCCAGCATTATCACACTTTATTTGATAAAATACATTATTTAGACTGTTTTTCATTATCATCTATTATTTGTCAATATCTCACACTAATTATAAACTCCCACAGCACATGTCTGTTTTGCTCACTTTTGTTTTTCTACAGCGCCTGACAATAGAAAGAGTTTAATAACTATTTGTTCAACGAATGAACATATAATTATACACAGGTATTTCACTTTATATACTAAGGGTCTTCAAAAAGTTCATGAAAAATGCGTATTATAAAAAATTATCAGGAATTGCCACACTGTCTTCCACATGATTTAACTAATTTACATTCCCACCAACAGCATAGAAGTGTTTCTATTTCTCTACAGCCTCGCCAGCATCTGTTGTTTCTTTACTTTTTAGTAATCTCCATTCTGACTGGCATGAGATGCTATCTCATTGTGGTTTTGATTTCCATTTCTCTAATAATCAGTGATGTTGAGATTTTTTCATATGTTTCTTGGTCACATAAAAGTCTTCTTTTCAGAAGTATCTGTACATGTCCTTTGCCCACTTTTTAATGTTTTTTTTTTTTTTTCTTGTAAATTTGTTTCAGTTCTTTGTAGATTCTGGATATTAGACCTTTGTCAGATAGATAGATTGCAAAAACTTTCTCCCATTCTGTAGGTTGTCTGTTCACTCTGATGATATTTTCTTTTGCCGTGCAGAAGCTCTTTAGTTTAATTAGATCACATGTGTCATTTTTGCTTTTGTTGCAATTGCTTTTGATATTTTTGTCATAAAATCTTTGCCCATGACTATGTTCTGAATAGTATTGCCTACATTTTCTTCCAGAGCTTTTATAGTTTTGGGTTTTACATTTAAGTCTTTAGTCCATCTTAGTTCAACCATTGTGGAAGACAGTGTGGCAATTCCTCAAAGACCTAGAACAAGAAATACCATTTGACCCAGGAATCCCATTATTGGGTATATACCCAAAGAAATATATATCATTCTATTGTAAAGATACATGCACAAGTATGTTCATTTCAACACTGTTCACAATAGCAGAGACATGGAATCAACCCAAATGCCCATCAATTATAGACTGGATAAGGAAAACATCATACATATACACCATGGAATACTATACAGTCATAAAAAGGAACAAGATCTTGTCCTTTCAAGAACACAGGTGAAGCTGGAAACCATTATCCTCAACAAAGTAACACTGGAGCAGAAAACCAAATACAGCGTGTTCTCACTTGTAAGTGGGAGCTGAACAATGAGAACACATGGACACAGTCAGAAGAACAATATACACTGGGTCTTGTTGGGGGGTATTGGGACAGGGAGAACATCAGGAAAAATAGCTAATGCATGAGGGACTTAATGCCTAGTTGATGGGTTGATAGGTTTAGCAAATTACCATGGCATATGTTTACCTGTAACAAACCTACATGTCCTGCACATGTATCCCAGAACTTTAAATTAAATTAAATGTAAAAAATTCTGCATGTATTTCAAATTATTTTTGCACCAAAATAAATTCACAGTAACTTGTTATATCAAGTCTGAACAGAGTCTAGATTGAGGCACTAACAAAGATATGGCATTAGTTGAACAAGGTCCCCTATCAGAGCAACATAAATTATGCTAAAATTGAAGCAAGAACAAATATCAAATTTATGATGAAGCTTGTGTTGAAGAATGCTAAAGTCAATGATGCTTTAATAAAAGTTTATAGGGATAGTACTCCCAAAGAAATTATCAGTTTACAAATGGGTAATTCATTTTCTAGAAGGAATGAGATGATGGTAAAGGTGAAATCTGCTGCAGCAGATCATGCATATAAATTTGTGAGGAAAAAAAAATCATATTCAGGCCCTGAATGAAGAGGACCAATGTTTAAGAGCAGAAACAATAGCTAACACCATAGACAGTTCAAGTGCTTCAGCATAAACAATTCTGACTGAAAAATTAAAGTTGAACCAATTTCCAGTCAATGAACGCCAAAACCATTGCACTCAGATTAGCTGCAGACAAGAACAAAGCTTTCAATGAAAATTTTAAGCAAGTGGGATCAAGGTCCAGATGTATTTCTCTGAAGAATTGTTACTGGAGATGAAACATGACTTTACCAATACACTCCTGAAGACAAAGTACAATCAAAGCAATGGTTACCAAAAGGTGGAAGTGTCCCATCTATAGCAAAAGTAGGCTATTGAAGAGCAAAGATTATGGCAGCAGTTTTTTCGGATGCTCAAGGCATTTTGCTTCTTTTCATTTTGGAGGACCAAAGGACTATAACATCTGCATATTACAAGTGTTTTTGAGAAAGTTAGACAAAACTTTAACACAAAAATGCTCAGGAAAGCTTTACCAGAGAGTCCTTCTTGATCACAACTATATTCCTGTTCATTCCTCTTACCAAACAAGGACAACTTTCTGAGAGTTTCACAAGGACAACTTTGTAAGAGTTTCAATGGGAAATCATTAGGTATCCACCTTATGGTATTGATTTGTCATTTTCTGACTTCGTTTTCTTATCTCACCTTTAAAAGTCTTTAAATGACACCCATTTCCTTCAGTTAATAAAGGAAAAAAAAAAAAAAAAGACTACATTGACATAGTTAAACTCCCAGGACCCTCAGTTATTTAAAGGTGAACTAAATGGCAGATATCTTTACCTACACAACTGTCATGAACTTGATGGAGCTTATGTTGAAAAAATAAAGTTTTTATTTTTATTTTTTATATTTTATTCAAATTTTCAACAAATGTCTGGAAGCCCCCTCATATTTCAACTCTGAGTTCAAATTTACATTTTCTGAGATGCTTTTCCAGATTCTATTAGCAAAAGATTCTAACATCTCCACTAGCTTTCTACATTGCTCTCCACCTCATTACCCTAGTTTTTTTTGTCTCTTTAGCATTTATTCTTATTAGAAAGTATTTATCTACTTTCCTAGATATTTATTTTCTTTCTACCATGAGAATGCAAGATCTTTGATAGTAAACACTTTGATTTTTCTAATTTACTACTGTATCATCAACACCTAGAACAATTCTTTTTTTATTATTTATTTATTATTATTATAATACTTTAAGTTCTAGGGTACATGTGCATAACATGCAGGTTTGTTACATATGTATACTTGTGCCATGTTGCTGTGCTGCACCCATCAACTCGTCA
>NW_012100643.1:563443-571994 GCF_000951045.1 Mandrillus leucophaeus | reverse complement strand
AGAACTACAAACCACTGCTCAGTGAAATAAAAGAGGACACAAACAAATGGAAGAACATACCATGCTCATGGATAGGAAGAATCAATATCGTGAAAATTGCCATACTGCCCAAGGTTATTTATAGATTCAATGCCATCCCCATCAAGCTACCAAGGAGTTTCTTCACAGAATTGGAAAAAACTGCTTTAAAGTTCATATGGAACCAAAAAAGAGCCCGCATCTCTAAAACAATTCTTTACTCATATAGATTCTCAAAATTGTCAAATGAATGAGTCAATGCAACATATTTCACTAGATTTCTACTTATTTTCAGATGTCTGAACCAAAATAAAGCTTTCTTTAGAAATAAATATTCTAAAAAATGTTTGTTTTCTTTGCAAACATTGAGATCCCTATTCCCTAAAACTCGGTAAATTGAAATAATGGCAAAAAGCATTATATGAAAAAAACTAAGAAAAAATACTAGATAACGGTTAGCAGTGACATTGAAAAGTCCAATTAGGCATGTGATTTTAGAATCTCACTTGTCTGAGCCCAAGCATAACTACAGAAATAGAAAATATGATAGACCACGGGAAGTAAGTTCATGTGAACAATTGTTACAAAAATAAATGAAGTAATCAAATAATGTCTCTAAATGTCTAGATCTCTAAGTTATATTAGCTAAAATGCAGTAGGGTAGTTTCTGGCACTCTTGGGAAGAGTATAAGTCTCCCTTCTGCCCATGTCTACTCCCTCAATTCATCCTCAAACTATCATTTCAAAATAATGAAATGATCATTTATTTATATTTTTGCATTTATAAAGGATAAAAGCAGTCTTATAAAGTGTGAGAGGCTAATAAATGTTTTCAAACGCTGAAATATTTACAAAAAGCTAAAATGAGAGAACATAAGTATATGAAATAACTAAGTTAATATAAAGTATTTGAGCTATATTTTAGCTCTGAAAGTCATGCCAGCCACAGTTGAAGACAAAATGAATTGACTGACAGAAGGAAATGGGTCAGGTCAGCAGGAGGCAGAAATTTTCTCTGGAACTGAATTTTAAAAAGATAACTATTGTGTACATTTTACATAAGCGTTTTTGAATAACATAGGCTTTGTTTTTAGTCATATCCTTTATTAAAATGTCTGTGATTTTGACAAGGTGTGATGTGTTCCCTAGGAATTCTTGACAAAGTTTCTTGAGAGTAGTCAGGCATCATAACATTTTCTAAGCCCTATAATTTAATAGTAAAATTGCAATTCTATTTTCTACTTTCTCTAGCTTTGATAAATATGTGCTGTGTATATTATGATATTATTGACCTATGGTTTTTCTGTCATTTACATTAACCACCTATGATATTAATAATGATGTCTTCTAAATCATGCCTGTAGAAGTCAACAGTGCACAATGAAAGCACACACTGTAGTTTACTTATTTACCCAGTAAAATGTTTCTTGACAAGATGGCCTTAGGTGCAGAACATCTCACTACCACAGGCCTTCAGGATGGGAGCTGGAGGTTGAAGGTAGAAAATAGCTGCCTTATGTCCATCTCAGGTACATCACTGTAATCTTATGAAGTGAAACAATTCAATGATAGATTTAAAAATCATCAGTCTCTAACTGGCAGAAATTGTTGGGGGTAAGTGTAGCTTTTTTCCAAGTTATTAAAAACAAAGATGAAAACAGCCAGCAACACTGTATGCATCTTGAATTGCCATTGAGAATAAAGAAAAACCACATAGTTTTGGAAGATTTTTAAAAAGTCATTTAAAAAGAGTATTTGACTGCATTGGCAAGCAGATATGTCATACATTTAGCTTAATATTACAATACAGATGACACTGTACAAACAGAAGTTGGAAGTCAATTCCATAACTGGGAAATGCAGTTGTTGAAAGCCCTTGCTCCAAGGGATTTGAGGTTATATTCTAGGCAGGCTAAATCGCCTGTGGATACTGACCTTGATGAACAAATAGAAATATGTAGTGACAAAAGATCTCACAATATATTTAGCCATGGCCTTAAAGTGCTATATAAGTTAAATGAAGTTTTTACATAACACGCTGCAAGCATTGTATCGTGACTGCACTCTAGCAAAGAATGACAACAAAACCTCAAAATCAGATACATTTGGCAAACTTTGAGTCACTTTGCTTGCTTAATCTTGGGACATTCGGGCTGAAATAATTGTTTGCAAGAAATAATTACTAACATTGTACCAACTGAATTTGACATGCAGATGTTTCTACTAATCTCTATAGTGATGATTGATTAATGTACAGATGATGTTTAACCTTCCGAAAGGAGAATGAAGGATGGCTATAGTAACTCAAATTGGTAACAAGCCTTTATTCTAGGTTTCAGGAGAATTAATATGAGTGAAGGATTTTGTTGAATTTATTTCATGTGGTTATTAGAAATGCCTGCTAACTTGAGACACAGACTTTAAAACCACTAAATAAATTTGACTAGGCCAAATGAAAAGCTGCAAACTCTTATAATCTAAGGTAATTGATACAGCAGTATTTAAGACTGGACCTCAGTAAAACTGTGAGATTGCATTTGTCTCTCATAAATATCTCCCTTCTATTTTACTAATTTCTGCCTTCCTTTCTCCTGGTGAGTAGTTAACAACGAAGACGGTAAGTATTGAAGTCATCAGTTGCATTCATTTTCTATTGTTGCGTAACAAATTACCACAAATCATCAGATGAAGACCCACTTATTAGCTCAGAGTTTTGTAGTTCAGAAGTTCTGGCAGGCTTATTTGGATTCTCTGCTCAGGGTCTCACAAGACTGAAATTAAGATGCTGGTTGGGATGGGCTCTCATCTGGAGGCTGGGAAATCTGTTTTCAATCTCATTCAGATTGTTGGCTGCATTTGTTCCTCGTGGCTTTAGGTCTGAGGTCCCTGTTTTCTTGCTGGCTATTAGTAAAGGGCATCTCTCAACTCTTTAAGGCCACCTGCCTTCCTTTCATGGAACCTCAAACAAATAGTCTAATATTATGGTTAAAAGCATGGGGGTTGTGGTGTGTGATAGTGATGATGATGATAAAAAGTTGAGAATTTCTTTGCTGATTCTGCTTCAAGTTGGTAAACTTTGAGTATGAAGTTCTATCGCATCTCAATCTTTTGACTTAAATAAGTGCAATTTGACGGTCTGAGTGTGCTACTCTTTATTCATAGCAGATACTAGTTTATCTAAAAAATTATAATTTGTAAAGAGAAAAGTAAAAGGAGCTAATATTGTGAGCAAAGGATAAAGCTATCTTCACTTGGAATAAGTTGAAATTGGGGCTTAGAGAAGTTACAGTTTGTCCAAGCTTAAACAAATCATAAGTTTCAAAGTGTACGAGCCCCTTTTTCTCTGGCTAAGAGGAAACCTCAGCTGAGGTGCCATGGAGATGAGTCTTGCCACAGTTTTGTGTGGTTACTTTTTATTATGGAGAATCTGTTTACATCAGGGTTGCTATACACCCTTCATCATTATGGTCTTAGTGTGCTGTGACCTATGACCTTAAGTGTAAAGGCATTAACCTCTAGGTTTAACAAAGATGAAGAGGAAGTAAAATTCTTTTAGAATGAGTCCACTGAGAACTTCTGGACACTTTTGGGCACTTTGGTGGTTGATCATATTTGTTATTTTTTATAATTGGCTTCACTCTCATGCACTCCATAGGAATATGTGATAAGCTTCTATAATTAACATTTGTGTATAAGCCTATAAATTATGACTACGGTATGTGATTATTATATTTGATTTCAAAATAGAACAAAATGTGGGTTGCAAGCAAGAGATTTTTTGTGTAAAAAGGGGAGTAAAAATTGGCAAAATAAAAATGAAAAATTGGATTAAAGAAGATGCCATGAAAGAAATTGCCTAAGGTAAAACTAACAGAAATATCAGTGAAGAGACACAGAGTAAAGAAAAGGAAAATTAGAGCAGGAAGAGAGAAAAGAAATACAAAAGCAATTTTTGCTGCTTTCTATGAAAATAGGTAAGTTACACTGTTGGCCCTGGCAATTTGTGGCTGATTTGACAGGGATGAAGGGTAAGATTGGACAGGTATTTTTAAAGTGGGGAGTTTTAGGTACGTGAAATAAAACGTTACAAGATGGATACATCAGAAAGTGGTTGTTTTCATTATTTAAGAATGATTTGCTGTGCATAAACATTCACTGCAGGGCTCTTTTAATTATGATTTTCCCTAAATACACTTACATATCTGCTTACATCTTATTAACTACACAGAACAACTGGGTTAAGAAGCAGAGAAGCAAAAAACCAAAGACTTAGGGGCATCTGCCTCTTAAAATTCATCCACTGTGGATAAATAAGATTTTCTTAAGACCAGGGAGCATGCCATGTTTGTTATATCTAGCACATAGTATGTGCTCAATAGATAGTGAATAAATAAATGGAAATTTGATGAACAATGGCTACATTTAATAAATACATTTACAATTGTACTCTATTTCCTGAAATGCATTTGACTTGGCCTATAAGAAAATAAACATGTATAAATAAATAACTGGTGGTGACATAGTGCAATAGGCAGAATGATGGCCCCTCAAATCTACATGTTATAATCCACAGCACCTGTGAATATGTAATGTCACATCACAAATGGAATTCAAGGTGTAGGTAAAATTAACATTATTAATCACTTGACCATATTAATAATTTGACCCATTATGCTGAACTATTCAAGAAACTCTAATGTAATCACAAGAACTCTTAAAAATGGAAAAGGAAGGTAAATTAGTCAATGTCAGAGTAATGAAGTGTGAGAAAGACTTGACTGGTGATGACTGGCTTTGAAGAGATAAGAAAGGTATAAAAACCAAAGAATGTGAACAGCGTTTAGAAATTGGAAAAATAAAGAAACTGAAATTTCCTCTAGAACTCCCAGAAAAAAGCAGTCCTGCTGATATTTTGATATTAGCCCAGTGTGATGGTTGTTGGGAGAAAAACTGATTGTTGGGAGAGAAGCTGAGGCAGGGCTTGCATGTCTCCTAGACTTGCTGGCTCTTTGCTTCTAGCACTCCCGTTATCTCAAGCAGCAATATGTCTCTCACTCACTTGATACACTGTTTCCTTTCAACCTCCACATCCTCACCACCTGTTTGTTTGAGCACCAATAAATAGCGTGGGTTCCCAGAGCTCAGGGTCTTCACAGCCTCCTCGCTCCCGATGGCCCCCTGGTCCCATTTTCTCTCTCAAACTGCCTTTTTCTCATTCCTTTGACTCCAACGGACTTTGTCGCCCCCACGACCTGGTGTTGGGTCTGATCATCCTAACAATGGTTAGTATTACGTGTCAACTTGACTGGCTTGAGAATGCCCAGATGGCTGGTGAAGCACTGTTCCTGGGTGTGTCTGTGAGGGTGTTGCCAGAGGAGATTGACAGTTGAATCAGTGGAGGGGAAGAGCAAGATTCATCCCCAGTGTGGGTGGACACCATTCGATTCGCTGCCAGAAAGGCAAGAACAAAGCAGGTGGAAGAAGGAGTAATAATTTTGCTTGCTGAGTCTTGTGGTGTTCTCCCTCTCTTCCCATGCTGGATACTTGATTCCTCTCCTCCTGCCCTTGGACATCAGACTCCAGGTCCTTAGGCCTTTGGACTTCGGGACTTGCATTAGCAGCACTGAGCACTATTTTAATATACTTGTTAACTGCTTGTATATCTTCACATGAGAAATGTCTATTCAGGTCATTTACCCACTTTTAAAAATCAAATTATTTGTTTAATTTATATTGAGTGGTATGAGTTCCCAATATATTTTAAATATTAGTTCACTGTCAGATTTATGGTTTGCAAATATTTTCTCCTATTCTATAAGTTGTCTCTTTATTATATTGATTGTTTTTCTTTGCAGTGTAGATTCCTTTTATTTTGATACAATCTCGTTTTTCTGTTTGCTTTGCTTGCCTGTGGTTGGGGTCATACCTAAAACATATTTGTCAAGACCAATATCCAACGAACTTTTCTCATATGCATTGTTCTAGCAATTATACAGTATCTTGTGTTACATATAAGTCTTTATTGCATTATAAGTTGATTGTCATATATGGTGTGTGATATAAATGTCAAATTTATTTTTCAGTAAGTTGATACCAAGTTTTCCTAATATGATTTATTGAAAAGACTATCCTTTCTCCATTGAGCGTGTTTGGCAACTTGTAAAATAATCAACAGTACCTTTGTGGATTTATTTCTGTGTTCTCCATTCTGTTTTATTAGTCTATGTGTTTGTTTTTATGCTAGTATAATACTGTTTTAATTAAGATATATTTGTAGTATATTTTTTATTTTTTTATTTTTTTATTTTTTATTTTTTATTTATTTATTATTATTATACTTTAAGTTCTAGGGTACATGTGCGTAACGTGCAGGTTTGTTACATATGTATACTTGTGCCATGTTGCTGTGCTGCACCCATCAACTCGTCAGCACCCATCAACTCGTCATTTACATCAGGTATACCTGATGTAGTATATTTTAAGAATAAATAGTGTTATGCTTACAGCATTGTTCTTTTTGTTCAACATTGCTTTGTTGTTCTGGGTCTATTGTAGACTCATACATGCTTTAGAATTTTTTCCCATTTCTGGGAAAATATTATTGAAATTTGATAAGAAATGCATTCCATTGGTAGATCATTTTGGGAAATATGGACATTTTAACAATATGTATTCTTCCAATCCATGAATATAGGATATTTTTACATTTATTTGTATCATCTTGAATTTCTTTGATCAATGTCTTACAGTTTTCAATGTGCAATATTTCACCTCCTTTGTTAAATTCATTTCTAAATATTTTTTGAATGATATTATAAATGAGATTTTTTATTTTACTGTAATAGTTTGTCATTAGTCTATAGAAACAATGCAAAATTGTTTATAAAACCCTACAAATTTTCTTATTATTGCTAACAAGTTTTTGCTGTAGCATTCAGGGTTATACATATATACATTTATGCAATCTGAAAATTTATCTTCTTCCTTTTGTATTTTGATGCAGATTTTTTTCTTGCCTAACTTTTATGGCTAGAACTTCCAGTGCTTTGCTGAGTAGAAGTGTTGAACGTAGGTATTCTTTTCTTCATCTGGATCCTAGAGAAAAATCGTATGATGTTAGCTGTGGACTTGTAATATACGGCTTTGATTGTTTTGATGCAATTTACTTTTACACCTAACTTGCTGAGAGTTTTTATCATAAAAGAATGTTGTGTTCTGTCAAATGCTTTTTCTGCATGTATTGAGATGATATAATTATTAGACTTCATTCTGTTAGTATAATGTATCACATTTATTGGTTTCCATATGCTTCTTGAGCCATCCTTGCACCCCAGGGATAAATTTCACTTGATCATGGTGTATGATTATTTTAATGTGCTGCTGAATTAGGTTTGCTAATAATTTGTTGAGGCTATCTGCATTTATGTTGTAATGTATAATATTAGATGTCAACAATTGAATTGAAGGATGTAAAGTATTGTTTCTGAGTGTGTGTGTGTGAGGTGTTGTCAGAGGAGATTAACATTTGAGTCAGTGGACTGGAAGAGGGAGATCCACCCTCAATGTGGGTGGGCATCATCCACTCAGCTGCCAGTAAGGCTAGAAAAGGCAGGTGGAAGAAGCTGAAATAAGCTGTCTTGCTGAGTCTTCTGGTTTTCATCTTTCTCCTGCTGGATGCTTCCTGCCCTTGAACATCAGATTCCAGGTTCTTTGGCCTTTTAACTCTTGGACTTCCACCATTGGTTTGCCAATGGCTCTTGGGCCTTAAGCCACATACTGATGGCTGCACTGTTGGCTTCACTACTTTTTAGGCTTTGGGGTTTGGACTGAGCCACTACTGTCTTCCTTGCTCCCCAACTTGCAGATGGCCTATGATCAGACTTCACTTTGTAATCATATGAGTTAATTCTCCTTAATAAACTCCCTTGCATATACACATATATCCTGTTCTGTTCTCTGGAGAATGGTTACTAATACAAACGCTCATGAGAGATACTGTCCTGTAATCTTTACTTGTGATATGACTTAAATGTGAAGGTAATTCTAGCCAGGAAAAAGAAATATAAAAGTATTTTTTCTCTTCACTTTTTAGGAAAATATTGGGGAAGATCAGTGTTATTTTTTTAAATGTTTGGTAAAATGTAACTGTGAAGCCAATAGGTTTATGTTTTCTTTTCCCTTTGCTGGAAGACATTTTATTACTGATTTAATCTATTACTTTTTATTGGCCTGTTCAGATTTTCTATTTCTCTGTGAGTCAATATTTGTTTGTTGTATATTGCTAGGAATTTATACTTTTTATCTGTGTAATCCAATTTGTTAGCAGACAGCTGTTTATTATACTCGTCTATAATTCACAATTCATATTTCTGTGGTATCGGTTGTAATGTCTATTCTTTTATTTCTAATTTTATTTATTTGAATATTTGTTGTTATTAGTATAAGAGTCTGTCAACTGTGTTTATCTTTTCAAAAAATAAAGTTTTTTTATTTTTTATTTTATTTATTTATTATTATTATTATACTTTAAGTT
>NW_012100643.1:562480-563393 GCF_000951045.1 Mandrillus leucophaeus | reverse complement strand
CTCAATAAATTCGGTATTGGTGGAACGTATCTCAAAATAATAAGAGCTATTTATGACAAACCCACAGCCAATATCATACTGAATGGGCAAAAACCGGAAAAATTCCCTTTGAAAATTGGCACAAGACAGGGATGCTCTCTCTCACCACTCCTATTCAACATAGTGTTGGAAGTTCTGGCTAGGGCAATCAGGCAAGTGAAAGAAATAAACGGTATTCAGTTAGGAAAACAAGAAGTCAAATTGTCCCTGTTTGCAGACGACATGATTGTATATTTAGAAAACCCCATCATCTCAGCCCCAAATCTCCTTAAACTGATAAGCAACTATAGCAAAGTCTCAGGATACAAATCAAAATCTTCTTTTCCTAACTGAATACACTTATTTCTTTCTCTTGCTTGATTGTCCTAACCAGAACTTCCAACACTATGTTGAATAGGAGTGGTGAGAGAGGGTATCCCTGTCTTGTGCCAGTTTTCAAAGGGAATTTTTCCAGTCTTTGCCCATTCAGTGTAATATTGGCTGTGAGTCTGTCTAAATAGCTCTTATTATTTTGAGATATGTTCCATCAATAATGACTTTATTGAGAGTTTTTAATCATGAAGGGCTGCTGAATTTTGTCAAAGGCCTTTTCTGTATCTATTGAGATAATCATGTGGTTTTTGTCTTTGGTTCTGTTTATAAGCTGGATTACGTTTATTGATTTGTGTTTGTTCCATCAGCCTTGCATCCCATGGATGAAGTCCACTTGATCATGGCGGATAAGCTTTTTGATATGCTGCTGGATTCGGTTTGCCAATATTTTATTGAGGATTTTTGCATTGATGTTCTTCAGGGATATTGGTCTAAAGTTCTCTTTTTTTGTTGTGTCTCTGCCAGGCTTTGGTATCAGGATGATGTTGGCCTCATAAAATGA
>NW_012100643.1:557108-562430 GCF_000951045.1 Mandrillus leucophaeus | reverse complement strand
TGCAATAAACATACGTGTGCATGTGTCTTTATAGCAGCATGATTTATAATCCTTTGGGTATATACCCAGTAATGGGATGGCTGGGTCATATGGTATTTCTAGTTCTAGATCGTTGAGGAATCGCCATACTGTTTTCCATAATGGTTGAACTAGTTTACAATTCCTCCAACAGTGTAAAAGTGTTCCTATTTCTCCACATCCTCTCCAGCACCTGTTGTTTCCTGACTTTTGAATGATTGCCATCCTAACAGGTGTGAAGTGGTATCTCATTGTGGTTTTGATTTGCATTTCTCTGATGGCCAGTGATGATGAGCACAAAAAATAAACAGTTTAATTGATTGTTTATATTGTTTCTTCTAGTCTATTATTTTATTTCTGTTCTGATCTTTGTGATTTTATTACATTTACTTTGGACATAGATTTTTTTCTACTTCTTTGAGGTGTAAAGTTATGCTGTGTATTTGAGATTTTTTTTTAATGTAGGCTTTTATTGCTGTAAATCTTCCTCTTAGAACTGCCTTTGCTATATCTCATAAGATTGGTATATTGTGTATTCGTTTTTGTTTGTCTCAAGATTTATTTTGTTTCCTCTTTGATTTATTTTTGATCAATTAGTTGTTCAAAAGTAACTTGTATAAATTAATTTTGTTTAACTTTTCAGGACTTCTTTAGCTGTTAATTTTTTGTTTTATATTATTGTCATTGTAAAAGGTACTTAATATGATTTAAATCTTTAATTTATTAAATATTGGTTTTGGACCAACATATGAAGTATCATGAGGAATGTTTTAGTGCAATTGAGAAAATTATGTTAAGGTGGTGCAAGATGATCAAATAGAAGGCTTTACCAATCAACCCCTTGCATGAACACCAACTTTTAACAACTATCCACACAAAAAGCTCCTCCATAAAACCAAAATTTAGTTGAGCAATAACAATATCTGGCTTTAAATTTATATCATTGAAAGAAGCACTGAAGAGGGATAAAAGACTGTCTTCAATTGCCAATGCCTCCACTATTCTCTCCCCCAGCAGTGGCTTCATGGCAAGGAGAATCTCTGGAGAAGAATTGGTAAAGGGAGAACTAAGTGATTGGGAAAGGTTGCATTGAAATCACTGCTGCGCTGTTACAGCAGAAGACAAAAGCATGCTGAAGTCAGACAGTAGCCACACACAGAGAGTGCATTTGAACCAGCATAGGTAAGGGGACAGTCTGAATTTGAGTTTTGGCAAACCTTGCCACCATGAGTTAAAGTGTCCTTGGGTCCTCTATGATGATAAATGGCAGTCTAGGATACAAGGACTGCAATTCTTAGGCAAGGTTTGATGCTGTGCTGGGCTTAGAGAAAGTGGACTGGGGCAGTGTGTTACCTAGTGAGACACGAGCTGGAGTGAATGGTGAATGGAGTAGCGCCTGCACCACCCCTCCTCCAACCAAAGGAAGTGCAGTTCACTGCAATTAAAGTGATTCATTTCTTCTTCTTGAGGAAAGGAGAAAGAAGAGGAAAGAAGATTTTATCTTGCATCTTGGATATCAGCTCAGCCACAGTATGACAGGGCACCAGAGTCAGGAGGTTCCCATCCCAGGGTCAAGCTTCCAGATGATATTTTTAAACAAACTCTGAGCCAGAAGGCAACGTGCTGCATTGAAGGAAAGAACCCAGTTCTGGAAAGGTACATCACTAGCTGACTAAAAAGCCCCAGGGCACTAAATAATCAACAGTAATACCTAGGTACTACACCATGGGCCTTGGGTGAGGCTGAGATGTGCTGGTTTCAGGTACCAGCTCAACCACAGTGGAATACAGTACAAATTGGGCTCCTGGTGTTTCTGAGACAAGTCCCAGGGTGGTAGACATCATTTTCTGGACCTGTCCTGGGAAACAGGGGCCTTGAAGGGTGACTCTGAGGCCTGGCAATATTCACCACAAGCTGACTGAAGAGGACTTGGGTCTTAAGTAAACACTGGCAGGAAAATGAAAGAACTGCTCATGGGCCAATGGTGGTGATGGCCATGGAGAGAAGCGTCTTTGCTTTTAGAAGGGGGAGGAAAGAGCTGGAATGACATCTTGTGGTTTGAATGCCAGGTTCACCATAGTAGAATAGAACACCTTTAAGGTTTTATACTCCAATATCTGACATCCAGACAGCATCTCTGGACCCACCCAGGGCCTGGAGGAACTTGTCACACTGAAAAGAAGTACACAAAACTGACTGGCTTTGCAGTCTGCTAATTGTAGAGACCTCGATCCTTGAGTGAACACAGAAGGTAGCAGGTAGTGGTTAGAGTGGGCTGTGGTTGAATCCCTGTGATGTGCTGGCTTCAGGTATGATCTAGGGCAGATTCAGTAGTCGTGAACACAGGTGTACTAATATCACTTCACCCCATCTCCAGGCAGCTCAGTACAGGGAGAAACATGCCGTTTGTATCCAAGACCACCAAGAGGATACCTCTAAAAGCCTGTAAGAACCACAGTGTCACTGGACTGGGAGACCAAGTCAGTTTGAATACCTGGAAAGCTTTCTCCCAAAAGATAAGCACAGATTGTGAATGCCAGATTTCAAAGACTACAAAAAAATAGCTCACTCATCAATGCCCAGAAACCAATGAATGTCTACAAGCACCGAGACTAGCCATGAAAACATAAACTCACAAAATGAACTAAATAAGCCACTGTAAACCAATCCTGGAGAAACAGATATACGACTGTTTAGATAGATAATTCAAAAATATCTATTTTGAGGAAACCCAGAGAAATTAAAAATAACACAGTGAAGGAATTCAAAATTCCATGAGAAAAATGTAGCAAAGAGATTGAAATAATTAAAAGAATGAAGCAGAAAATCTGGAATTGAAAAATGCAATTGGCATATGAAAGAATACATCAGTTTCTTAATGGAAGAATTGATCACACAGAGGAAATAATTTGTCAGAAGAATCAAAAGAAGAAAGTATATAAAATAATAAAGCATGGCTAGCTATCTGAAAGATATCCTCAAAAGGGCAAATTTAAAAGTACTGGACTTAAAGACGAGGTAGAGAAAGAGATATGGGTAGACAATTTATTCACAGGGATAATAACAGACAACTTCTCAAACCTAGCCAAAAATATCAACATTCAAGTACAAGAAGGTTATGGTACACCAAGCAGATTTAACCTAAAGCAGGTTACCTCAATGCGTTAAATAACTAAACTTTCAAAGGTCAAGGATAAAAAAGGATCCTAAAAGCAGCAAAACAAATGAAACAAATAACATATAGTGGAGCTCCAATACATCTAGCAGCAGAATTTTTGGTGGAAACATCAAAGACCAGAAGACAGTGGCATGACACAGTTAAGGGCCAAAGAAAAATCTGTTTACTATAGGATAGTATATCCAGTGAAAATATTAATCAAACATGAAGGAGAGATAAAGACCTTACCAGAAAAGGAAAAGTTGAGGAATATCATCAACACTAGACCTGTTCTAAAAGAAATGCTAAACAAAGTTCTTCAATACGGAAAAACAAGGCATAATGAACAATAAGAAATTATCTGAAAGTACACAACTCACTAATAATCATAAGCACACAGAAAATCACAAAATATTATAAAACCATGAAGTGCAATTGAGGTCAGGGACAGAGCAAGATAGTCGAATAGGAACAGCTCCAGTCTCCAGCTCCCAGCGCCAGCAACACAGAAGATGGGTGATTTCTGCATTTTCAACTGAGGTACTGGGTTCATCTCACTAGGGAGTGCCACACAATCAGTGCTGGTCAACTGCTGCAGCCAAAACTGCCAGAGCTGAAGCAGGGTTAGGCATCGCCTCACCTGGGAAGTGCAAGGGGGAATGGAATCCTTTTTCCTAGCCAGGGGAACTGAGACACACAACACCTGGAAAATCGTTTAACTCCCACCCCAATACAGCACTTTACCAAGGGTCTTAGCAAACAGCACACCAGGAGATTATATCCCACCCATGACCGGGAGGGCGGAGCCTCCCTCATTGCTAGCACACCAGTGGGCGATCTAACAGAAAGGCAGCAGCAAGTCTGGGGGAGGGGGGCCCACCATTGCTGAGGCTTAAGTAGGTAAGCACAGCCTCTGGGAAGCTCGAACTGGGTGGAGCCCACAGCAGCTCAAGGAGGCCTGCCTGTCTCTGTAGACTCCACCTCTGGGGACAGGACACAGTTAAAAAACAACAACAAAAAAAGCAGCAGAAACCTCTGCAGATGCAAACGACTCTGTCTGACAGCTTTGAAGAGGGCAGTGGATCTTCCAACACAGAGGTTGAGATCTGAGAAGGGACAGACTGCCTGCTCAAGTGGGTCCCTGACCCCTGAGTAGCCTAACTGGGAGACATCCCCCACTAGGGGCAGATTGACACTGCACACCTCACACGGCAGGGTACACCCCTGAGACAAAGCTACCAAAGCAAGGATCAGACAGGTACACTCACTGTTCAGCAATATTCTATCTTCTGCAGCCTCTGCTGCTGATACCCAGGCAAACAGGGTCTGGAGTGGACCTCAAGCAATGTCCAACACACCTACAGCTGAGGGTTCTGACTGTTAGAAGGAAAACTAACAAACAGGAAGGAAACCCACACCAAAACCCCATCAGTACGTCGCCATCATCAAAGACCAGAGGCAGATAAAACCACAAAGATGGGGAAAAAGCAGGGCAGAAAAGCTGGAAATTCAAAAAATAAGAGCGCATCTACCCCTCCAAAGGAACGCAGCTCATCGCCAGCAACAAATCAAAGCTGGATGGAGAATGACTTTGACGAGTTGAGAGAACAAGGCTTCAGTCCATCAAACTTCTCAGAACTAAAGGAGGAAATACATACCCAGCGTAAAGAAACTAAAAATCTTGAAAACAGAATGGAAGAATGGATAACTAGAATAATCAATGCCGAGAAGGCCATAAACGAACTGACAGAGATAAAAACCATGACACGAGAAATACGTGACAAATGCACAAGCTTCAGTAACTGACTCGATCAACTGGAAGAAAGAGTATCAGCGATTGAGGACCAAATGAATGAAATGAAGCGAGAAGTGAAGTCTAAAGAAAAAAGAGGGAAAATAAATGAAAAAAGCCTTCAAGAAGTATGGGATTATGTGAAAAGACCAAATCTACATCTGACTGGGGTGCCTGAAAGTGAGGGGGAAAATGGAACCAAGTTGGAAAACACTCCTCAGGATGTCATCCAGGAGAACTTCCCCAACGTAGTAAGGCAGGCCAACATTCAAATCCAGGAAATACAGAGAACACCACAAAGATACTCCTCGAGAAGAGCAACTCCAAGACACATAATTGCCAGATTCACCAAAGT
>NW_012100643.1:510104-553723 GCF_000951045.1 Mandrillus leucophaeus | reverse complement strand
TAGGGAGGATTCCCTCTTTTTCTATTGATTGGAATAGTTTCAGAAGGAATGGTACCAGCTCCTCCTTGTACCTCTGGTAGAATTCATCTGTGAATCCGTCTGTTCCTGGACTTTTTTTGGTTGGTAAGCTATTAATTATTGCCTCAACTTCAGAGCCTGCTATTGGTCTATTCAGGGATTCAACTTCTTCCTGATTTAGTCTTGAGAGTGTGTAAGTGTCCAGGTAATTATCCATTTCTTCTAAGTTTTCTAGTTTATTTGCATAAAGATGTTTATAGTATTTCTGGTGGTAGCTTGTATTTCTGTGGGGTCGGTGGTGATATCCTCTTTATCATTTTTTACTGCATCTATTTGATTCTTCTCTCTTTTCTTCTTTATTAGTCTTGCTAGCGGTCTATCAATTTGGTTGAGCTTTTCAAAAAACCGGCTCCTGGATTCAGTGATTTTCTGAAGGGTTTTACTTGTCTCTATCTCCTTCAGTTTTGCTCTGATCTTAGTTATTTGTTGCCATCTGCTAGCTTTTGAATGTGTTTGCTCTTGCTTCTCTAGTTCTTTTAATTGAGATGTTAAGATGTCAGTTTTTTATCTTTCCTGTTTTCTCTTGTGGGCATTTAGTGCTATAAATTTCCCTCTACATACTGCTTTAAATGTGTCCCAGAGATTCTGGTATGTTGTATCTTTGTTCTCATTGGTTTCAAAAAACATCTTTATTTCTGCCTTCGTTTCGTTATGGACCCAGTAGTCATTCAGGAGCAGGTTGTTCAGTTTCCATGTAGTTGAGAGGTTTTGAGTGAGTTTCTTAATCCTGAGTTCTAGTTTGATTGCACTGTGGTCTGAGAGACAGATTGTTATAATTTCTGTTCTTTTACATTTGCTGAGGAGTGCTTTACTTCCAACTATGTGGTCAATTTTGGAATAAGTGCAATGTGGTGCTGAGAAGAATGTATATTCTGTTGATTTGGGGTGGAGAGTTCTGTAGATGTCTATTAGGTCTACTTGGTTCAGGGTTGAGTTCAATTCCAGAATATGCTTGTTAACTCTCTGTCTCATTGATCTGTCTAATGTTGACAGTGGGGTGTTAAAGTCTCCCATTATTACTGTGTGGGAGTCTAAGTCTCTTTGTAAGTTTCTAAGGAGTTGCTTTTATGAGTGTAGGTGCTCCTGTATTGGGTGCATATATATTTAGGATCATTAGTTCTTCTTATTTAATTGATCCCTTTACCACTCTGTAATGGCCTTCTTTGTCTTTTTTGATCTTTGTTGGTTTAAAATCTGTTTTATCAGAGACTAGATTGCAATCCCTGCTTTTTTTTGTTTTCCATTTGCTTGTTAGATCTTCCTCCATCCCTTTATTTTGAGCCTATGTGTTGCTCAATTTTTAAATTTAGTTATTCTGTTTTTGGCTCTAGAATTTCCATTTCTTTTTAATATTTTATATCCCATTGTTTTTGTTTTCATTTTTGAAGAATAATCTGCAAACTATAGAATTCTTATTTGGCCGTTTTGTTTTTCCTTTCTGTATGCCATCCCACTTCTTTCCAGCCTCCATGGTTTATTATTAGTAATCATCTGTTATTCTTATTTAGGACCAGATACAAAGATTTGTGTGTGTGTGTGTGTATGTGTGTGCATCTGGTAATTCACTTCTCTCTATTTTCCAAATAATTTTTTGGTCTTTCTGTAGGTTACTTATGATGTGCCTCACTTTAGATCTTTTGAGTTTATGTTACTTGGAGGTTGTTGAGATTCTTAGATGGGTAGATTTATACATTTCATATAATTTGTGATGTTTTTGACCATGATGACTTCAAATATTGGTCCTCACTTATCTGACTCTCCCATTTTTCCTGGGACTCCCATTGTGTATATATCAGTAAAGTTAATGTTGTGTCATAAGGATTTTGTTACTTTTGCTTCACAGCTTTTCTGTTTCTCAGACTAAAAAATCTTAATTTACCTTCCTTCTAATTTTTCCTTCTGCCTGCTCTAATCATTTTAGTTATTATAATTTCAACTAAAGTATTTGTTTGATTTCTTTTCATAATTTACATATCTATTCATGTGATGTTCTCATATTTTTAAATTCTTTATATATTGCTGATATATTACTGCTTTTTGGCCTATAAAACGTATTTACAGTATATAAATAATTACTTAAAATAGCTGATTTTAAGTATTTTTCTAGAAAGTTCAAAGTTGAGTCTTCCTTAGGGTCTCTTTTTATTGATTTCTATCTTTACTCATAAATTTTGTTGATATGTGCAATTACAAAAATCTCATATTTATTAATTCAAGTCTTTACATGCCTTCACATTTTTGGTTGTCAATTGGATACTTTTAATAGTATAATATGACATCTAAATAAATAAAATTCTCATCTGAAGTGTTTGTTGTTGTCCCATTTCTTTTTTTTTTTATTAATAACCTTTTAAACTGAAAATAAACCCATTGTATTTTTATGTGTTTTATTTTATTTTATTTTATTTTATTTTATTTTATTTTATTTTATTTTATTTTATTTTATTTTGAGATGGAGTCTCACTCTGTCGCCCAGGCTGGAGTGTGGTGGCGTGATCTCAGCTCATTGCAAGCTCCACCTCCCAGGTTAATGCCATTCTTCTGCTTCAGCCATCCAAGTAGCTGGGACTACAGCCATGTGCCACCACGCCCAGCTAATTTTTGCATTTTTAGTAGAGACGGGGTTTCACCATGTTAACCAGGATGGTCTCAATCACCTCACTTCGAGACCCACCTGCCTCAGCCTCCAAAAGTGCTTCGATTACAGATGTGAGCCACCATGCCAAACCTGTATTTTAGTTTTAATTGACAAATAATGATTTTGTGTATTATGAGGAACAATTGATGATCTGATACATGTTTGCATTCTGAAATCATAGAATTAGGCTAATTGGCACATCTATCACCTCAAATATTTATGATTTTGTGATTTCTTTGTAACATAAACATTTAAAATAAATATGTAATACATTATTGCTAACTATAGTCATTTTTGAGAAAATCCCATATTATTTTTCCAGAAAATAAAAAAATATATTATATACCACAAAGAATGTATAACAGTTTACTTTTCTCTACATCTTTACCAACACTTGTTAGCTTTTATCTTTTTGATAATAGTCAATCTGATACAGGATTGAAAAATAGAGCTGCAAATGTAAATAAGGAAATTAGCTTGCATGGGGGAATGTTGGTAGCTGTGAAGATAGAAAAGGTTTACCTGGGGGCCATGAATTTCTAACATGGAGGCTTCATCTTTCTTTTTTTGTTACCTCATGTGAAGGAACAAAGAAATTGGGTAACATGGTGCAGCACAGGCAGAGAACTTGCCTACATAATAAAAGACTACGGTAGGGGTTACCAGAAATTTGCACTCTATGCAAATGACACACCTGGTCTAACCAGCTTTTTGTGCCTTATGTAAATCAGACACCATGTCCTCACCAGCTCATCTATAAAACCCACTGAATTTCACTGAAGACCAGCAACCGACTTTTCTAGGACCCATCTCTGCAACAGATAGCTATTCTCTTTCTTTCACCTATTAAAATTTCACTCTCAAGCTCACTCTTTATGTGTCGGTGTCCTTGTCCTCTGTGGCCATGAGACAATGAACATTGGGTATCACCCCAGACAATGCGGCCATTTCATTGTGGGAGCTCATTCAGGATCCAAGGTAGACTGATAGGAAGGGTGAGTATAGGAGTGGACCCCAACTATTTACTTTCATTTCTGGGCCTTCTGCACTCAATTTTAAAATCAAACTAAGAAATGGGAGTCATATGGTGAGTTAAGAGACCATTAGGGTGGCCACCATTCTCAAGACTCAGATGACAGTCTTGCTGGGTAGAACCTAGCAAATCCACCAGTGCCCTCAGGGTTCTGGGAATGTCAACTCGGTTTTGAACTGGTTTCTTTTCATGGAGAGCCTAGCTGTTGCATGGGGCTGGAATTGACAGTTCCTGGCTAGAGCTACACCCCGGTGCTACCCGAAGGCTTCTGGACTTACCCCAACCTCTGAATGCCCATTGGGCATTGGCAACAGGATCTCCAGACATTTTCTATCAAAATTTGTATTCTTTTCTTTCCATGACCACCATTTCTCCTGTCCCCTCTCTATATGCAATGTTGCAAAAACTTTTACCACTCAGGGAAATAATCCTATTAAGCAAAATTAGCAAATGCCATAGTAACCAAGGATATAGCTCAAGGGAATGCCATTTTTGTAATTTTCTAGGAACAGAGGGTCTCTCCATCCCTGAACCCAGTGAATGTATCACTCTCTACCCTTGTCTGGAGAGCAGGTGATATTTTAATGTCTATAGCACCATCTAGTATAATATGAATCCTCTCCATGAGGCACCTTGTCAGTCTTTTGCTGAAACACTGTAGTTTCCCAATTCTCCTCCCCTTTTCACCCCTCTACTGGAGAAGAGGACTTATGACTCTTCTGTGAATGGGAAAACTCTGTCTACAACAATAAGGAGAAAAATGTCCTCTGAAATTAAATTTTCATCTCAATACTGTTCCATCAGCAGGAAAACTGCCATTCAGTCCCTATGTTCTTTTAAGTCACCTATTCTGCCTCCAATTAAAATGTTATTTAAACAAGTAAGGGGATTTTATATCTGGATGTTAACCAGGGGCACTGCCTAAGAATAAATGCTTTAGTCCAGGCCATAATAGCAAATTATGGAGCTCAACAGAGTACACTTTACAACTGTTACAATATGAACTAGCTCCTCTAGATCCAAGGCTAAGGTTTATACCTGCAAATATGGGTGACACCTTTAGTGGATGCTGGATCCCAGGGAACCAAGAATGGAAAACAGTTTGGGGGATGCTCCTGCTATGTTCCTCTACACCAAAGGTCATTCCAAAGAAAAGTAAAGAAACTAAAGGGGCACCTTTTTCTCCCTTCCTTTTGTAAGTGAGTAACAGACCATCTTTGGCCTTCACTCCTCTTGAATACATTCTGGAGCACTGGGACTCCTTTTACCCCCATAACTTTGAAAAACTCATTTTCTTTTGCAGAAGGATGTTGCCATCTTACCATCTCGAATCAACCTGGCCAGCTAAGGGAAGCCATGAATTTAATGCTATCCAACAATTAGATATTTTCTGTAGATGGAAGGGCAAATGGCTTGAGGTCCCCTATGTACAGGCTCTCTTTGCCTTGTGAGAAAATCCAGACCTTTGCATGCATTGCACAATCAACCTAGCTCTTTTAGCAGTCATATCAGGCAGGCCCAAATGGACTGATTCCCCCAAATTAGAAAAACACCTCCTTGGGTAACAAGCCAATCTGAGGAAGTTTTTGAGTGCCCCAGCCCTTCTTGTTCTTATTTGGGGCCCCCTTTAACAGAACCATCAGCTCCTCCAGTTTTACTACCTCCAAAACTCCCCATTCCCCCAAATTCACTCTTACCCCTACAGGAAATGATCAATGGAAGTGATGTCACTAGAGTTCAGGTTTCCTTCTCATTGCAGGACCTTAAGCAAATAGAGACTTATGTCAATCTTCTGATGACCCTGATAGGTGTATAGACGCTTTCTAAAATTTAACTCAGGTGTTTGACTTCACATGGAGGAATGTTATGTTGCTCCTAAGCCAAACCCTAACCGCTGCTGAAAAACAAGCAGCTCTGCAGACAGCAGAGAATTTCAGACATGAGCAATATGTTTCTTATGGTAGACTAAGGAGAAAAAGTGAAAATAAGGAAGATGAAAAAATAGGTGAACAATCATTTCCGACAGGAAGAGAGGCAGTACCTCTTCACAACCCTGACTCCACGGATAAATGGAAAAGGAAACACTTTTTTAATGAGCACAGTGGACAGCCTAGGAAGAACTAGGGCCAAACCTTGTAATTACTGTAACTGTCCATGACAGACCAAATGCCAGATGAGACTCTCTCAGCTTTTATGGAAAGGCCGAGAGAGGCACTAACAAAACACACCTCTTTATCCCGATTCAGTCAAGGGACAGCTAATACTAAATAACAAGTTTATTACACAGGGAACTCCAAATATTACAAGAAACCTGCAGAAGCAGGCTACAGGACCAGACAGAACTTGGAAAACCTCCTGATAGTGGCCACCTTGGTCTTTTATAATAGGTAACAGGAGGAGACCCACGAGAAAGAGGGGGAACACAAAAGAAAAACAGAGGCCCTAATGACTGCTTTGCAGGCTTGCAGAGTACACGATCCCCGAGGTGCATCCACTAAATGCTAACAGTGTGGAAAGTCAGGGCACTTTAAGAAAGATTTCGCAGGCAGCAAGAAGGAACCACCTCAACCCTGCCCAACCTGTGGCAGGGACCACTGGAGGTTAGACTGCCTACAAAAATAGAGGTCATCGGGTTCAGTGATAGTCTCACAGATGGTCCAACAAGACAGACAGGTCCCTGGGCTCAGACCCCCAGCTCCAGTGGTTCAAACTGCCATTACTGCTCAGGAGACCCAGATGATTCCAGAAATTGAAGGAAGGAGGGTAGACCTCTTTCTGGATACTGGATCTAGTCTCTCTCTTCTCTCTAACCCAGACCTTCCCTCTTCCCATTGCATGACATTGATGAATGTCTCAGGGAAGATTATAACCCAATATTTTCCTCAACCCACTAGTTGTAGTTGGGGGAGCCTATTATTTATACATGCCTTCTTAATCATTCCTGGAAGTCCCACTCCTTAATTAAGTACAGACATTTTAGCTCACATGGGGGCCAGCATCCTTATACCCATGAGACAAACTCTTTTTCTCTCCCTGATGGAAGCTAGTATTAATCCAGAAGTATAGGCAACTCAAAGAAGAATAGGTCATGCTATAACCACTAAGCCAGTCTGGATCCCCTTTAAAGATTCCTCTTCTTTCCCTAACCAGACACAATATCCCCTAAAGTCAGAGGCTAGGAAAAAAAATTGAAGCCATTATTGGTAACCTGAAAATGCAGGGCCTTCTCAAACCCTGTAACAGCCCCTGCAATACCCCAATATCAGAATCGAAAAAAAACAATGGGGAATGGAGACTAGTTCAGTACCTCTACCTCATTAATGAGGCCATAGTCCCAGTTTATCCAGTGGTCCCTAATCCCTATACCTTGCTAGGTCTTATATTTGAGGGAACTAAATGGTTCACAGTTCTAGATCTAAAGGATGCCTTTTTCTTCATACTGTTACATCCTAACTTTCAATAACTGTTTGCCTTCAAAGATCCCTCTGGCCAAATCACCTAATTAAAATGGACAGTGCTGCCTCAGAGATTTTGATACCATCCTCACTTGTTTGAACAGTCACTGTGAAAGGACCTCTCCAGGTTTTCCCATCCTCAGGCCAGGGTATTGCAATATGTAGATGACATTCTGCTCTGTGCCCCAACTGAGGAAGCTTCTCAGAAAGGCACTGAAGCTCTTCTAAATTTCTTAGCCAAAAGAGAATATAAAGTTTCAAAGTCCAAGGCCCATCTTTGCCAAACTTCAGTGAAATACCTGGATTTAGTGTTGTCTGTAGGGACTAGAGCATTAAGCAAAGAAATGTTTAAGCCCATATCTTCTCTCATCCTCCATAAAGCCCTTAAGCAACTAAGAGGATTTGGGGGCATTGCAAAATTTTACAGACTATGAAACCTGGGTATGGTGAGATAGCTCATTTCTTATATCAACTCATAAAAGAAACTCAAGTGGCTAAAACTGATTTCCTAACATTGGAACCTGAAGCTCAAAAGACCTTTAATCAGCTAAAACAAGCCTTACTTAAGGCTCCTGCACACATCCTTCCCATAGAGAGGGCCTTCAATCTTTATGTATCAGAAAGGAAGGGAATGGCCCTGCAAATTTTAACTCAAGTCCTAGAATCACTCAACAGCCAGTGGGATACTTGAGTAAGGAACTTAGTTTTGTGGCTAAAGTATGGTCAGCATGCTTCCAGGCAGTTACCACAGTGGTCTTACTGGTACAGAGACCACCAAATTAACTCTGAGAAATGGCTTACCTGTTTATACCTCACATAATGTGCCAAGATTGCTGTCTTCTAGTGGGAGCCTTTGGCAAACAGACAGCTGGCTCCTTAAATATAGGTCTCTGATGTTAGCAGGGCCTACATTCCAATTAAAAGCTTGCTCTCACCTAAACCCAGCCACCTTCCTCCTCAAGAAAACTGGGTAACCTGAGCATGACTGTAAACAAGTAGTGGTATAGACTTATGCAGCCAGGGGGAATCTCAGGGAAACTCCCCTAGAAAATCTAGACTGGACTCTCTTCACAGATAGAAGTTCCTTTGTGGACCAATGAGTCGTTAAAGCAGTATATGCAATAGTTATTCTGAACCATGTTATTGAAAGTGTGCCCCTCTCTCCACAAACAAGCCCTCAAATAGCTGAACAGAAAGCTCTTACGAGAACACTCGAACTAAGTGAGGGAATGGTAGCTAACATTTACACTGACTCTAAGTATGCTTTATTAGTTATTCATGCTCATGCTGCCATTTGGAAGGAAAGATACTTTCTTATTGCTAATGGATCCCCTATAAAATATCATCAGGAAATTAGCAGGTTATTATCCTCAGGTTTTCTTCCATGAGAGGTAGCAGTGATTAAATGTAAGATACATCAGAAGGGAACAGATGAAATAGCCGAAAGATCAAGTTAGCAATCAGGCAGCCAAATCAGCAGCAAGAAAGCCTCCGGGACTCAGTACACTTAAAGCCTCTCTAATTTGGATTGACTAAATAAGAGACATTAAACCTCAGTACTCTGCTGCAGAGATATAATTGGCCATCTTTCAAGGGTACATTTTCCAGCCCTCAAGATAGCTACAGGCAGAGGATGGCAAACTCCACTTGCTATCCTCAAGTCAGTGTAAAGTTCTTAAAATCCTCCACCAAGATTTTCACTTGGGAAAAGATAAAACTTATCAGTGTGCCCGGAGATTGTTTTCAGGAGAGAACTTTTGAAAAACAGTCAAACAAGTTGTTAATGCTTGTAAAGTCTCCCTTAAAAATAATCCTTTTAACAGACAGCTCCTTACTCCTCAAACCCAAAGGATAGGAAGCTATCCAAGGGAGGACTGGTAGATAGACTTCACCCACATGTCAAAGATTAAGAACATCCAGTACCTCCTGTTATGTATAGATACTTTTGCTAACTGGGTAGAAGCATTTCTATGCCACACAGAAAAGTCTTCTGAGGTAATAAAAGTGCTAATGAAATAGCTTCCTATTTTGGTCTACCTAAATGCTTTCACAGTGAAAATGATCCCTCATTTAAGGCAGCCATCACACAAAAGGTCTCAAAGTCACCAGGCATACAGTATAATCTCCATTGTGCTTGGAGACCCAAGTTCTCAGGAAGGGTAGAGAAGATAAATGATGTTATCAAAATACAACTCAGAAAACTGTCCCAAGTAACTCACTTTCCTCGGGTCACTCTTCTTCCCATGACTTTATTGTGGGTAAGAAATACCCCTTCAAAGTTAGGTCTAAGGCATTTCGAAAGGCTGTATGGATGGCTTTTCTTTACCAATGATTTCCTATTAGACCAGGAAACCTATAAATTGGTTAAGCATGTAACCTCTCAGACTCACTTCCAACAGGAGTTAACACAATTAGCAGAAGCCCAATCCCAAGAAACGGGACCACCTTTATTTAACACGGGAGATTTGATATTGGTTAAGGCTCTACCCTGTCTCTCTCCCTCCCTAAGCCTAAGCTGGAAAGGGCCTTACACCGTCCTTTCAACTCCTTCAACAGTAAAAGAGGAATCAACTCCTAGATACATCACATTTCAGTCAAAGCCTTGAAAGCTGAGGGAGCACACCTGGATGGCCCAAAGGAACATCCTGGATATCAATGTAAAAAGAGAGAATCTTAAGCTGAAACTCATAGAAGATAAGTAAATGAGTGAGAGCTACTCATCCTAGTCAGTCTCACCCCTACATTACCAGACACTTTCAGTTATCTCTACCTTTCCTCTCAAAATTTGCTGCCAGGCATTAGAACTTTTTTGATGCATATTTTCAGGGACATTTTGATTATTTATGGGATTATATTTGTAACTTCCTAAACCCCCAAAGGAAAATTCTATACCTTGGTGAGTAGAAATTTAGATGGAAGTTATTTACTACACCATCCATGTGTGAATTGTTATACTCACCATACTATTTATAGTAGGGCGAGGCACCTGCAATGTGGAGTTCTAAATGGAAAATTCTAACTGCTCTAATAGTCTAATTATCATATTATAACAAGATTAATAATTACAGGAATTATGTAGCCAAAGTTAACACTAAAGTTACTCTAGCCACCCAATAATGCATTTCTCCCAATCATGTTGGAAGTTATAAAAGATGGCCCAGACCTAAAATTGTCTTCTAACAGGAAGTCACAGGGGAATGTATGTTTTTCTCAAAGAAAAAAAATGTTCCTTTTATATTAACACTTTTGGTCAAGTACATTGACATCTGGTGGACACAACCAGTATTACAAACCAACAGAATGGCTAACAAGTATCGAACTCTATTGTCATGGTTATGGTCTATAGGTACCCCCATTAATAGTGGTAATCTTAGCACTCCTATTCAAAACCTGTATTCTAAACCTTGTAAAATTGATCTCTTCTTGCCTAGAAGCTATTAAGCTCCAAATGGTGTGCAGATGGAACCACACATGGACATGTATTTCTTCTGAGGACCCTTAGATTGACCCCAGGATGAGCCCTAGATGCTGTTCCCCACACAAGGCCTTCTCCAGCAGAAAGTAGTCACAAGAAGTCATCATCCAGCCTCCCATCCCCAAGAGCAGTTAGAGTTTCCACTCTTGATGGGGGAGATAATACAGGAGGTAGAAATAAATTATTTAGGCAGACAGTGAGGGAAAAACAGTCCTTGGCAGAATTTCCCTTCCAACAAAAAGCATCCGCCAAAATCATTCTTTTTTTCTTTTTTTAAAAATTTATTTATTATTATTATACTTTAAGTTGTAGGGTACATGTGCATAACATGCAGGTTTGTTACATATGTATACTTGTGCCATGTTGGTGTGCTGCACCCATCAACTCGTCATTTACATCAGGTATAACTCCCAATGCAATCCCTCCCCTCTGCCCCCTCCCCATGATAGGCCCCGGTATGTGATGTTCCCCTTCCTGAGTCCAAGTGATCTCATTGTTCAGTTCCCACCTATGAGTGAGAACATGCGGTGTTTGGTTTTGTGTTCTTGTGATAGTTTGCTAAGAATGATGGTTTCCAGCTGCATCCATGTCCCTACAAAGGACACAAACTCATCCTTTTTTATGGCTGCATAGTATTCCATGGTGTATATGTGCCACATTTTCTTAATCCAATCTGTCACTGATGGACATTTGGGTTAATTCCAAGTCTTTGCTATTGTGAATAGTGCTGCAATAAACTTACAAAATCATTTTTTTTTTCTAACAAAGAGTAGCCTGAAAAAATAAGCTGCAAACATAAATAAGGAAGCTAGAAGCTTGCATGGTGGAATGCTGGTAGCTGCACCAATAGAAAAACGCTACCTGGGGACCAGGCATGTCCAGGCATGGAGGCTCCATATTCCTTTTTTTTGTTACAATGTCTACAGGAACAAATAAATGGGCAACAAGGCACAGCTCAGGAAGAGACCCAACCTGAATTATAAAAGATTAGGTTGGGGGCTACCAGAAATTCATGCCCTATGCGAATGGCACACCTGGTCTAACCAGTGTTTTTTGAGCTGTGTACATCATATACCACCTCCCCACCACTCATCTATAAACCACCGTGCATTTCTCTGAGGACTGGTAAGCCATTTTTTCAGGACCCCTCTCTGTAGGAGAGCTATTTTCTTTCCTTCAACTATTCAACTTCCATTCTCAACATCACTCTTTCTGTGTCTGCATCCTTGTTCTCCATGCTATGAGACAATGAACATCGGATATCATCCCAGAAAATGAGGCTGTTTCAAATCTAACAGGTGGGAAATGACAAAGCAGTCTAAACTTATATAAACTGTGTATAATTTGCCATATGTGGACATTAAAGTCTCTGTTCCATTAGCTTAGTGGTCAGCAGGTAACTTGACAAATATTTCTTTAAATTTCTGCAACGTTATTATTATTATTATTATTATTATTATTATTATTATTATTATTATTGCCAGGGATCTGTTTGCATATTGGGTATGACTTTCACACTCAGTCAGGAAGCTTACTATTATGCCTTAGTCTTCTCAACATGTTGTGTAGAGTTGTCAATCACACATATCTTTGGGGATCTTCATGTCTTTCCTAAGATTGTGTGCAGCTCTGAGCAGGCAAATGGAATTCTACATTCCCAAGAATACATCAGAGCTTTCCAAAACCATTGTGGTTATCTCATTTTTTTCACCTTTCCTCTTAAGCATTTTAGTTACTCCATTGTTTTCCTCAACTGTAATTTATTACCTCAAGCAACATTAGCAAAAATAATTGCCTGTAAATATTTTGAAAAATCTCCCCTATCACAAATTGCATCTTTATCACAGGTAAATTTAGGTTTTATAAAACAAAGACAAACCTTTTGAGTCTGTCTTCTAGGAGGATACCAGATGGTTCATTTTTTTTTTTTTAAACTGTGAATAAAATCTATTCCTCAACCTTCTGTACTAGAAATTCAGGCTATTATTTCCAAGGATATTGATACACTAAAGAAAAGAAGATGGAACTATGATAAATTAAAATTCTAAATAGTTCACTGTTCTTAGTGGAATTCAGCCTTTCTTAAAAAAAAAAAAAAAAAGCAAAAAGCTACTTCTTTTTTTTCTGATAACCTTTGGTTAATTTTAAAATTTGAAAACAAATTTAATTCTAAATTTTCCCATGTTTTTATTGATTTTATAGAGAGGCAGAACTTCAGGTCTTTTTAAATGCACCAAACTGCAAGTGAGTTTTAGATTTCGTCTATTGTATTTTTTACTTCAAAAATTTCCATGTAGTTCTGCTTTATATTTTCTAATTCTGACTTGAGATTTTCTATTTTTTTTAATCTTTTGTAAGAGTGTTTTCTCTTAGTTTTTGTGCAAATTTTTAATGATGGTTGCTTTGAAGTCTTTGTCAGGAACTTCTAAGATGTTTGCCTTGCAGTGCTAGTGTCTGCAGATTCTTTTTTTCTATTAATAGTCATTTATCTTATTCTTATTTTGTATAGTAATTTTGTATTGTATTCTGAAAAGTGTGAATATTATGTCATTAGACACTCTATTTTATTTTATTTCTGTTTTAACATGCCGTTGAACTTTGGGTAGAGGCCTCCAGGTCTGCAGGTAATAGTTTCAACATCAGTTCCATTCTTAAATTATTTGCACTGTTATTTAGAAGTTCCTCATATATGCTTGCTTTACTTTCCAGTCTGAATAACTGGAAAAATTCTGCCTATTTTTCTATGATCTTATTGCCTCTGCTATGCCAAATAGGGTCAAATATAAGCATGCACAATTCTGGGGTGAGTCTAGGAATTTATTAACATTTTTGTGTAGTTGATTTCCAGAATTTCTTTCTCTCTGTAACTTAGCCAGTACTGTATTGTTTCTTGAGCCTTCTCATTTTGATTTTTCAGTCAGAGACCTGAGGATTTATTTACCTTGTGCAATTCATGTGTCTGTTCCCAGACATGAAGGCAAGCTATGAAAAGACAGAGAGCAAAATAGGAAACATGGCTTTACCAACAGTTTTGGATCTACAGACATTCTGATAAGAAAAAAAGATCTACTTTTCTCAGTCTTTTAGACTTCTGCCAGCTCCTATTGCTGTTTCTCCGACCACTACATGTTTTAGTAGGAAGGAGGAATCAAATTTAGAAAAGAAAAGTATCAATAAATTTTTTTCCTTTTTTAGTGAGAATTAGGATCACATTCTACATTCCTTCACCCAGAAATAGAATGTTAGTTCTGGATCTTTCTGTTGCTGCAAACTCTTACTTCCAGGTTTTAAGTTATGTTGGTTCTTGGCTAGAGGATAACACAATTTTAAAACAGGCAAACTAATGAGAGTTTGGTGGTATTTTGAATCCTTTTTTTTAAATTTAATTTGCTACTATTTACTTGTCAATGTTCTCAAATAGCTGTTACATGCATCCTCTGCAGTTTCTACAGCCATGTTGAATAGGAAGAGAAGACTAGGTGTGTTTAGTTTTTCTTATCCAGAACAAAAACCTGTAGATATTTTTGCAACACATGTTTTAGAGATAAGAATGCTAAAGCTTATATAAATAAGATGATATTTCAAAGATCAGATGCAAATATGAGATTTGGCAGAATCAAAATATATAGCTCATGTTGTCCTAACATTTTGCAACAAAGCCATTGCACCTACTGCCATTAAGATACTCCAAAACAAATAGTATGATTTTTGACTACCCTACTGATATTTTTTTCAACATGTCTTAGAACTATTGGATACAGCATATGGTAGCTGTTGCCATTTTATGGAATGGCATTCCTCAGCCTCCATCCTCTTTCCCATAGCTTTGTCATTTGCAAATCTCAACTCATAGAGCCCTTAAAAAGTCTCCACCTGCATGTTAAATGTATTTTCTATTATTTCTCACTATGCTCTTCCACTACCACCAAACAAAAGAACCAAAACTCTGAAGATTTCTAAAAGTTCCATGGATTTTTAAAATAAATATTTTCACTTACTACATTTGTCTGTTTTGATTTTCATGGCTCATCTCATACTACATTCTTTGAGATGGTTCTGGAGCTGTTTGCATTTTAGATTTGTGTCCTGTTCCATTAGTACCCGGAACTAAGTCTACCTAGTAGATTCATTCATCTAAACAGTTAACAAACATATTTTTCTATGAACTTCTTTTGCAAAGTATTGGGGACTCAGATAGAAAATTACAAACAAAAAATTCCTTTAAAAAATTAACTTGCTTTCCTCAGGAGACTGAAAGTTTCTCTCTCTCTCTCTCTCTCTCTCTCTCACTTTGCCTCCCTCCCTTCCCCACTCCCTCTGTCTCCCCTTCACTCTCTCTCTCCCTCTCCTCATCCCTCTCTCTCTCCTTCTGTTTGTCTTTCTTCCTTTCTCCCTTCCTTCCTTCCTTCCTTCCTTCCTTCCTTCCTGCCTTCCTTCCTTCCTGCCTTTCTTTCTTTCTTTCTTTCTCTTTCTTTCTTTCTTTCTTTCTCTTTCTTTCTTTCTTTTCTTCTCTCTTCTTTCTTTCTTTCTTTCTTTCTCTTTCTTTCTTTCTTTCTTTCTTTCTTTCTTTCTTTCTTTCTTTCTTTCTTTCTTTCTTTCTTTCTTCTTTCTTTCTTCTTTCTCTTTCTTTCTCTCTCTTTCTTTCTTTCTCTTTCTTTCTTTCTTTCTTTCTTTCTTTCTTTCTTTCTTTCTTTCTTTCTTTCTTTCTTTCTTTCTTCTTTCTTTCTTTCTTTTCTTTTCTTTATCTTTCTCTCTTTTTTTCTTTCTATTTTTTAAGTTTTTCTTCAAGGGGACAAGAAGACTGACTTATGAACAAGTATCAAAAACAGAATAGTTAAGGTTGTGGAACATAGAGAGGGTCTCCCAATGTATACATGTGTTGGGCAGTGGAGCAAAATTTTTCTGGCTAGATATTTGCTGACTAACTGCTCAAGCTATTTCAAAGTAACTGGCATATATTCTTGAATTTGTCATTTTTTTCCTATATAAATATGTTTTCTATCTTTTCCACAAAAATGTGTTGGCCAGTGGAAACAACTAGATTGATGTCACTCTGTCACTGTGACTGTTCATCACTGGGCTTCTAATTATACTTGTTTTAATTTTTGTCTATTTTAAAGGATAATAATGTATTTTGACCTCAGTTTCAAACTGGCAATTACTGGCTGTGGTTGCAGCAGGAGTATATTTTTCCCCGAGTGTCTAAGAATAGAGATTCTAGAGGGAACATAAGGTAGTACGCTTCATCTGACAGGTTTAAGCACAGCTTTTGAAAATTAAAGCCTAAGGCAATATTTGCTAGATTAACTTTTTAAATGAAACTCAATGACCTTTCAGATGATTGGTGCCTAAATATTGTCAAAGGGCTTTATTTGCTAGGAAAGGATGACTGTATTTTAATGCACCAATATTATGATTGAGAATAGCAAACTTTTGTCTGAACTAGGCATAGGTGCATTTATGAGTGCAATTATGTCTTTGCATTCAGAATTTAAATGTAAAAGCATCTAAAAGATGAGTACATTTTCCTTGGATAAGATAATGACCTTTGAATATCAAACTTTGAGAAATCTGCATATATGGATAAAATATTAAATTCATTTTTGACAAAATAAAAAGATTTCCTGATTTTATTTCCCACCCTAGACTCAATCTTTCTGCCTTCATCCCCTGCATCCTTTTTTAAACTTTTATTTTAGGTTCAAAAGTACATGTGAAGGTTTGTTACGTAGGTAAATTCATGTGATGGGGGTTCGATGTGCAGATTATTTTATCACCCAGGCACTAAACCTATTACCCAGTAGTTGCTTTATCTGCTCTTCTCCCTCTTTACATGCTGCACCCTCAGTTAGACCTCAGTGTCTGTTGTTTCCCCCTTTGTGTCCATGTATTCTCATCATTTAGCTCCCACTTATAAGTGAGAACATGCAGTATTTGTTTTTCTGTTTCCGTGTTAGTTTGCTAAGGGAAATGACCTACAGCTTTATCTGTGTTCCTGCAAAAGAAACTATCTCATTATGTTTTATGGCTGCATAGTATTCAATGGTGTATATGTACCACTTTTTTTTTTTTTAATCCAGTTTTCCATTGATAGGCATTTAGGTTGATTCCATGCCTTTGTTATTGTGAATAGTGTTGTGATGAACATATGCATGCATGTGTCTTTATGATAGAATGATTTATATTCTTTTGGGTATATATGTAGTAATGGGATTGCTCGATTGAAGGGTATTTCTGTTTTTGCCTCTTTGAGAAATTGCCACACTGCTTTCCACAATTGTTGAACTAATTTACACTCCCAATAACAGTGTATAAGTGTTCCCTTTCTTGGCAATCTTACCAGCATATGTAACTTTTTTACTTTTGAGTAATAGCAATTCTTACTGGAGTGAGATAATATGTCATTGTGGTTTTGATTTGCATATCTCTAGTTATCAGCGATATTGAACATTTTATATGCTTGTTTGCTGCATGTATGTCTTCTTTCACAAAGTGTCTGTTCATGTGTTTTGCTTACTTTTTAATGGAATTTTTTTTTCTTTGTAAATTTAAGTTTCTTAAAGACATTGGATATTAGGCCTTTGTCAGATGCATAGTTTGCAATATTTTTTTCCAGTCTGTAGGTTGCCTGTTAACTCTGATGATAGTTTTGCTGTTGTTGTTGTTTTGCTGTGTAGAAGCTCTTTAGTTTAATTACAGCCTCATTATCAATTTTTGCATTTGTTACAATTGCTTTTGCTTTCTTCATCATGAAATCTTTGCCAGTTCTTATGTGCAAAATGGCGTTGCCTAGGTTGTCTTCCAGGGTGTTCATAGTTTTGGGTTTTACATTTAAAACATATCCATCTAGAGTTGGCTTTTGTATATGGTATAAAAAAGGGGTCCAGTCTCAATCTTCTGCATATGGCTAGCCAGTTATTCCAGCACCATTTATTAAATAAGAAGTTCTTCCTCCATTGCCTGTTTTTATCATCTTTGTTGAAGATCAGAAGGTTGTAGATGTGTGGCTTTATTTCTGGGTTCTCTGTCATATTGGTCTATAAATTTGTTTTTGTGCAAGACCATGCTGACTTGTTTACAATAGCCCTATAGTTTTGTTTCAAGTTGCGTAGGGTGATACCTCCTGCTTTGTTCTATTTGCTTAGGATTGCCCTGCCTATTCGGGCACTTTTTTGGTTCTATATCAATTTAAAATATTTTTTTTCTGGTCTGTGAAGAATGCCATTGGTAGTTTGATGGGAAGAGTGGCAAATTTGTGAATTGCTTTGGACAGTATGGCCATTTCAATTATATTGATTCTTGCTATCCATGAGCATGGAATATTTTTCCATTTGTTTATGTCATCTCTGATTTACTTGAGCAATGTTTTGTAATTACCATTTTATGTATCTTTTACCTCCCTGGCTAGCTTTATTACTAGGTGTTTTATTCTTTTTCTGGCAATCGTGAATGGGATTCCATTCCTGATTTGGCTCTTAGGTTGGCTGTTTTTGGTGTATGGAAATACTTCTAATTTTGGTATGTTGATTTTGTATCCTGTGCCTTTGCTGAAGTTGCTTATCAGTTTAATGAGCTTTTGGGCCAAGACTATGAAATATTCTAGGTATAGAATCATATTATGTGCAAACAGAGATGGATAATGAAACAAAAATATTCAACAGAATATTAGCAAACCAAATTAGTAGCACATGAAAAAGCTAACCCACCACAATCAAGTAGGCTTTAGTCCTAGTATGCCAGGTTGGTTCAACATATGCAAATCAATAAATGTGATTCATTAAGTAAACAGAACTAGGGACAAAAATCACTTCTCACAGGATCATTTCAAAAGATGCAGAAGAGGCTTTCAATAACATTCAAAATCCCTTTATGTTAAAAACTCAGCAAACTAGGTATTGAAGAAACATACCTCAAAATATTAAGAACCATCTATGACAAACCCACAGCCAACATCATCCTGAATGAGCAAAAGTGGGAAGCTTTCCCCTTGAAAGCCAGCAAAAAACGAGGATGCCCTCTGTCACCACTCATATTCAACATAGTACTGGAAGTCCTGGCCAGAGAAATCAGTCAAGAGAAAGAAAAAGAGACATTCAAATAGGAAGATAGGCTGTCATCCCTTGCATTTTTCTATATAGCTTATAACTTAGTAATATCTTGGAACACAGCATGACCTTTCCTGCCTCAGGATCTTTGCCCATTCTACTTCCTTCATATAGATCATTCTGTGCAATTTCTCTGACTTGCGAAGTCATATTCATTACTTTTATTTCTAATTATGAATAGTTTCAGGAAAACAAAAATTAAAAAAATACAGTAGACACCTGGCTATTCAACATCTATATGTGAAACCTTTAAATACTTATACACACACACAGACACACACATATATATACATATATATTTTAATATTTACATCAGAATTTCTTTTTAAGAAATCAAGCACTTCCATTAATTTGAAGATATTGTGTACTTCTTCCACATCTCATTTCTCCTCTTTCTTCTCCAAAATATACCCAATATTATGAAATTGTTGGCTATAAATTCCAGTTCTATTTTGGCTATGTACATATTCATAATGATACTATTTTTTAATACAACTTTGTATATATGGTACCATAATGCTGTATCCTTCTGTACCTTTCTTATTTCTTAATATTTTATTTCATAATACTTTTATTCATTTTGAAGCATAGCAGTCTATTTCAGTAATTTTACCTGATTTATAGTATTATGTGGCATGAATATACCAGAATTTACCATTTCTCTGTTGATTCACATTTAAGATGTTTCTAATTTTTTCTTATAGCCATGTAGCAGTGAATATTATTATACATTACTATAAGGCTTCTAATTTTTTGTTATAACAATGCAGGAATGAATATTATTATACACTACTACTTATGCACATAAATAGCATCTCTTAAAGGTATCATACCTGGGATTGGACATTTCTATGTTATTGGATATGTGCAACTTGAACTTCATTCAATTTTGGAGGCATAGGAAAAATCATCTTTTTTTTTTTTTTTTTTCCTGTGACAACTTGGGTATTTCATACAGCCTTCCTTATCTCAGTAGAAAACAGACCCTACCAAGCTACTTTTTGTAGCAAGGATTTCCAAGTCAAGCGAAAAGTGGTGACTAAATTGAAAACTTCTGAATTTTCTGCCCTCCCTAACTTTGCCTTTACACTGGCATACTCTCTCTACCCTGAGTGCTGCCATCAACATCTTTTTTCCTAGGTAACTGCTATCTACCATTTCCTCCACTTTTCCAAGAAGGAATTTAATCCTTCTTTTGTTTCTATTGGCCCAGGTTGGACATATTTCACTAAGGTTTACATAATACTATGGGAAAAGCACCAAATAGCAAATCATATAGAGAGGACAAAAAGTTCAAAATCATCTATGCTTGACAAATCCGGGCTTCAAATTCTGACATATTAATCTCATCTTCAGGTTTTGCAGGACCTGTGTAATTGTAGTAGCTGCACTCCAGATCCAAAATACAATAATTTTTTATTAGCTACCTCTACCAGGAGGAAGTCATCTTTCTACTCACCCCCTATAAACTTTATCTTAGACTCCTTAATACTATTAAATGTCTCATACCAGAAGACTCAATTTCTCACATGGTAGTTCATATAAGGCATTACTCTGCTAGTTCAGTTTTTTGGGTTTTAAAAGATGCCTTTTTTCTCAATACATATTTTACACCAAGAATTGTCACATTTAAAAAAGTCAACACTGACTTTGCACTTAGGTCTAATAATATAAAATCATATTAACCTTATCAAGGATATAACAAACATTTAAAATGGATTTCTCACATGTAGAAACAGAAGACTTTTCCATTACACTTCCAGGGGTACCTGGGTTAGAATTAAAGATGTTTCCCTTTGTGACTTACCCAAAAGTTCCTTGATCTGATAAACAAACTTAGGAAAGTTTCAGAATACAAAATTAATGTAAAAAATGAGGAACTTTTTTTATAATTCAAACACAATTTATTTTTAATTTCTCAAACAAAAATCAACAGTTTAAGTCACTGATTGGCAAGCTATAGCCTACAGGCCAAACCCAGCGCCACACCTGTTTTTGTAAATAAACTTTTCTTGAATTACAGCCATGCTCATTTTTGTGCATATTTTCTATGGTTGCTTTTGCATGTCAATAGCAGAGTTGAGTAGATGGGACAGAGGTCGCATGACCTGCAAAGCCCAAAATATTTACTGTCCGATCCTTTACAGGAAGTTTGCTGACACCTGATTTAAGTGATTGTGATTTGATTTAAGGACAGGGTGACATCTGACAAAAGTATCAGTAAGAATGGGGGCACTGACCTATCAAATAGCGAGATTCCCCCAAATAGGAAGGAGATCAAGAGAGTATATTTGGCATCAATTCTTTGACAAACGTTTTGATATAAATTATAATTACTTAAACTACACATTCAAACAATTTAACAAGAACCTTTTCTTCCCTAATTTGGTCACTTTATTATTTGAGCAAGACAACAGATTGCTAATATTTAGTCCAAAAGAGATCACACCTGAAAGGGATGAAGAAGAACAGCTTAACTATCTCTCATCTGCTGATTCTTGAAGCAAGCTGAGAGTTGCTGCCTGTTTTCCAGATGTCCATCTCCTCATTACAGAAGCTGAAGATTTGCTGTAGCCATGTAAGACAAGCTGGGAAGCAATGAACTCCTCATCTTTCTGTTCCTAGGCTCCATGATTGTTCTATTTCTTTCTGGGAAAGAAGTTACTGTCTTTTTTATTTTTTTTATTTTTTTTTCTGAGAAACAGTGATTGGCTCAGTCATGAATACTATCGAATTTGAATGCTATTGGTATATGAGGAACTTGCTGACTAGAAAAGTTTTATGTAATAAGCTCATGTTATTATGGTGCCAGACGGAACACAGGCTTCCAAGTTGAGATCCCAGGATTCTACACATTCAGAATCTCAAAATCTTCCTCCAGATCAAACTCCTCCAGTTATTCAGTAGAGTCAATGAATTATGCCCCAGTGGTTGTCACTTCTGGCCTGGCTAGAGGTACAAGGAGAGGCCAGTGCGATGGATGTTTCTGAATCAATTCAAACATCTTTAAATGCTCCTTTTGAATTTCCTTCTGAACAAGACTATGCCAGTTATTAAAGTCTTTTTCTTATTTTCAGAAAAATCCCAATGCAACTGAAGCATCCAGGTTCAGTATGTTCATTCGCTGTGGGGACTGCAGGCAATGGAAAGTCTGGTCATCAATCATTTCATTCTCTTCAGTGTTGACAAAGGTCTGGGTTGTGTGAGGGTCCAAAAAGATGAGCTTATCACCTAAGAATTCTCTGAAATAATAAGCATTATTCGGTTTTTCTCCTAATGCCCCTCAAGAGTGTGGCATCTTAAAACACTCTTTGAATGCATCAACATAGACAGGATTGTTTCAGTTTATGCCCAGGCAAAGGGGCACAATGAGCAACAGGGGTTTCCAGGCTAGGCAGTAGGCAGAGGTGCCCTTACTCTAGTTTGAAGCAGAGAATCGGGAGATCTGTCACAGTCTGTGTCAGCACTCAAGGGAAGGACACAACACTTTCTTTGATATCTTCAATGACCACTGTGTTATCCATTGAAACATAAAGAGACAAGGAATTCCATTCATCAAGTAAAGCAAGGTTTCTTGTTAACGTCTGTGCAACTGTATTTGGTCCAAACCATTCTCCAATTGATTTCCCTTCTCCTACACCCATTTGTGCCATTTGATATATAGTGTAGCAACAATTTTTTATAAGAAGCACTGTAGGATCCATTGGTATTATGTTGTTGTTGTTGTTGTTTCTCCCAGTTCCAGTACTTTCCCAAGTGTTTACGTATAAGGGCTTGAGCCAGTATCATATGTCCACAGTATAGCATACATCCCTAACCAGGATCTGATGAAGGGCCCGTTACCCAAATTGGTGAAAATTTCCTTCTGTATGTAAACTATAGACAAGCACTCATATCAGACAACAGCTTAGAAGTTTCTGTTTTAACATGATGCTGTTTTTCTAAGATCCATACCAGCTCATCTGTATCTAAATATTCTTCTAGGTATTCAATGAAAGTAGTAATCTGGTTTTCATACTTCTATAAAACTGACTCCATTTTCCAGCTGTCATCTTGGGCCAATTCCACCAGCAACCTGGTGGAATAGCTTCTGCACAACAAAAGAAACTATCAACAGAATAAACAGACAACCTAAGAGTGAGAGAAAATATTGGAAAACCATGCATCTGACAAATATCTAATACCCAGGATGTATAAGGACTTAAACAAATTTATGTGCAAAAAACAAACAACCACATTACAAAGTGGACAAATAATGGGAACAGACACTTTTCAAAAGAAGACATACATGCGGCCAACAAGCTTATAAAAATGCTTAACTTTACAAATAATCAGAGATATGCAAATAAAAAACATTATGAAATACCATCTCACACCAGTCAGAATGGCTATTGTTAAAAAGTCAAAAATAACAGATGCTGACAAGGTTGTGGGGAAAGAATACTTATAAACTGATGGCACAAAGAAAAATTATTTCAGCCATTGTGAAAAGTAGTGTGGTGATTCCTTAAAGAGTTTAAAACAGAATTACAATTTGACCAGCAATTCTGTTGTAGAGTATATACACCAAAAGATGTAATTCATTCCACCGTAAAGACACATGCATGTGTATATTCATCACATCATTATTCAAAACAAAAAAGACATGAAATCAACCTACATGTGCATCAATAGTAGGCTTGGTAAAGAAAATGTGGTACTTATATACCATGGAATACTATGCATCAGTAAAAAAGAACCAAATCTGGAGGCCATTATCCTAAGCAAACTAACAAAGAAACAGAAAACCAAATGCTGCATTTTCTCACTTATAAGTGGAAGCCAAACATCAAGTACATATGGACACAAAGAAGGAAACAATAGTCAGGTCTATCTGAGGGTGGAGGTTGGAAGGAGGGTGAGGATCAAATAGCTATTTACCAGGTACTATATTTACTATCTAGGATAGAAATAATAAATTATTTACACATAATTTATTTATATAACAAAGTTGCACATTTTCCCCCTGAAACTTAAGTAATATTTCTTTTAAAAAGTACACATTTCATTGAGTATTCTATAAAAGTTGTCTTCTAAAAGATAAATAGAGCCGGGCATGATGGCTCATGCCTGTAATCCCAGCACTTTGGGAGGCTGAGGCGGGTGGATCACCTGAGGTCAGGAGTTCGAGACCAGCCTGGCCAACATGGGGAAACCCCATCTCTACTAAAACTACAAAAATTAGCTGGGCAGGGTGGCACAACTTGTAATCCCAGCTACTCGGGAGACTGAGGCAGGAGAATCGCTTGAACCCAGGAGGCAGAGGTTGCAGTGAGCCAAGATCGCACCACTGCACTCCAACCTGGGTGACAGAGAGAGATTCTGTCTCAGAAAAATAAAATAAAATAGAAACAAATTAAATAAATTACAAAAGTTAAAGGTTAATAATCTTGAATCCTGATTTTATTTTGTTCATGTTCATGAACGAACAACACAGTAATTCAGGACCTTTAAACAAAATTGGGAAGAAAATGATTTTAACAGATTAAATGTTAAAGGTAGTAACAAATATGTAACGAAGATCTTATAAATGAAGAATATACCAAAAAAGAAATGCAGCTGCATATCTCATAAATTTAGGAGCAAATAAGACCTGATTAGTCGGTACGAGTATATAAAATAAGGAGAGGCCAATTATACATTTTATTTAGCATATAGTTCTCAATCCTAATACTTGGGAAAAATCGCAAGCTCTAGAGTTTGAGTCAAAACTGAGTTACTTAGAAAACTTTAAGTTGTGTGCCTATTTGGAAATCCCTTTTATTGTTCTTATAGATCTGAGTCAAGTACAATATTTAATTACTTTAAGTTAATTTTAGTAGTATTTTGGAATTGATTGTTGATTCTAGTTTATTAGGATGGGAGAATATGTATGTCTAATTCAAGCTCAAATACATTAATTAACATTTTTGCATTTCACTTTGCTTCCATCTGACAGCTCAGTAATTTTGTTCCACCCATACACTAATAGCTAAGCTTAATTTTTCTTTCTTATTTAAAATCCATATGTATAGTTTATTCCAAATCTCTGTATAGAAGTGCTTATTTATCATTTACATTTGTGAAGAAACCAGCTTATATTTGACACATACTTGGTGAAACAGTTGAATTAGAAGTGGGGAGAAAATGACTGACTAGACACAGCCAGGAGGAGCACCTACCACCAAGGGACAGGGCATCGGGAAGACTGGTGGACTACCAGTAGATCTTTAGAGGGAAGGCATTGAGAGTGGACTGGGGGACGACCCAGAAGCTGGGCTTCAGAGGAAGAAAGTTGGTAATACTGCATGGGACTACTGCACACGGGACTACTGCACACTCATTCCTGTTCCCCAGTGTCTTTTGGGAAAGGGATAAAGGGATAAGTTGAATAGGCAAGGAGCAACCCACTTTTGCCACTGGCCTTTGGGATCCTGACAAGAGCAGACCACTTGACCACCATTGACACTTGAATTGGCAGGGAGAACTGCTCAGATTAGCAATAGGGACAGAACTCCAGCCAGAGAAAAGCCCAGAGGGTTTGGTGCAGGAGCATCTATAGTGGAGCATGGCCAGGCCACCATTCCCCTAGGACTGACTCATTCCCATGAGACTTTAGCCTTAAGGGGAATGGTTGGACCTAAACTCTGCAGGGTGATCTTGAAGAAAGAGCTGATCTAACCTGAGCATCCCTTGGTCTTCTGGCCTCTCCAGAGGCCCTAGCCTGTCTGCACCTGCTTGCAGTGCAACCTACAGGTAACTCCAGAAGCTGCTGCACTGGCAGATCTCCTGCACTAGCAGATGATACCTGACTGGCAGAATTTTCCAAAACAACAGCCCCAGTGGACATGCACAAGCCTGCTTGCAACCTGCCCTCACTGCAGGCCCCCCATCTTGCTTTGCCTGCATACACTCACTCACACATGACCAGCCCCCACATAGCTTTGCTGGTTCATGTGTGCAAGGAAGACCTTGCTTTTTCTTCCTTGCCAGCACGAGTGTGTGTATGCACACTGCTGTGCCACTAATGCCAGCAGGAGTGAACCTTGCCCCCTCACACAACTACACCCAAATTGTTGTCGGAGCACGGGTAGACAGAGACACCATCAGACCCATCCTTGCCAGTGCCCCACCCGTGTGTCAGAACTGCCTCAAGTGCAAAACTAGGCATGGAGAAAAGAAGACCCACCCCAGCACTGAGCAGCCACTGCTGCATGTGGGAACATGAAAGGAGGGTGCAAATACGACCACTGGCATGAATATGCACACAGTCACTGGTGGGGTTCTCCTCTCCCCCTGAACCATGCTGCAAATGCCAGCCAATGTTGCAAACACCTGCATGCATGGAGGCTAAGCTGACAACACCAGTGGGTTCTGTGAATGCCTGCATGGAGGCTGGAAACCTGGCACCTGCTAGCACATTGCCATAGCCCAAAAAAGTGCACCCCACCATGCTGCAGCTGCAGCTGCTACCAGAATGTGCAAACAAGAATGAATTCTGCTGCCACCACCTTATGAATTGCTTTGGCTAAAATCACCCGTCGGAATGTTGTGAGCAGCAGTTTGTGAACACCTTTGAGCTAGTGCAACAGGTTCCTAAACTCAAGGAGCCATAAAAAGTGGAGACCCAACACCAGTCCAGCAGAGTTAGAATATGCATTCCAGGATTCCTAAACTGAGCCTTGGACCCCAAAAATCTTTCAGAAATGAATCCAGTAAACTTAACCCACCCTATACAAGAATCAAATCCCCAAGATTATTCAAGGTCATCAAATAAGATAAAAGGAAAAAAAAAAACATTCAAAGGACAGCATCAACAATAAAGATGAGAAAGAACCAGTGCAAGAACTCAGACAAGTCAAAAAGCCAGAGATCTTCTTTCCTACAGACAACTGTACTAGTTCTCCAGCAAGTGCTCCTAACCAGGCTGAGATAGCTGAAATGACAGAAATAAAATTCAGAATATAGATAGGAACAAAGACCACCAAGTTCCAGGAGAACAGTGAATCCCAATCTAAGGAAGCCAAGAGTCACAATAAGAAAATACAGGAACTAAAAGAAAAAAAAAAAAAATAGCGAGTATAGAGAAGAACATAACCCACTTGATAGAGTTGAAAAACATACTACAAGAATTTCATAATACAATTGCAAGTATTAACAGCAGAATAGATGAAGTTGAGGAAAGAATCTCAGAACTAGATAACTGGCTTTCTGAAGTAAGATAGCAGGACAAAAATAAAGAAAAAATGAAGGGAATAAAGAAAACCACCATGAAATATAGAACAATGTAAGGAGACTCGATCTATGACTCATTGGTATGTCTGAAAAAGATAGGTAGAATGGAAGGAGTTTGGAAAACACATTTTAGAACATAATGCATGAGAACTTCCCCAACCTAGCAAGAAAGACAAGCATTCAAATACAGAAGACGCAAAGAACCCCCACCAAATATTTCACAAGGTGATCATCCCCCAGAAAAACATAATGATCAGAGTCTCTAAGGCAGAAATGAAAGAAAAAATATGTTAAAGGCAGTTGCAAAGAAAGGATAGGTCACCTGCAAAGGGAAGCCCATCAGACTAATAGTGGGCCTCTCAGAGGAAACCCTACACACCATTAGATATTGGGGGTCTATATTCAACATTCTTAAATAAAATAAACTCTAACCAATAATTTTATATATGGCCGAATCAAGCTTCATAAGTGAAAGAAAAATTAGATCCTTTTCAGACAAGCAAATGCTGAGGGAATTTGTTACCACCATAGCTGTCTCACAAGATCTGCTGAAAGAAGTACTAAATATGGAATGGCAATGCCATTACCAGACACTACAAAAACACATTTAAGTACACAGGGCAGTGACACTACAAATCAAGAAAACAAACACTCTTATCTGTATAAGGGCCAGATAACAACAAAATGACAGGATCAAATCCACACATATCAATACTATCCTTGGATATAAATACGCTAAAGGCCCCAATTAAAAGGTACAGACAGAGTGGCAAGTTAAAGAACCAAGACCAATAGTTATGCTGTCTTCAAGACACCTATCTCAAATTCAATGACACCTACAGGCTAAAATAAGAGGATGGAGAAAAATATACAAGCAAACTGAAAATGTAAAAAAGCAGGGGTTACAGTCCTAATTTCATAGAAAACAGACGTAAAACAATAAAGGTAACAAAAAGCAAAGAAGAGTGTTACATAACATAAAGGGTTCAACTAAACAAGAAGACATAACTATCCTAAATATATATGCACCCAACACAGGTGCACCCAGCTTCATAAAGCAAGTTCTTAGAGACCTTCTAAGAGACGTAGATTCCCACACAATAATGGAGGAAGACCTTAACAGCCCACTGACAGTATTAGACAGATTACTGAGGCAGAAAATTTTTAAAAAAGAGAGATTTAAGGCTTTCACACTGGACCAAATAAACCTGATAGACATTTACAGAACTTTCCATCCCAAAACAGCACAATGTACATTATTTCCATTACCACATGGGACATACCCTGTAATCAACCAAATAAGCAGACGTAAAGCAATCCTCAGAAATAGTAACATAACTGACAGCATATCAACCACACTCTCAAACTACAGTGCAATAAAAGTAAAATTTAAGACTAAGAAAAATGCTCAAAACTGTACAATTACATGAAAATTAAGCACCATGCTTCAAAATGACTTTTGGGTAAATAATGGGACTAAGGCAGAAATCAAGAAGTAATTTGAAACTAATGAGAACAAAGATATAACATGCCAGAATCTTTGAGATACAGCTAAGGCAGTTTTAAGAGAGAAATTTACAGCACTAACTGCCGTATTTAAAAAGTATGAAAGATCTCAAGTTAACAACCTAACATAACATCTGAAAGAACTAGAGAAGCAAGAGAAAACAAACTCAAAGCTAACAGAGGACAAGAAATAACCAAAATCAGAGCTGAACTGAAGAGACTGAGACACAAACAAGTATTTAAAAGATCAACAAATCTAGGAGCTGGTTTTTGAAAAAAAAATTGAGATAGGTAGATTGCTAGCTAGACTAATAAAGAAGGAAAGACAGAGGATTGAAATAAACACAACTAGAAATGGCAAATGGCATATTACCACTGAACACACAGAAATACTAATGACCATCAGCAAATACGGTGAACTCCTCTGTACACACAAGCCAGAAAATCTAGAAAAAAATTGATAAATTCCTGGACACATACATAGTCCCTACACTAAACCAGCAAGGAATTGAATCCCTGAACATAAGAAAAATGAGCTCCAATTGTATCAGTAATAAACAGCCTACCAACCAAAAAAAAGCCCAGCATCAGACAAATTTACAGCCAAATGCTACCCGATGAACAAAGAAGGGCTGGTTTCATTCTACTGAAGCTATTCCCAGAACTAAGGAGGAGGGTCTCCTCTCCTATTCATTTATGAGGCCAGCATCATCCTGATACCAAAACTTGGCAGACTTTCTTTTTCTTGGCAAACAACAGAAAAAGAAAATTTTAGGCCAATATCTTTGATAAACATAGATGCAAAAAACCTCAACAAAATACCAGTAAACTGTATCCAGCAGCACATCAAAATGCTAATCCATCATGATGAAGTAGGTTTTATCTTTGGGATACAAGGGTGGTTCAACATATGCGAATCAATAAACACAAGTCATCACATAAATACAACTAAAGATAAAAACCATGAAATCATCTCAATAGATGCAGAAATAGCTTTCGATAAAATTCAACATGTCTTCATGGTAAACACTCTCCACAAACTAAGTATTGAAAGAACATACCTCAAAATAATAAGAGCCATCTACGACAAACCTACAGGCAGCATCATACTGAATGGGTAAAAGCTGGAAGCATTCCCCTTGAAAAGTGGCACAAGACAAGGATGCCCTCTGTCACCATTCCTACTCAACATAGTATTGAAGTCCTAGGCAGAACAATTAGGCAAGATAAAAAAAAAAGGGGGGGGGGGCGACCAAATAGCAAGAGAGGAAATCTAACTATCCCTGCTTGGAGATGACATGGTTCTACATCTAGAAAACTCCACTGTCTCTCCCCAAACACTGCTTGAACTAATAAGCATTTTCAACAAAGTTTCAGGATACAACATCAACATGCAAAAATTACTAGCAATCCTACATATCAACAACAGCCAAGCTGAGAGCCAAATCAGAAGTGTAATCTCATTCATAATTGACACAAAAAGAATAAAATATCTAGTAATACATCCAACCAGGGAGGTGAAAGATCTCCACAGTGAGAATTATAAAATACTGGTCAAAGGTATCAGAAATGACACAAACAAATGAAAAAACAGTTCATGCTCAGCAATTCATATTGTTTGGGTGAAGGAAAAAGGACAAGATGGAGGAAGGTGAACAAGAAGGCACAATCCATGTTGCTTCCGGGTTCTTCCTCACCAACATTCCCGCGCGCGGGAAAATGCAGCCCGCCCCGGGAAGATGCAGATCAACCGAGCATGCGCCAGGTGATGTCAATCCGAAGAGATCGAAACTTACCCGGCCATGCCTACGGAGACGCCCCTATCACGCCCTTATCCCACCCACTGCCCTCCCCCTTCCCGTACCAATGCATAAAAGTCTGCCACTGGCAGGAGCCAGTGTGACTTCTTCGGCCGCGCATTTGTGGACCGGAGAACATCACCCGAGAGCGCTGGCGTGACTTCCCTGGCCCCCCACACCTGAGGACCAGAGAACTTCGCCCGAGAGTGTATGCATATTTGCAATAAAAGACTGCCACTTTCTTATGTACTTTGGCCTCATGTTTAATTACTTAGCTCTCCTAAATTAAGTTACATTAAATTAAATTAAAACACATATATTCAATGGTACAACAGTATACTTATCAAACTACCAGTGACATCATTCACATAAGTAGAAAAAACATTTTAAATTCATAGGGAATGAAAGAAGACCCTGGACAACTGAGGCAATTCTAAGTAAAAAGTACAATGCAGAGAGCATAACACTACCCAATTTCAAACAATACAACAGGGCTACAGAAACCAAAACAGCATGGTACTGGTAGAAAAGCACACAAATAGACCATTTGAACAGAATAGAGAGCTCAGAAATAAGGCTGCACACCTACAAACATCTGATCTTCAGCAAATCTGACAAAAACAAGCAATGGAGAATGAACTCCCTGTTCAATAAATAGTTCTGGGAAAACTAGCAAGCCATATGCAGAACTTTGAAACTGGATTTCTTCCTTACACCATATACAAAAATCAACTTAAGATGTATAAAAGACTTAAATGTAAAACTCAAAACTATAAAAACCCTGGAAGACAATCTACCCAATATCATTCAGGAAATAGGTACTGGCAAAAATGTGATGACAAAGACACCAACAGAAATTGCAACAAAAGCAAAAATTGACAAATGGGATCTAATGAAACTAAAGAGCTTCTGCACAGCAAAAAAAAAAAAAAAAAAAAAAAACTGTCAACAGAGTAAACAGACAGTTATCGACTGGGAGAAAAGACTAATTATGCACCTGACAAAAGTCTATATCCAGCTTCTGTAAAGAACTTATACAAATTTACATGAAACAAGCAACCCTATTTAAAAGTGTGCAAACAACATGAACAGATATTTTTCAAAAAAAAAAAGGGCATACATGTGGCCAAGAAGCATGTGAAAGAAAATTCAATATCACTGATCATTAAAGATATGCAAATCAAGGCTGGGCGCGGTGGCTCACGCCCGTAATCCCAGCACTTTGGGGGGTCGAGGCAGGTGGATCACGAGGTCAGGAGATTGAGACCATCCTGGCTAACACGGTGAAACCCCATCGCTACTAAAAATACGAAAAAAAAAAAAAGAAAGAAAGAAAATACAAAAAATTAGCCAGGCGTGGTGGCGGGTACTTGTAGTCTCAGCTACTCCAGAGGCTGAGGCAGGAGAATGGTGTAAACGCAGGAGGCGGAGCTTGCAGTGACCCCACACTGCACGGCTGCACTCCAGCCTGGACGACAGAGGGAGACTCCGTCTCAAAAAAAAAAAAAAGAAAACAAACAAACAAACAAACAAAAGATATGCAAATCAAAACCACAATGAGATACCATCTCACACGGTCAGATGGCTATTTTTGAAAAGTCAAAAAATAACAGATGTTAGCAAGGTTGCTGAACAAAGGGAACATTTTACTTACACACTGTTGGTGGGAACGTAAACTTCGCAACCATTATGGAAAAGCAGTATGGCAATTTCTTAAAGAGCTGAAAACAGATCTCCCATTCAACCCACCAATCTTATAGTTGCATATATCCCCAAAGAAACAGAAAAAATTCTGTCATAAAGATACATGTATGTTCATTGCATCACTATTCACAATAGCAAAGTCATGGAATCAACCTAAATGTCCATCAGTGGTCTACTGGATAAAGAAAATGTAGTACATATACACCATGGGATGCTATGTAGCCATAAAAAAAAAAAAAAAAAAAAAAAAAAAAAAAAAAAAAAAAAAAACCAAAAACGATATCATGTCTTTTGCAGTACTTGTGTGGAACTGGAGGCCATTATCCTTTGCAAACTAATGCAAAATCAGTAAACCAAATACTGCCTGTTCTCACTTGTATGTAGGAGGTAAATGATGAGAGCACATGGACACAAGGAGGGGACAACAGACACTGGGGCCTGCCTGAGGGTGAATGGTGGGAGGAGAGAGAGGAGCAGAAAAATAACTATTGGGTAGCAACACTTATTGGGTAGTAATAGTTATTTTTATATTATAAAAATATTTAAATATATTTAAATATCAGTAGGTTTAGTATCTGGGTAATGAAATAATCTATACAACAAATCCCTATGATTTGAATTTACCTATATTACAAACTTGCACGTATACCCCTGAACCTAAAAGTTGAAAAATACGATTAACTTTATTTTAACTATTTTAGCTTGCTGACTGCCTGATGTGGTCCTTTAAATAAGCTTGCTCTTGAGTTTTGCTCTTAAAGCTAGCTGGTAAGAACATAATTGGAAATATCTGGAGCAAACAAAATATAAGAACCTTCACTAAGAAATAGAGATCAAGAAAGAAGAGTTTTCTTAACAATTGAAGAAAATGTTTTAGAAAAATACTGTTCCAGAGAGAAAGAATCTAATGAATAAGTACAGAGAAGAAAGTAGTTCATGATGAAATACAGAGACAGAGACTCAGGAAATGGTTATCTTGAAAATAAATAGATGATTAAAAAACAAACTGCAAAGAACAAAACAGACAAAAAAATAAATAGAAGATTAAAAATGGATGGGTCATTATATAACAGTAAGGAACAAATCATTATATTTAAGCACTTAAATGCTGAGAGCTGAGTGTCAGCTACAGAGGAGCAAAATTATAAAGATGTTTAGACATACAGTACAAGTTTTTCAGATTGTGGGTTTTGCCCATTTGAACTCTATTTTTAAATCAAATAAATATTTTTTGACTAAATTTTTAACTTGGTATATTTATAAAACCTTTGCTTTCATATAACTGGAAATTCCTAGTTTTCTAGGATCAAAGCGCTCCTTGTCAAATTTCCTTAGGTAAGTTTATAATTGCCTCATGAACTTAGAGATAATATTAGTCTCAGAGAAGAGATTAGTAAAACATACAATGAATGAGATTAGTCATTTGCAGAAGTCATTTACTATAAAGGACAGTATATAATCGTGATTATTATGAGATAGTGTGTCTCCTATAATTAAGATGACTAACATGTTTCCTTGGGACTTGAATGTAACTTAAAACTGTAATTTAATCAATGTTATTGTACTCTTAAAAACTAATGTTTTATTATAGATGTTGATATGGTTTTTCTCTGTCCGCACCCAAATCTCATCTTTAATTGTAGCTCCCATAATCCCCACATGTCATGGGACGGACCAGATGGGAGGTGCTTGAATCATGGGGGTGGGTTTTTCTCATGATGGTGAATGAGTCTCAGGAGATCTGATGGTTTTGTGGAGGGCAGTTTGCCTGCACATGCTCTCTTGCCTGCCACAGTGTAAGATGTGCCTTTGCTCCTCGTTTGCCTTCCACAAAGATTGTGAAGCTTCCCCAGCCATGTGGAACTGTAAGTCCATTAAACCTCTTTTTCTTTATAAATTACCCTGTTTGGGGTATGTCTTCATTAGCAGCATGAGACAGACTAATACAGACAGGTGTGGTTTACCAAAAGACTACACAGAAGAGGATAAAAGAGTAAGAATTTAGTCTTGTTACTGAGCACAATGCAATTAAGAGAGACACTATGTTTGATGGACATAAATTTTCTGATCTCTAGACATGTGTTTGTAATTGTAGGTCAAGAATAAATTATCAGTCTCCTTGTGATACAGATTTCATCACAAGAAAGCTCAAGGCTCACCACATTTGGATTTCTTGTTAATCAGTTCCTAAGTACCTAATTTAGCTTACCAAGTACTTTAATTCCATATACATTTTCTTTGCACCACCAGAATAAGGTACCTTCTGCTGTAAATTTTAAAATTGGCATTCTGGCATATTCATCAATCATTCTGAGAATAGTTAATATGAGCGTATTCTTAAAAGACTATTACCTCTTGAAATAAGAACAAAAAATATTTGTGTACCTTATATTTGACACCAGAAGTTAAACAACTATAACAAATAAAATAAAACATGCATAACAGCACAAATTCAATATACGTTCATTTCTCACTAACTTAATAGTTTAAGTTGGCTTTCTTGTTGGCAAGTTACACTCCTCCAGTTGATGATTTATGAACATGGGTTTCTTCTATCTTGTGGATACACCATCCCATAGACCCTTATTTTCATCTGCACTTAGTTGAAGAAAGAGAAAATTGTGAAGTTATGCTTGCCACTCATAGGCGTTGGCAGAAAATTGCAGTTTTTGCTCTTATTCTACTGACTAAAAATCCATTATGTGGCTATATGCAATTGCAAAGGAGGTAGAGATTATTTGCCTAATTGTGTGCCCAGAAGAACCATGAGTGATTTTGGAGATGAACTAGAAGTTTATGCCAAATCTTATAAAGCTGAGATTTATAAATCTTATAAATCTTATAAACCTTATATCTTGATGATAGCACCAAAGAACTCCAGCCATGATATTAGATGTATATATTTAATCTGAACTGCATTGTAAATAAGGAGTTTCATTATTTAGTGGCAGTAACTTAAGGTAAGATCAAAGTGCTAGAATAATTTTAATTTGATATTGGACATTGCCATAATTTCATTCGTTAGTTCTGAATGAAACAAAAGTGAAAAAATATAGCTGGGCACAGTTAGGGGAGAAACTATATTTGACTTCAGGTGTTAAGATGGATTCTGACAGTGGGGCTTATAGAAATATAAGAAACAATAAAAATTCTTAGGCTATTTTGGACCAAGTATTCTATATTGATTCTTAACATTACAGATAACTTAATGATTTTGTCAGTCTTTTTTCTACCATAGGTTTCTAGTACTTAGAGAAAGAAGAAAAACTGATGAAAGATGGCCATAGATAACTGCCTGGATAGAAACTGTATGTTAGCTATAACCTGAATACTTGTAAACACCAACTTATCATCTTCATCATTCATACTATCAATATCCCATGTTTCACTTGTCTCTTTCAGCTGCTCTTTAAGTTTTGCATTATTTTCAGGTGATTCTGATGAGAAAGAAAATTTATTTCTAACATTTGCAAAATTACAAGAGAAGTCTTGCAAAATCACAATTAAAGCTTCTTTTGCAATTAAGAAGAAAATGAAGTAAAAAAAATATGGAATTCATGCTCAATTGTATTTTAGTTGTCAGATATTTAAAATGTTAATTTTGTCTTGTTAATTCCTTGCTATGCATTTTTAAACCTCTAAAAGCAACAGACAACTGTAATAGTGATCTACTGAAACACATGCTAATCCTTTTAAATGATCTAAGGTAGTTCATGAAAATTATAATGCATTAACCTGAGTATATATGACATTGAATAGTGTGTCTGCAGATTGAATTATGATACAACTGTGATAATTTAATGATTTCATGCTCATGATCTCATTTTATGTTTCAGATACAGATTTCTTTTCTTCTATTACTCAAATTTTGGGAAAATATACATTGATGAAGCCTTTGGAAAAAGAAAAATCTGCATTAATACTGGTATGGGCCATGGAGAAGATACTATAAACTTCTTGGATTAAATGAATAAAATACAAGATTAGCATGGAAGAGTCAGCAGTACTCAAAATGTCACATATGAATATATTAATAAAAGCTTATCAATGTTTCCATGTACCAGATTTGCTTGTTTGTGAAAGTATTTACAGAGATCTAGTGTTTCCATTGTTCAAAAATGTGTTGGACCTTCCTCTGCTTCAAAAAACACCCTCTGGGTGTTAGCCACATTATTTTAACTATTCTTGGTGGTGACAAATCATAATCTTTTGAGAATGAACTTGATTTTATTTCAAATATTATAAAAACCCAAAGATGACTAAATTTTTTAATAACTTGGGTAATATAATTTAGGCTAAAAATGAGGTTTCAAAATATAGTAACATGATTAGCTTATTTGTGTGATTAATATGAGCTTTATTCAACAGATATTTACTGAGTGATATGTATAAAAATTGTGTTTTTGATGCTAAAGTTCTCAACTTTGCAATAAAATTGCTTGGGAAGCTTTAAAAATACTAAGTCCTACTCCCATAAATAATTATTGATTTGTCTGGGTGGGGCCCAGGTATTGATGTAAAAATTAAAAAGCCTTTCCAGGTGATTATAATGTGTAACCATGGTTTTAAATGGCTAAGGTAAAATATTTAGACATCAGTAAGACAAATTAGCTGGATACAACTGATGAAAAATGCCCTTCTGTTTCCCTATGCTATAAGTTTCACTTATAGAGTCACAGTCAACAGAATAAAACTAAAGGGTAGAGAGTAAAGTACTATTGCTGAGTGTTAACTCTGTGCCAAGCAGTTTTTTAAAATCTCTATGTGTCCTACAGTATTTAATCCTCACAGCAACAGTATTTCATAAATGAGAAATAAAAAGTTCAGAGAGGTTATAAAATATTGCATGCAGTCACTCAGATAGTAAATAGCAGAGCCATGATTCATATCTAATGCTATCAGGCTTCAAAATTCTTGTTCCCTTTACTCTACAATATTGCCTCAAATAAGAGTAATAAAGGCCATGCATACATATTAAGCATGTACCTAATGGCATACATATTAAGAATGTACTTATGTATTATGTACATCCAGAACTTATTATAAGTTGTATAACCACTTATTATAAGTGCTATACATATAATACATAAGTACATCCTTAATATGCATGCTTATTATTATATTATTAAGTGCTGTAAAGCTGATGTAAACCAAGACTTTAATTCAGAAGAAGGAGAGGTATTTCTAGCTGAGGATAAAAATAAATACTTTATAAGGGAGAACATTTAAGTTGGAGTATTAAGGAGTGACAGAATTTTTATAGGTGGACATAAAGAGACAGGGATTTTGAAATACAGGCAAAGAGATACAGAAATAAAATCATGTAGTATATTTGAGTAATTAAGTGTGGTCTATATTAATGGTACTCAACCATGGCAGTACAACTGTGATGTTTAGAAATGAGTGAGATTAGTTTTGGTTCTATTAGAAATGAAAGCACTCTATAATGCATATAACAATCTTTCAAAATCAGTAATAATAATGTAAGTACCATTAGTGCCTACACTGAAATTCCTGTATATGGTATGCTTAGGAAAATTGCAGGAGATAAGGCATGGTAGAGAGTATTAGTGCCAACCAATACTTTTAGTCCTCTCATTTTGGACACATTGGAAGATTGGATTCCTTTGTGTTCTTGAATTTAGGTGAAGCCAATGAAAATGAAAGAAGGAAAAGGTGTTAATAGCAGGCAGAAGTATTTACAAGCAGGTACACAATTCTACTTCCCTTTTCCTCCATGGAGGTAAATATAGGATTCTATTACTGAGGTGGTGGTGCCACAAAATTGAATCATCCTGTATTACTGAGCTATCACATAGGAAACTGCTGCCTTGAAAAGATGACTAGGACTATAATAGACTTTGTAATATCTTCCTGTTACTTTAAAATACTGACATTTTAGTGTAGTTTCTATTACTGTCATAATCTAGCCCATAAAGACTAATACTTAAGGTTGGATATATGAATTAAAAATAGCTTGCAAAGATACTTCAATATTAGAGTATAAAGTTTAAACATGTCTCTGAAGGCCCTTCACATACCAGATTTCTACCACTGTTCAGAGAATAGATACTATAATAGGATTAAGTGTATAATCACCCAATTTAACTTCTTTGAAGAATAGCATTAATTGAGATATACAGTTTTGGTATGTTTAAAATTACTATCATTCCCTTTTAGTCACAAAGTATGCAAATGATCATAACACCTTCTAGACATGGCTGATGTCAGCATTAAAAGAAATTCCATAGGTTAAGAAAGGGAAAAACTGTTATTGAAATGTGACAGAATCTTACCAGTAAATACAACTGTCCAACATACAAAGTAGAGAACTATCTTTCATGCATGCTGGAAAGTACTTAACAATAAGAATTTTTCATCATCATTGTCTCCTTTACATAAAGAAGCATCTAGGTAACTTTCTTTCTTATCAGATTTCTCATTGCCCAAGAAAACATAAGTTTCAAATAGTCTGGCTTGTTATAGAAATGGGAGACATGCCCAGGAAATGTTTAAATGCTCATATGCTCATCTCAAGCCTTCTCTGTGCTCTGAACACTGTAATGTGAAAATAAGCTGAAACCATTTAATGCAACTTGGCAATATTTATTGAGAAACTATACAATGTTTATATTTCTCAATGGAGTAAATTCACTTTGAGGATTCTAGCTAAAGAAAATAATGTCAAATAACAACAATTTTTAAACATAAAATATTCAGTATGGCCCTGTTGCCCTGCAATCTTGGGGCACTGCTCCTTGCATCCCAGCTGTTTCCACTCCAACCATGACTAAAAAATCCCTAGCTATGTCTCAGGTCACAGCTCCAGAGGATGCCAGACATAAGTCTTAGCAGTTTTCATGTGATCTTAAGCCTGTATATGTACAGAGGACAAGAGTTGAGGCTTGAGAGTCTCTGCCTAGATTTCAGAGGATATATGGAAATGCCTGGATGTCCAGGCAGAGGACTGCTGCAAGGGCAGAGCCCTCATGGAGAACCTCTACTAGGGCAGTGCAGAGGGGAAATGTGGGGTTGGAGCCCCTGCACAGAGTCCTCACTGGGGCACTGCCTAACAGAGCTGTGAGAATAGGGCTGCCATTATCCAGACCCCAGAATAATAGATCCACCAACAGCTTGTACTGTGTACCTGGAAAAGCCAAAGGCACTCAATGCCAGCCATTGAGAGCAGGCATGGGAGCTGAGACTTGCAAAGTCACAGGGGTGGAACTGCCCGAGTCCTTAAGAGCCTACCCCTTGCATCAGTGTGCCCTGGGTTTGGGACATGGAGTCAAAGGAAATTATTTTGGGGCTTTGAGATTCAATGACTGCCCTGCTGGCTTTCTGATTTGCATGGGGCCTGTAGTCCCTGTGTTTTAACTGATTTTTCCTTTTTGGAGTTGGAGTATTTAGCCAATGCCTGTATTCCCATTGTATTTTGGAAGTCATGAACTTGTTTTTTTTAGTTTACAGGCTTATAGGCAGAAGGGATTTGCCTTGTCTCAGATAAGACTTTGGACTGTGGACTTCTGGGTTAATGCTGAAATGAGTTAAGACTTTGGAGTACTATTGAAAAGGAATGACTATATTTTTCAATGTAAAAAGGGCATGAGATTTTGGAGGGGCCAGTGGCAGAATAATATAGTTTGAATTTATGTCCCCACCAAATCTCATGTCGAATTGTAATCTTCAATGTTGGAGAAAGGGCCTACTGGGAGGTGATTGGATCATGGAGATGGACTTTCTCCTTGCTGTTCTCTTGATAGTGAGTGACTTCTCAAAAGTTCTGGTAGTTTAAAAGTGCATAGCACCTCCCCATTCACTCTCTTCCTCCTACTCTGGCCATGTAAGATATTTTTGCTTCCCTTTCTGCCATGATTGAAGGTTTTCTGTGGCCTCTCCAGCCGTGGTTCCTGTACAGCCTGTGGAACCATAAACCAATTAAACCTCTTTTCTTTACAAATTACCCAGTTTCAGGTTTTTCTTTTTAGCAGTAAGGAAACAGACTAATACAGAAGTATTTATAGTAGCAAAAAAATTGTCATCAATTTATGTTTCAAAAATAGAAAAGTTCTGAATTATAATGCATGTATTTTTAAATTATGTAATTAATATAATGTTAATTATTATAATTAATTAAATGGGCATGTGTTTGTTTTTCACAAAGTGGAAAAAATCTGATACAGTATATATAGTATGTACAATACTTTGCCATATATATTTATTTGAATAAAGATAGAATAGAACCACACCAACATTGTTAAATTGTCACCTCGGGCTGATAGAATTAGGAAGTATATTTTCCATTTTTAGTCCTTTATATATTTTGCAAAATTTTTGTACAATATGTGATCTGTTATAAAATCAGAATATAAATAACATAAGCATAGGCATGAGCTTCAGGTCAATTAAGCCCAACATGACAGAAAGAGACAGAGAAAAGAGTATTGTATAGTACCTCTTACTCCATTTTTAAAATATATAATCCTGCTTTCTTCCTACTATTTGTCTAGCTTTTCATTCATATTTACAATATGTAGACATTGCTTCCCACCCTGGCCATGTGATTTCATAAATAAATGACCCAACAGTAGGAAGGATAGATTAATTATATCACACATATCAACATTCTGTTTATATACCTAAGGTATAAAAATTTTTATATTTACACGGGCATATATAGACATATAAAAGTATAAATGTAAGCATACACATATGTATGTGCACATATATATACACATCCATGCCCACATAGACATATATTGCATATGAAGAAGAGAGACAGAGAAAGAAAGGGAGACAAATGGGTGATATATTTTCCCATGGACCTGTGTTGATCTGAAACTAAGTCTAATAATTTTATTTAAAAAGTAAAAGATATATGAGAAACATAAGAATGATTAATGATTTTTTTTTACCTTTTATAGAGTTATACTTAGAAATTTATATAGAATGGTTGCCTTTCCTATTTTTTAGTGTTAATTTTATTTGATACTAATATTATGGCAATCTATAGTTCTTTGTTGTATTTTTTTAAATTGACATATAATAGTTGTACATATTTTTGGAGTACATATGATATTCTGATTCCTGTATACAATGTGTAATAATCAAATCAGGGTAACTGGGATATCCATCACTTCAAATATTTATCATTGCTTTGTTTTGGAAATGTTTCATATTTTCTCTTCTAGCTACTTTGTGATATACAATAATTACTGTTAACAATTTATTTTTTTAATTATTTTTAATTTTTTAAAATTTATTTATGTTTTGAGATAGAGTCTCACTCTGTCTGTGGGCTGGAGTGCAGTGGCACGATCTCGACTCACTGCAACCTCCGCCAACTGGGTTCAAGCGATTCTCCTTCCTCAGCTTCCCCAGTAGCTGGGATTACAGGGCACGGTGCCACGCCCAGATAATTTTTGTATTTTTTGTAGGGACGGGGTTTCATCATGTTGGCCAGGATGGTCTCCATCTCTTGACCTCGTGATCTGCCCATCTCGGCCTCCCAAAGAGCTGTGATTACAGGCATGAGCCACCGTGCCCAGCCACTGTTAACTATTTAATATAATTCCCCTACTGTTAATACTGAAATTTATTCCTTCTATCTCACTGTATTTTTATAGCTCTTAATGAGCTTCATCCACCTTCCCAACTTCCCCTCTCAGACTCTGGTAACCACCATTCTACTCTCTACCTTCCTGAAATACACATTTTTAGCGCTCACTTATGAATGAGAACATGCAGGATTTGTCTTTCTGTGCTTTACTTATTTCACTTCATGACCTCAAGTTCCATCCATGTTGCTGCAAATGACAGAATTTTACTAGGTTTTATGACTTAATAATATTCAATTGTGTATATATACCACATTTTCTTTATTCATTAATCTGTTGATGACACATGGGCTCATTTTATATGTTGGTAATTGTAAATAGTGCTATAAAAAACATAGGAGTGAAGATATCTCTGTAATTTACTAATTTCCTTTCTTTGGGATATATAACTAGTGGTGAAATTGCAGGGTAACATTGTAGTTCTATTTTTTACATTTTTCAGAGACCTCCATATGCTTTTTTATAAAGGCTACATTACTTTATATTTTCACTAACAGTGTACAAGTGTTCCCTATTCGTTCTGTCCTTGCCAGGATTTGTTAGTTTTTCATTACAGACATTGTAGCTAGGGTGAGATGATACTTCATTGGGGTTTTGATCTGAATTTTCCTAATGACTAGTAATGTTGAACGTTTTATCATATACCTGTTGGCTATAAGTATGTTTTTTGTTTAAGAAATCATATTATGTTTTCTCAATGTCCCTTTTAGTAAACTAAAAACTTAATAACCATATGTAGGACATCAACAAAATAGGTAATATCTACTGGGGCCATCCATCACTAACATTGTATGAGCCCGTGTTTTGAAGCTACTGTCTTTCGGAGCCCTCTCCACTCAGACCTTGCATGTAGCTGCTTATATAAGACTGGCCCCAACTAGAGGCCTTGGAAGGTAAAATCTTCCCTCAAATGGGGCTTACAACAATAAAATATCCCCATAAGGAAGTTGAGTTTCCTACATTTCCCTATCCCATCCTTCCAGAAGAGAAAATCATCCATCTCATTGTGGTTTGGAGCATGGGAAAAATGATGAAAAAGAATAAGGAGGAGAAGGCCAAGTTCTGCGAATAAACTATTAGTGCAGCAATGTAATTGACACCAATTTCCTGGTAACTTCTGAATTATAGGAATAAAAACTGAATTAATCATTTCTCATCCCTTACATACATAGGTAAAAGCTGCTACTGAAGCTATGGTTTCTGCTGCTGTTATCCCCCACAGCCTGCTAAAGGCCTTTTTAAATCTTTTACTTGGGCTTTCCTAGTATCTTCCTGTTTCTATGCTCAGAATGAGCCCTCCAAGTCAGTCTCAGATGAACCATCTAGAAAAACTAATTCTGAACTCATGCCTCTGACTTGACATCTTAGCTCTCTATGCCTGCTGGCCAGAGATCTAGGGGCATTCTTAGATGGCAGATGCAGTTGTGACATCTGGAACAAAATCAAGGATTCAAGTTACTTGGCTTCTTTCCTTGTGGAACACAGCCACTGCCCATTTCATGTCTTGATTTTTTGTATTCATTCTGGTAGAAAACAACACTAAAAAAAAGAAGAAAATAATGTTTTTGTGTCTTCTCATCATGTGATAGACGGAGAAAACATTATGATCAGTTATTTTTGCAAAAGGCAACTGGCCATGCTCTATTTGAGATAAATTGACACAAAGAAAGTACACATGAATGACACAGTCTATATATGGCAATTCTAAAACACCCAATAGTATCTGCGGTTGCTTGTTCCAGCACAACAAGGCCGAGAGAGTACTATTGTGGGTCTGAAACGTGAGAAAGATTCGCCAGGCCACAGCTCCTTAAATACTCCTTTCCTGCAAGTTAAATTGAGGCTTTGTAGGAAAAGGGTGCCTCTTTGTCTGATTAATGAAGGTTTAAGTTCTCCTCCTGTCATCATACAAATTCCTTCTGAGGTATGCACTCCCGATTAAAAAATAATATATAT
>NW_012100643.1:499523-510054 GCF_000951045.1 Mandrillus leucophaeus | reverse complement strand
TATATATTATTATATATATAAAATCAAGAATTGGCTGAGGATATTCGAAACGTTGCATCATAAACATTCATGAACAGAACACTTGACTTTGATAATGATTAAGCCCTGTTTCTGGCTTAATGCCACTCAGACAATGAATGTTTGGGCAGGAAGTGGAGCAAAAGACTTCCATGGCTGAGATCAGAGTCTTCAGAAGCTGTGCTTTCTGTTGCTCACATTAGAGGATCAAGGACATTTCACGTCTGTTATTACCTTTAAATGTATAAACTTACCAGAAGGTAAACTACCGTGGGATTTTGACTGGACATTAAAATAGATCATTGAAACATAAATTTCATTTGCTTTAAGACATATCGATGCACTTTTGTAAAAGTAATTATACCCCCATAATTATCCCTACAAACAGAAAAAAATTGAATCCAGAGAACTTACATAGTCAACTGACACACTGTGCCCTCTGAAATCAACTGTCATTTATTAAAAATAAATTATTTTAAACCATTGTAGTTTTTTCATTTTGTTTTGTTTTATTTGTTTTGTTTTGCTTCAACCAGGAAGGAAAAATTCCAGAAGACAGCCAGTTTGTTTGTTATTTGGTTTTACAAAGGTGCCTAATGTCTCAATTCATTTTGTGAAAACATGTTTACCCATCTCTTCATTTCTTAACTAATTTCCTTTTTTAATTCTTATTTTAAGTTCAGGGGAACATGTGCAGGTTTGTTATGCAGGTAAATTGTGTATCACAGGAGTTGGGTGTACAGATTGTTTTGTTATACAGGCAATAAGCATAGTACTAGATAGGAAGATTTTTATCCTCACCCTCCTTCCAACCTCCAGCTTCAAGTAGGCCCTGGAATCCGTTGTTTCCTAATTTGTGTCCATGTATATTCAATGTTAGTCTCCCATTACAAGTGGGAACATGTAGTATTTGTGGTTTTTTTTTTTTTTTTTTTTTTCCTGCATTAGATGAAGTCTCGCTCTGTCGCCCAGGCTGAAGTGCAGTGGCACGATCTCATTGTTCCCATATTTGTGTTCATGTGCATTCATTGTTTAGCTCCAGCTTAGAAGTGAGAACAAAAGATATTTGGTTTTTTGTTCCTGCATTAGTTTTCTTAGGATAATGGCCTCAAGTTCCATCCATGTTGGTGCAAATGACATGATATCTTTCCTTTTTAAAACTGCATAGCATTCGATGGCATATGTGTACCACATTTTCTTTATCCATTATATTGTTTACAGGCATTTGATTGATTCCATGTCTTTGCTACTGTGAATATTGCTACAATGAACATACGCATGAATGTGTCTTTATGGTGGAATGATTTATATTCCTTTGGGTATATACCTAGTAATGAGATTACTCTGTTTAATGGTAATTCCATTTTCAGTTCTTTGAAAAATCACCATACTGATCTCCACAATGGCTGAATTAATTTACATTTTTACCAGTAGGGTACAAGTGTTCCCTTTTTTTCATGATCTCATCAGCATCTGTTATTTTTTTACTTTTTATTAATAGCCATACTGACTGGAGTGAGATGGTATCACATTGTGATTTTGATTTCCATTTCTCTAATGATTACTGATGTTGGACTTTTTTATAGGCTGTTGGCTGCCTGTATGTCTTCTTTTGAAAAGTGTCCACTTATGTCCTGTGTCTACTTTGTAATGGGGTTGTTTGGTTTTTTTGCATGTAAATTTGTTTACATTCTTTATAGATTCTGAATATTAGCCCTTTGTCAGATGCATGGTTTGCAAACATTTTCTCCTATTCTCTATGTTGTCTATTTACTCAGTTGATAGTGTCTTTTGTTGTGCAGAAGCTCTTTAGTTTAATCAGGTCACATTTGTCCATTTTTGTTTATTATACAATTACTTTTGTTGTTTGTTATAAAACCTTTGCCAAGGCCTGTCTGTTATAAAACCTTCGCCATACCTCCAGAATGGTATTTCTGAGGTTATCTTCCATGATATTTATAGTTTTAGCTTTTACATTTAGTTTTAGCTTTTACATTTTACATTTACAATTCATCTTGAGTTGATCATTGTATATTGTACAAGGAAGGGGTCCAGTTTCAGTCTTCAGAATAGGGCTATCCAATTATTCCAGCAACATTTATCAAATAGAGAATCCTTTCTCCATTGCTTGTATTGGTCAACTTTTTTGAAGATCAGTTGGTTGTAGGTGTGTGACATTATTTCTGGGCTCTCTATCCTCTTTGATTGGTCCATGTGTCTGTTTTTGTACCAGGACCATTCTGTTTTGGTTACTGTAGCCTTAGAGTACAGTTTGAAGTCAGTTAGCATCATGCCTCCAGGTTTGCCCTTATTGCTTAGAATTACCTTAGTTTCACAAGTTTTTTTAATCCATATGAATTTTAAAAGATATACTTTTTTCTCATTCTGTGAAGAATGTCACTAGTCGTTTGATAGGAATACCATGGAATCTACAGATTTCTTTTGACAGTATGTACCTTTTAATAATATTTATTTTTCCTACCCATGAGCATAGAATGCTTTTTCATTTGTTTGGTCGTCTCTAATTTCTTTGAGCAGTGTTTTGGACCTTTTGGTGTATGGAAATGTTGCTGAAATTTGTACATTGGTGTTGAATCCTGAATCGTCATTAAAGTTGTTTGTCAGACTTACAAGCTCTTGGGCAGAGAGTATGGGCTTTTCTATGCATAGAATCATAACATCGAAAATCAGATAGCTTGACTTCTCTTCCTATTTGGATATATTTTGCTTTTCTCTCTTGCCTGATTTCTCTAGATAGGACATCCAGTACTGTGTTGAATAGCAGTGGTGAGAGTGGGCATCCTTGTCTTTTTCTGTTTTTTTTTTTGTTTGTTTTTTTTTTTGTTTTTTTTTTTTTTTTACGAGAAATACATTCAGGTTTTTCTCATTCAGTATGATGTTTGCTCTGGATTTGTAATAGATGGCTCTTATTAATTTGAAGTATGTTCCTTCAATGCCTAGTTAAGGGTTTTCAGCATAAATGGATGTTTAATTTTATGGAAAGGTTTTTGATGTCTATTGAGAGAATAATGTGGTTCTTGTTTTTAGTTGTGTTTATGTGGTAAATCACATTTATTGATTTGTGTATGTTGAACCACCATTGCATCCCAGGAATACACTCTACTCCACAATGGTGGCTTAGCTGTCTGATATACTGCTGTACCGTTTGCTAGTATTGTACTGAGGACTTTTGCATCTGTGTTCATCAAGGATATTGACCTGATATTTTCTTTTCTTGTTGTATATCTGCCAGGTTTTGGTATCAGGATGATGCATGTCTCATAGAATAAGTTAAGGAGTCCCTTCTCTTCCATTTTTGAAAATAGTTTCAGTAGAAATGGTTCCAGCTCTTCTTCATACATCTGGTAGAATTTGGCTGTGAATCTATCTGGTCCTGAGCTTTTTCTGGATCTTAAGCTTTTTATGACTGATTTAATTTTGGGACATGTTATTGGTCTGTTCAGGGATTCAATAACTTCTTGGTTCAATCCTGGAAAGTTTTATGTTGCCAGGAATTTAATCATTTCTTCTAGGTTTCCTACTTTGTGTGCATAGAGATGCTCATAATAGTCTCTGAGGGTTTTGTTGTTGTTGTTGTTTTGCAATTCTGGGTACTTATGATAATGCCCACTTTGTCAATTCTGATTGTGTTTATTTGGACCTTTTGTTTTCTTTATTCGTCTAGCTAGTGGTCTATCAATTTTATGTATTTTTTCCTAAGAATCAACTCCTGGCTTCATTGATCTTTTTTATGTTTTTGCCTCCTAATTATATTCAGTTCAGCTCAAATTTTTGTTATTTCTTGTCTTCTGATAGCTTGGAGATTGGCTTACTCTTGTATTTTAGCTCCTTTAGGTATGATGTTAAATTGTTAATTTGTGACCTTTCTAATTGTTTAATGTGGGTGTTCAGCATTATAAACTTCCTTCTTAACACAGCTTTAGCTGTGTCTCAGAGATTCTGGTATGTTTTATCTTTGTTCTCATTAGCTTCAAATAATTTCTTAATTTCTGCCTTAATTTTATTGTCAATCCAAAATTTATTCAGGAGCCAGCTATTTAACTTTCATGTAATTGTATAGTTTTCAGTGATTTTCTTAATATTGATATATATTTTTATGTGCTATGGCCCAAGAGCATGTTTGGTATAATTTTTTTTTTTTTTAAATTCACTGAAGATTGTTTGATGGCTGACCATGTGGCTGATTTTGGAGTATGCCCCACAATAATGACAAGATACTTCAACACCCCACTGACAGTATTAAACAGATCATAAAGACAGAAAACTAACAAAGATATTCAGGACCTGAACTAAAAACTTCACCAAATTGGCCTAATAGACATCTACAAACTCTCCACCTAAAAACAACACATATACATTGTTAGTCTTCCGCCTTTATGATCTGTCTAATACTGTCAGTGGGGTGTTGAAGTATCTTGTCATTATTGTGGGGTTATCTAAGACTCTTTGTAAGTCTCTACAAATGAATTTTATGACTCTAGGTGCTCCTGTGTTGGGTGAGTATATATGTAGGATAGTTAGGTCTTCTTGTTGAACTGAACCCTTTTCTATTATTTGTTACCACCAGAACTGCCACCATACCACCAGAAATGCCTTTTACTTATCTTTCATGATGATCATTAGTTTTAGTCTGTTTTCTCTGAAATTTATATAGTAACCCCTGCTTTTTCTGTTTTCCATTCTCTTGGTAGATTATTCTTTATCCTTTTACTTTGAGCTCCTGGGTGTCATTGCATGTGAGATAATCTCTTGAAGGTAGCATACAGTTGAGTCTTACATCTTTATCCAGCTTACTACTCTATGCCTTCTAATTGGGGTGTTTAGACCCTTTTATATTCAAGGTTAATATTGATGTGTAAATTTGATCTTGTTAGAGTGTTGTTACCTGGCTATTATGCAGACTTCATTGTATAGTTACTTTAGTGTGTCAGTGACCTATGCACTTAACTGTGTTTTGGCTGTGGCTGGTAACAGTCTTTCCTTTTCATATGTAGCGCTCCCTTAATGACCTTCTGTAAGGAAGGTCTGGTAGTAACCAATTTTTCTTTGCTTATCTGAAAAGGATCTTATTTCTCCTTTTCTTATGAAGCTAAGTAGTTTGGTGGGATAGACAATTATTTGTGGGAATCTCTTTTCTAGAAGAATGCTACATATACTCCCCAGTCTTTTATAGCTTGTTAGATTTCTTCTGAAAGGTCCACTGATAGCCTAATGGAGTTATCTTTGTAGATTACCTGCCTCTTCTTTGTATCTTTCTGTATAAGTACATTTTTACACTGCTATAAAGATACTACTTGAGACTGGGCAATTTATAAACAAAACAGGTTTAATTGACTCAGCTCCACATGGCTTGGGAGGCCTCAGGAAACATACGATCATGGTAAAAGGCAAAGGGGAAGCATGCATCCTTTTTACAGCATGGCGAGAGAGAGAAGGAGTGAGCTGGGGAAATCCCAGACACATATCAAACAATCAGATCTCATAAGAACTCCCTCACTGTCATGAGAACATCATGGGGGAAACTACCCTCATGATCCAATCACTTCATGCCAGTTCCCTCCCTTGACACATGGGGATTAAAATGTGAGAAGAGATTTGGTTGGGGCTCAGAGCCAAACTGTGTAATTCCACCCCGGCCCCTCCCAAATTTCATGTCCTTTACACATTTAAAAACCAATCATGCCATCCCAAATGTCCGCTAAGTCTTAACTCATTTCAGCATAAACTCAGACGTCCTAGTCCAAAGTCTCATCTGAGACAAGGCAAGTCCCTTCTGCCTATGAGCCTGTATAATCAAAAGCAAGTTAGTTACTTCCAATATATAATGGGAATACAGGCATCAGGTGGATGTTCCCATTCCAAATATGAGAAATTGGCCAAAACAAAGGGCCCACGGGCCCCATGTAAGTCCGAAACCCGGCAAAGCTGTAATTAAATCTTTTTATTATTATTATTATTATTATACTTTAAGTTCTAGGGTACATGTGCATAACGTGCAGGTGTGTTACATATGTATACTTGTGTCATGTTGCTGTGCTGCACCCATCAACTCGTCAGCACCCATCAACTCGTCATTTACATCAGGTATAACTCCCAATGCAATCCCTCCCCCCTACCCCCTCCCCATGATAGGCCCCGGTGTGTGATGTTCCCCTTCCTGAGTCCAAGTGATCTCATTGTTCAGTTCCCACCTATGAGTGAGAACATGTGCTGTTTGGTTTTCTGTTCTTGCAATAATTTGCTGAGAATGATGGTTTCCAGCTGTATCCATGTCCCTACAAAGGACACAAACTCATCCTTTTTTATGGCTGCATAGTATTCCATGGTGTATATGTGCCACATTTCCTTAATCCATTCTATCACTGATGGACATTTGGGTTGATTCCAAGTCTTTGCTATTGTGAATAGTGCCACAATAAACATACGTGTGCATGTGTCTTTATAGCAGTATGATTTATAATCCTTTGGGTATATACCCAGTAATGGGATGGCTGGGTCATATGGTACATCTAGTTCTAGATCTTTGAGGAATCGCCATACTGTTTTCCATAATGGTTGAACTAGTTTACAATCCCACCAGCAGTGTAAAAGTGTTCCTATTTCTCCACATCCTCTCCAGCACCTGTTGTTTCCTGACTTTTGAATGACACTCTCCATTATTCTTGAGCAACAGTCTCTCCTCTTCTCAGCCTTGTCCTTTTTTGTTTATAAAATCTCATTTAAATGTTGGCCTTCTTTTTCATCTGTGTATCATCACTGTCAAACTCCTCTCCTTTAGCTCAATATGGCTTATATTTTCTATGCCTGTATTCATTTTTTTACATGTAAAAATGTCTTAATTCTCCAATGTCTTAATTCCTTGAAGATAAAGGTTATTTTAGATGTCTTCATACTCCTTCAAAGAACTCATTAAAAGAATAGATATTCTGAGAAAAAAACCTCACACATATTTAAAAAGGTGTCAGGACCATTCAGTAGGAAAAAAAAAAAAAATGTCATTTCAGCAAATGTTGTTGGAAAAATATATCCACATGCAAGGTAATGAAGTTGGATGTGTACTGTATATCATATGCAAAAATTAATTCAAAGTGAATCTAAGACATAATCTTAATAGCTAAAACTCTTAGTAGAAAACATAAATGGAAAACTTTATGACATTGTATTTAGGATTTCTTTTGGATACAATACCAAAAATACCTGAAATACAAAAAATAAATAAACTAGACTTTACTAAAATTAAAACTTTGGTATAGCAAAGGACCCAATCAACAGAGTGTGAGGGTAAGTTGCAGCAGCGTTAGAGAGAATATTTTCAAATTATATATTTGGTAAGGGATTAATATCCAGAATGTATAACAGACCCCTTCAACTAAACAACCACAACAATAAAATAATCCAATTAAAAATGGGCAAGATACTTTAATAAACATTTTTCAAAAATATATATATATATGTACTAAGTAGATGGAAACATTCTTAATATAATTAGTCACTATGGAAGTGCAAATCAAAATCACAATGAGATAGCACAGTGAAATACCTACCAGGGTAGATATAATCAGTAAAACAGAAAATAAGTGTAAGAATGTAAAGAAATGAGAACATTTGAGTCTCAGTGATGGCAAAGCAAAATGGTGAAGTCATTATGGAAAATAATTTGACAATTTTCCAAGAGGTTATACATATAACTACAATATATCCAAAATAAATGAAGCAGGGACAGGACTTGAACAAACATTTGTACAACAATGTTTATAACAGCATTATTCACAATAGCCAAAAGTTGGAAACACCCCAAAGGTTAATTAGATGGATGGATGGATAAATAGATTAACCAAATGTGGTATATCCATACAATGACATATTATTCAGCACCAGAAAAATATAATTTTGATGCATACTACAACTTTCATGAATATTTAAGGCAATGTGCTAAACAAAATAAGTTAGAAAAGACTATGGTAGGATTCCACTTCTATGAGTAACAGAATAGGCAAATTCATAGAAGCAGAAAGTAGAATAGGGGTTACTAAAGCTGGGAGAAAGGAATGTAGGAAGTATTGTTTAATGGATAGAGAGTTTTATTGGTGATTATAAAATATTTTGAGTATGGATACTAGTGAGAGTTATGCAAATTGTGAATATATTTAATGCCAATGGATTACACATCTATGAATTGTAAAATTATAATTATTTTGCTATATGTATCTTACAACAATAAGAAGACATGCACTAACCTAACACAGTATTATTTCAAAACATTTGACAAACTAGCTAAATTAGATGGATCAACATGCATGACTATCCAAAATTTGGCATGCTTTTAGCTACTCAGGTGAATAAGATGGTTACACTGCAATAGCTTTGATCTTGCCTCTTTATTTCTCTTTATTTCTCCTCTCATTATGATATTATACTGATTCTCCGAGTAGTTACCCTCAGCCCATGAGTAAATGTCTCAACTGTAAAATTTCTGACTGATTAAATCCGAATAAAACATGTAAGTTAATCTTCTTCTTTTAAATAGTAAAATTAAAATGAAGAAAATTTTAGGGCTTGGAAAATTTCTAGACCAATAAGAGTCAGGGGTAGGACTGGAAAATAAATTACTTGAGGTGTATTAAGTGTTACTGCTGCTAAGACAAGGGTCTTAGGATTAAATTTGGTGTCAATATTTTTACGTGTGGACAGTCTATGCCTGATCTGCAAATTAAGTAGTCCAATATTGAAAAAGTAATTTCCTGGATCTTGATTTATTTGAAATGATGAAGTGTAACACGTATGTATCTATATTTTCAAAGAAGAATTGATGTGGCTGGCTCTTTCTTCTCTAAGTCATAACTGAAATGTCACTCCCTCAGAGGACCCTTTCTTGGCTATCCTCTTAAAGTGTCTTCCATTACTCTATATTACATTATCCATTATATTTTCTTATATTGCATATTGCTCTCAAATACTTAGTGTACTTACTTGTTTATTGTTCTGCCTTCATTGGAACATATGATTATCCTAGTTTGTCTTTTTCACCATTTTGTGCCTGGCAACAAATATAGTATGTGGTACTGACAAAGGATTCAGTAGACTTCTACTGAAAGAGTGGGTAAAGCCAAATTTAGGGCATATGGAATGAAAGGAAACAACATGGCTACAAAAATCTCTGGTGCATTTATATAGGAGAGGGGTGAAGGAAGAGAAGTGAGGAAGACTTCTTAAAAATAAAACAAAGACCTAATAAAATGTAAGCAGTTGAGAAAAGTTGAGACAGCAGGAGGGTGCAGTAGGGAAGAATTGAATACAGAATGAAGTAGGACAGTACAGAACTTCATGTGGGAGGCCACTTTGCTGAACTCTTCTCAAAATCAGTGACATGGGAGTTTCCTATGAAGGTGTTATTCAACTTGATATTTGTCTAGGCTGAAAATGAAAATATTTCTGAAACACCAGAAATAAAGACACACAACATGTTACGTATAGCCAGAGAGCCACAGTAAAATATTCACTTAGCTATGAAGTAAAATTTACCTCAGACCTAAGAAGTCTTGCAGAGTAATTGCTACCTGAAAATGATCATTTGGACCAGGCGCGGTGGCTCACGTCTGTAATCCTAACGCTTTGGGAGGCTGAGGCAGGCGAATCACTTGAGGTCAGGAGTTCAAAACCAGCCTAGCCAACATGGTGAAACCCTGTCTCTACTAAAAATACAAAAAAAAAAAAAAAAAAAATAGCCAGGTGTAGTGGCAGACACTTGTAATCCCTATTTGGGAGGGATTGTAATCACTTGTAATCACTCTTTGGGAGGCTGAGGCAGGAGAATCACTTGAACCTGGGAATCAGAGGTTGCAGTGAACCAAGATTGCTGAGACTCTGTCTCAAAAAAAGAAAGAAAGAAAGAAAGAAAGAAAGAAAGAAAGAAAGAAAGAAAGAAAGAAAGAAAGAAAGAAAAGAAAAGAAAAAAGAAAAAGAAAATGATCATTTGAGTTTTTGTAACAATTTATTTTAAGGATGAAATAATAAGTTTCATCAAACTTGGGGAGAAAATGCAATCAGTAAAATGCAAATAAGTAATAGGTGGTGTGTCTTGACAAAACTACTGTCTTCGAATATTGTGGATCAAGGTACCAGATTACTACAATTTCCAATAATTCCAGTGGGGCAGTCTATGGACAAATTACAAAATCTGAGAACTTCATAGTGTTACCGTGGAAACAAAAAACATGGCTCTACTTATGGAAGCTCCATTAAAATGAATATGAAAAGTTTATGAAGTCCTGAAGCCCAAACTTTACTTGGAGGAGTGTAGCATTCGGCTCCTATTTTGTATAGAGGAAAGGAGACTCTACAGACAAAGACTAAACAGAATGTGGTAGAAGTGTATATTTCCTCAGTAGAAATAGCAAAGAATGGCCATTTTCACGATATTGATTCTTCCTATCCATGAGCATGGTATGTTCTTCCATTTGTTTGTGTCCTCTTTTATTTCACTGAGCAGTGG
>NW_012100643.1:495195-496338 GCF_000951045.1 Mandrillus leucophaeus | reverse complement strand
GTGCTATTTCTATCAAACTACCAAATACATTTTTCAGAGAATTAGAAAAAAACTATTCTAAAATTCAAACTGAAGCAAAAAAAAAAAAAAAAAAAAGTGCCTGAATATCCAAATGAATCCTATTCAAAATGATCTTCCTACCTGAATTCAAACTATACTACAAGGCTACAGTAAACAAAATAACATGGTACCAGTAGAAAAACACACATAAACCAATGAAACAGAATGAAGAGCCCAGAAAGTAACCCACTCATCTACAATCATCTGTCTTTGACAAAGTTGACAAAATCAAGCAATAGGGAAAGGATTAAAAATTCTGTAAATGGTGCTGGCATAACTGACTAGTCATATGAGGAAGATTAAAACTAGACTCCTTCCTTTCCCCATATAAAAAAAATCAACAGAATATAGATTAAAAACTTTACAATACAAAACATAAAACTATAAAATCCCTTGATGATAACCTAGGAAATACCATTCTGGACATAAGACCTATTAAACATGTCATGACTGTGGCTCTGAAAGCAAATAACAACAAAACCAAAAATTAACAAGTGAGACCTATTTAAATGAAAGAGATTCTGCACAGCAAAATAAACTGTCAACAGTGTAAATGGAAAACCTATAGAATGAAAGAAAATATTTGCAAATGATGCATCCAACAGAGGTCTATTATTCAGAATCTGTAAAGAACTTAAACAAATTAACAAACAAAAATAAACAACCACATTAAAAATTGGGCAAAGGTTATAAACAGACACTTCTCAAGAGAAAACATAAATATGGCCAAAAAGCATATGAAAAAATAATCACCATTAATCATTCAAGAAATGCAAATCAAAGCTAGGCGCGGTGGCTCACGCCTGTAATCCCAACACTTTGGGAGGCCAAGGCGGGTGGATCACCTGAGGTCGCGAGTTCGAGACCAGCCTGACCAACGTGGAGAAACCCCATCTCTACTAAAATTACAAAATTAGCCAGGCGTGGTGGTGCATGCCTGTAATCCCAGCTACTCCGAAGGCTGAGGCAGGAGAATCACTTGAACCTGGGAGGAGAAGGTTGCAGTGAGCCAAGATTGTGCCATTGCACTCCAGCCTGGGCAACAAGAAGCGAAACTCTGCCTCAAAAAAAAAAAAAAAAAAA
>NW_012100643.1:489122-490162 GCF_000951045.1 Mandrillus leucophaeus | reverse complement strand
ACCTGCACGTTATGCACATGTACCCTAGAACTTAAAGTATAATAATAATAATAATAATAAAGCTTTATTCTTTAGATACAAGCCTGGTTTAACATATGCAAATTAATAAATGTGATTCACTAAATAAATAGAATTAAAAGCAAAACCATATGATTATCTCCAAAAATGCAGAAATAAACTATTCAATAAAATTTAATATTTTTTATGATAAAAACTCTCAGTGGATTAAGTATTAAAGGAACATACCTCAAAAGAATAAAATCCATCTATGACAAACCCACAGCCAACATCAAGTAATAGTGTATAGTAATTTGGTGAAAGGTTGAAACCATTCCTCTTGAGAACTGGGAAAAGACAAGGATACCAACTATCCACACTCCTATTCACCGTTATACTGGAGGTTCCTGTATGAGCAATGGGGCAAGATAAAGATATAAAAGGCATTCTTATAGGAAAAGAAGAAGGGAAATATCTTTCTGCTGATGATATGATTCTATACCTAGAAAATCCTAAAGACTCCACCAGAAGGCTCCTACATATGATAAACAAGTTTGGCAAAGGTTCAGGACACAAAATCAATGTGCAAAAATCTGTAGCCTTTCTGTACACCACAACATACAAGCCAAAAGCCAAATCAAGACACAATTCCATTCACAGTAACCACACACACACACACGCACACACACACACACACACACAAATACCTAGGAGTACAGCTAATCAGGGAGGTGAAAAATCTCTACAATGAGAATTATAGAACACTGCTGAAATAAAATGAAGATGAGACAAAAAGTTTATGCTAACTGATAGGAAAAATCTATATTATTAAAATGGCCATTCTGCCAAACACAATTGACAGTTTCAGTGCTATTTCTATCAAACTACCAAATACATTTTTCAGAGAATTAGAAAAAAACTATTCTAAAATTCAAACTGAAGCAAAAAAAAAAAAAAAAAAAAAAAAGTGCCTGAATATCCAAATGAATCCTATTCAAAATGATCTTCCTACCTGAATTCAAACTATACTACAAGGCTACAGT
>NW_012100643.1:450417-488154 GCF_000951045.1 Mandrillus leucophaeus | reverse complement strand
AAAGGAAAAAAGAAAGAAAGAAATGCAAACCAAAACTACAGTGAGATACCATCTCACACCAATCAGAATGGTTATGACAAAAGACAAAAAAAAAAAGATTCTGCAAGGTTGTATAGAAAAGGGAATGCTTATACACTGTTGGTGTCAGTGCTATTTCATCCACTGTTGAAAGCAGTTTGGAGATTTCTCAAAGAAGTCATAAGAAAACTACTATTCACTGCAGCAATCGTATTACTGAGTATATTACGCCTAAGAATATAAATTATTCTCTCAGTGATATGGTTCATTCTGTATTGCTACCCAAATGTTATGTTAAACTGTAATTCCCAGTGTTAGACATGGGGCCTGGTGGGAGGTGATTGGATCATGAAGGTGGTGATCATGAAGGTTTAACACCAACCTCTTAGTGCTGTCTCCTGATAGAGTTCTTACAAGATCTGATTCTTTGAAGATGTGTAGCACCTCCCCTTTGACTTTCTCTGTCTCTCCTGCCAGCCATGTAAAGACATGCTTGCTTCCCCTTCATCTTCTTCTATGATTATAAGTTTCCTGAGGCCTCCCCAGCCATGCCTCCTATACTGTGGAGTCAAGAGGAACTGTGAGTCAAATAAACCTCTTTTCTTCAAAAATTACCCAGTTTCGGGTAGTTTTTTATAGCAGTGTGAGAACACAGTAATACACCCAGAAAGACACATGCACATATATGTTTATTACAAGACTATTCACAATAGTAAAGACATGGAACCCACCTAAATGTCCATTAATGTGGACAGAATAAAGAAAATATGGTACATATACACCATGGAATACTATGAAAACTGAAAACAAAAAGAAAGTATGTCCTTTGCAGCAACATGAATGGAGATGGAGACCATTATTGTAAGTCAACTAACATAGGAAAAGAAAGACAAATACTGTATGTTCTCACTTACAAGTAGGAGGTAAATACTGAGCATACATAGATTTAAAAAAAAGGAAGCAATAGAAAATGGGACCTACTTGATGGTGGAGGGTAGGGGGAAAGTGAAGATTGACAAACTACTTATCAGTTACTATGGTTATTAACTGGGTGACAAAATAATCTGGACACTAAATATTCAAGACGTGCCGCTTACCCATGCAACAAAGCTGCACCTATACCACCTGAACTTAAAATTAAAAAAAGAAAAGAAAAAAGACAAAAACAAACAAACAACAAAACAAAATAGATGCCATGGTCCTGACTTCTAGACTTAGCTTCTTTATCTAAACAATTGTGAAGATAAAGATGTTCTCCTTTTTACTTGAATGACAAACACTGAAATCAGGTTACATAATAAAAAAGAAATATTATTACTTTGCATTGGTAACTTTAAATTTGCAGAACTACTGTAAATTATTGTCACTTTTCATCTGCCACAACAAACCTTGGATTTAATGTCAACATTATCATATTTATTTTATAAAGGGTATACATTATGAAGTAATATTATTTCAAATAAAAATTATTGCTATAAGTCATTTCCTTTGAAGGAAACATACATGATAAAGACAAACACTTTTAAAGAAGAAAATTATATCTGACTAGATTCTGGTAAAATCAACTATTTTAAATATAAGTATGGTAATATGTTTTGCAAAGAAAATGGAAGTTACCCAAATACTGTGTCTCTAGTCAGCATTTTGTAATTAGATTGTGATTCTTTATATTCCTTTTAAGTTTAGAAAATTCTCTGTTAATTTTCTCCCTGCAATCCCTTTTAACTAATCCTGGAAAAACTCGGTTCTCCCTCGAGAAAGCACTAATTTTAGTTTTTGTAGCATTATTTTTTAATAATATTACTAATGCAAACCAATGAAGAGGTCATTAGGTAGGGTTCGTCAAATGATGTTTGTAGTGGTTGAGATATAATTCTGTGTGTAGTGCATCAGAGACCCTCATCTCCTCCTGAGTTGGAATTGTTTGACTCTTCATATCTGAAAACCAATAATATCTAGATTTGAAAATAATTTCTATAAAAAATGCTTTGGGTCAATTTGGGCTCTTAAATGAGCACTTTTTTTTTGTCGAGGTGTCTCATAAAGACTGTCAAGGTAAGAAAAGACTCATTTTCCATTTGTAAAAAATTCTTTACTTCATCTGTATTTCAATATTACAATGGTTGAATTTGTCAGTGGGTAAGTTTTAGTTTTAGATATAAGTAAATAGGGAGAAGCATTTATGAGCATGCCATTTTAATTCTCCTTAATATGATAGTTTTAAGTATAGTTGACTTAAGATGTTCCCTACCAAATAAATTAAATGAAAATATTTTAGAGAAAACTGGAACAAGTGTAATCAGGTGGGTAGTGGGTTTGCTAATGTGGCCAAAATTCAGTAGAAAATCACCAAAAGCAAAATGAGTATGCAGTAAAACAAAAGGATTAATAAATTAAAGGCTTAAAAATGTGTTTTGAAAAGAGAAGCAGGACCCTAGAAAAGTAAACTCATATATCAGAAAAAGTCCCAAATGTTCTGAGGTCTCAAGAAGACAGAAAGTTAACCATCTGAACTAGTAATGTGTCATGATATGAACAATTTTTTATCTATCAAATGATCGATCAATTATGATCTATTTAAGAACCTTTCTACTAGACTGTGAACTCTGTGGGAGAAGAGCGAGTGCTTGATAATCAACAGCACTGACTGACCAAAGTAGATTCTCAATAGATAATGACTGCAGTAATCAACTAAAGTCATTATAGTTAAAAAAAAAAAAAAAAAAGATGTGAATCATATATTTCAGTACTGTCAGCAAGGTATTAGACCTTCTCAATGTAATTCCACTCCTAACTTTCCTATTTAAATGTAGCTTACTTCAATACAAACAGTACAGTACTTTGTTAAAGTCAAGTATATTCTGTAGAGTTATCTGATTATTTTTTATGTAAGCCCTGTCTCTCCATAGATTATTGGCCCCTTAAAATAACAATAATAATGACAACTGTAATTACGACAAAAATAGCCCAAACAGAACATCACTTTGAGCTCTCATATTGTGCTAGAAAATCTTCTAGGCATTTAAAACATATTAACACATCTGATTATCACAAAACCCTATGATATGATTATATTATTACCTTTATTTTATAAATGAGGTAAAGGAAGCACAGAGAAGTTAGGTAACACTGTGACAGTTACATACATTTTAAATAGCATGAAATAAATATACCTCATTTTTCTGTACTGACAATGTTAAAGTTTACCCATTCCCCATGCTCCTAGAAAACAGTGATAGTTAGGATACCTTACCACACTTTTGTTCCCTAAAAAGGTTTGCTGAAAATAATCATTCATCTTTACATGACTTAGATAAGACTCATGGATACTCCCCATTTTTACCTGTGATCAGACACCAACCTTCCAAATTACAATTCTTATAAATGATTAGTTGAACTACTTGTCCACACTGATTAGTTAGAACAAATCGCTTGTTAATGAAACTTTAGATAAAATTATTTCCTTCTCCCAGGGCCTTGAACTTTGAACCAAACTCAGCCTCAGCCAGCATTCAACACCCTCCTTAATGTCTCCTCTCTAGAAAAGACTGACCTCAGGAAAAAACTTCCTCTGATCTTTCTAATCATTTTTTCTCAACCTTTTCATCTCATATATACCACTAGTGCTTTCCCAAACCAATTTCATTCTATCCTTGTTTATTCCTTCTAGTAAAAGAAAAATTCCTTTCCACCTAAATTTGAGATACTTGTAGATCTTATGTTCAGATTGTTCACACTATTGCAATAGTTCCTCATCTCTCTATTGCAATAGTCATCTACCCACTGCAATAAACCTTTTGAAAAATATTTATCTTTATCTGTCTGAATTTTTTGTTTAATTGTACATGATACAACAGTATCTAGCATATGATAGATTATTAACATATACAAATTGAAATGTCAATAAAAATAAGAAATATTTAATTGCTTTTGATGTGCCTGTCTTTTTCAAGTTATTCTTATTGTACATAACAAAAAAATGGAAAAAAATCAGAAGAAATTCCACCTATATTTTTCTAGTCGGTTTGCCAAATCACATTCATCTCCGTTTAAGGATTCTTAAATTACTCCAAGATTTTTAGATAAATTTTTAATCTTCCTGCTATTGTCTCTTAAAATAAATTATACTTTGCCTTATATGATAGTTATATATGAAAATGTTTTTCCTTCCTGACTTTACCAGAAGTTTTGTGAGAGTAAGATAAGTGTCTCTCTCATTTTGGGGTAAGAGTTCGTATTGCTTACTATACAGTACAGAAGGTCTACAGTCACACTAACTGAGTTCAACAACAATCATGTGTGATGTTCTAAAGCTGTATAAGTAACTGAGAATAGACACCTCTTGATTTTATGGTTAATTATTTTTAGATTGATTTGATGTTCAATAACAGAATATCTGGATAACCTGTAAAGTTTGATGTCAATCAAATTGTATAAATTTGTATTACTAGATTGTCATTTCTTGGAGGGCAAGTTACACAGTATGTTCTTTATACCCTGCCTCACATTATAAAGCACCTTAAAAAATGACTGTAATAAAAAATGCCCAATAAATATTCAGTAGAGAAAATAGTAGACATTTGTTCATCAGTTCATCATCTCTCACTTCTTATAAAAGCAGCAACTGTTTCCCTACCCAATATCTTACTTAAATGTTTTCTTTTTTAAATTTGTGACTCAAAGGAATGAAATCATTTTACTACAGATTCTCTTTTTATAGCCATAATTATTAGTCCAAGAGGGCATATGACCTTAGCTATGCCAAACATACTGGTTTCCTAGAAATTTTCAGAATGGAGCTAATTTGGGTTAGGTTATTGTTTTTTGCAATTAGGGGTCCCAGCCAATATTAGAACATGTTGTATAATCTAATGCAATTGCCCATGTTTTATACATTGAAATTGTAATTTATATAAATAACTTTTAAAAACACAGCATATACTTGTCTGCATATTGTAGTAAGTGGCCTTCATTACAACGTGGTTGGAATATAGTATTTCATTTGGATGTTTGTTCAAAACTGATAACGTAAGATTCTCTAGTTTCAGTTATAGGTAAGCCAACATATTATTTGCAAATGGTTCCACAATCCTGATTCTTCTAATACTCTTTTTGTAAGCAATTTCTTTGGCCAAGAACTTTCAGACCCAAGATGTTTAAGCAAATAAAATATTTATAAACTTTGAGGCAAACCCTATCCTTTTCAAAATTGTAATTTTAATATATTTTTAAAGATGGAAAATATCTTAATAAATACAACCAAATTAAAGTTGTTTTTTATTTTGTTTTTGTATTGTTAGGATAAAGTGTTGCTATAGCATCATGAAATGTAGCTTATGATAAAATATTTCTTCAGAAAACACATAATATTTAAGCAAACAATAAGAAGGATACAGTTGTATCTTGCCTAAACTGAAACTGCCCATTTTCTAGAGTAGAGTACACTCATGAGAGTTAAGAAGTTTGTACAAATGCAATCAGCAGGAATACTCAGGTCCTGTTTAGTCTATGAAGCTTAAGAACAGTGGTATTAATGATGATGTTTATGACCTTATGAGCTCCAGTATTGAAACATATGGGCTGAACTTTATTTGGGGGTATAAATTGTTAAAACCTTTGCAGAAACGCCACAGTTAAAAAATTCGACCATTGCGTATTGATTTTCACATTAATCCTAGGCATGTGGGATCATGTGAGCTTCAGATTGCAGTACCTGATGATGGAGCAGGTTGACCTTCTGTGACAAATTAACCTTTTATTGCTACAAGATTGGATATCCAAACAAAGCAAGAATGTATACCAATCAATAAAGCTCATACTTCAGATATGTCACCTGAATCATAAAATTACTAGCTTCCTAGAAAGAATATATGACTGCAGCAAAGGCTAAAAATATTTACTGAACAAGCAGGTTCATGTAAATAATTATTTTTTAATTTCAAAATTATAATTATGTTGCAATCTATTTTTCTGCTTTTAGATATTCCTGCTTTTAGACTTTGTTTTGATATGCTTAGAAAACATTGGCCACTCACCCTTTCAGGCCTGGACAAGAGCTGGGGAATAAAACATGCTGGTATTCTCAAACATGCTGAATCAGCAGAACCACTTAAGAAACTTAAAATTGCAGGTACCTGGGATCCTATCCCGGAGATTTTGATTCAGCAGATCTAGAGACATGTTCCAAAAGTTATTTCTTATTGTCACTACAAATGATACTACTGATCAGTTATGTTTGGAAACAAATTAGATAGACCAAGTTTAAAGCCTGTTTTAGCCTGTATGTTCTGTGAAACTGTAAAATTTTAAACCAGAGAATCATTTAATCTCTGTTAGATTACTTCTGATTTCTGTAATTATTCTTTCTTTTCCTTCTTTCTTTCCTTTCTTTTCAACTATTATTTTAGGTTCAAGGGGTATATGTCCAGGTTTGTTACAATGGGAAATTGCATGTCACTGAGGTTTGGTGTATGAATGATCCTGTAACTCAGGTAGTCAGCATAGTACCTGAGAGGTAATTTTTCAACCCTTGCTCCTCTCTCATCCTCCCACCCTAGTAGTTCTTAGTTTTCCATTGTTTCCATATTTATGTACATGTATACTCAATGTTTAGCTCTCACTTATAAGTGATAACATGAGGTATTTGGATTTCTGTTTCTGTGTTGATTTGATTTGGATAATGGCCTCCAGCTGCATCAATATTGCTGCAAATGACATGATCCCAATCGTTTTTATGGCTGCATAGTATTCCAAAGCATAGGTGCACCACATTATTTATAACCAGTCTACTGTTGATGAGCATCTAGGTTGATTACATGCCTTTTCTATTGTGAAAAAGGGTGCAATGAATATATGAGTGCATATGTCTCTTTGGTAGAACAAATAATTTTGCTTTTTTTTGTATATCCAGGAAAGTAATTGCTGGGTTGAATGGTTAGTTGTGTTTTAAGTTCTGGGAGAAGTCCCTAAACTGCTTTCCGCAGAAACTAGTTTACCTTCCACCAACAGTGCGTAAGTGTTCCATTTTCTCCAGAAATTCACCAACATCTGTTTTTTGACTTTTTAATAAAAACCATTCTGACTCATGTGAGATGCAACCTCCCACCTCCTGGGTTCAAGAGATTCTCATGCCTCAGCCTCCTGAGTAGCTGAGATTACAGGAGTGCCCCACTAAACTGGCTAATTTTTGTATTTTTAGTAGGGATGGCATTTTATCATGTTGGCCTGGTTAGTCTCAAATTCCTGGCCTCAAGTAATCTGACTGCTTTGGCCTCCCAAAGTTCTAGAATTACAAACATGAGCAACCATGCCCTGCTTCGTTCTTTCTTTCTATTGATTTAAACAGTGAAGCTGATTCAGTTAGTTGTATACTCAGTATCCAATTTTCTTTGCTTTTCTTTTAGCAGAACCCTAATTTGGGGCCAATGTCTACTCGATAAATATTAATTAGTGATATTAGTCATGATTCTCCAAAGAAACAGAAGCAATAGTGTCATGGGATTCTTGGGGTGTCGCTTCACCAGCTGGAACCCTCTGTGTCCAGTGGCACCTTTGCCTGAGTTTTGCTTGGGCTGGCTGGGCTTGTTCCACCCGTGTGGCCTGGCAGGCTGCACTTGGCTTGTGCTACCAGCCTTCATCCCAAACCTGCCCATGGCAAGCCAGGTGTGAAGAGGCAAGGGGTATGTGAGCAAGTGTGGGGTCTGGCCATTGTGCACAGTCAGGTATGCCTGCTGCAGCAAGGCAGGCAGCTTCAGGCACTGATACAGGCACCAGCTCCCTGTGAGGCTGTGACTGGACCAGTCACAACTCAAGCAGCTTCCATGGCTGCCACTGGGTAATATGGTGGTGCCCAGATGCTGGGAGACACCAAAAACCACAGATCTCCAAAAAGAGGGTCACAGCCCTGGCTCAGGGAGCTCAGAGGTCTGGGCTCCCCAAGGGGCTGCAGCTCTTCTCTCCTTCTCTCTTCTCTTCTTGTTGCCCACAACATGCCAAGCAAGGGGTATATTAAGCCCTATCTATTATAGCTATTTTAGCCCTGCCATTTGGTGGGTGCCATCTTCTTGTTCTGCATTCAGGAAGAATGCAGTACATAGAAAAGTGGAGGGTGAACAAGGCAAGGAGAAACTCTATTGAGCTACAGAACAGCTCAAAAGAGACCTGCAGTGGGTAGCTCCTCTCTGCACGTGGGTGTCCTAATGAGTGTTCAGCCCTCAGCAGGGAGAAGACCTTGGTGTGAGTAGCTCCTCTCCACAGCTGGTCATTCCATTGTCTCTTCAGCTCTCAGCAGAGAGGAGACCCTGGGACAGGTAACTGATCTCTGCAGATGGTCAACCAGTCATCTCTTCAGCTCTGAGCAGAGAGAAGACTCTAGGGTGGGTAGCTCCTCTCCACAGCTGGCCATCCCATCATCTGCTCAAGTCTGGCTGAGTCCAGGATTTTTATGGGCCTCAGAGGGGAAGAAGTACATGCTGATTGTTCCATGGGAAGCCATGGGTGGACCCAGTAAAAGCACTACAAGTTCCCATACTGATCCACGGGACAAGCAACTCTGCCCCCAGCCTTCAGACCCTCCCTGACTGGAAGGTGGAGCTTCACCAGGGACCCTCCCCCTTCTGCCAAGAAACCTGTCTGCCTTCTGTCACCATTCATGGCACACACGCTCTTCATGCCAAGGGGTGCTTGAAAGCCCACACTGAGCTGCCCTCAGCTCTCTGTGCTTGCCAATGCCCAAAGCCCAGAGGGGACCAAGGCAGCAGGGAACTGGTGTGTTAGCACTGCTCCAAACACGTGCATACCTGGCTGGGCTGGGATAACACCCAGGCTCGGCCCCAACCTTGCTCTATGTTATGAGTGGGTCCTAGGAGCAAGGAGAGGCCAAGTAGCAGAAGCAGACATTTCTGAGCATGTAGAGGTTGGGGCAGGTTTTCCTTGGCCCCCAAGAATAAAGAGAGGCCTGGGTTCACAGCCATGACTTGGGTGGCTGCAGCTGCACCTGGGAGGGCAGGGCTTCTGCCTGCTCCTGGCCCCTCCTGGCTTTGCGGAGTGCACAGCCCTGGTTGCACCTACCCCACTGCAGATGGCATCATGGCAGCAGCAATTCCAGATGGGCCGTCACAGCCATCAATACCTCAGCTAAAGAGGTACTTCTAACTGCCATTAGGATTGGGACAATGACCACACTTAACTGCTTAATACAGACAGTGGGTGATCTTTTGGGGAAAATGGGAGTCATATCTTCTCTCAGAGGCCTATGTTAGGGTTCCCAGTAAAAAGGGGGTCATTGTCCAAGGCTTCAGTTGCATGACTGCTTGGAGTTTTACAGCTTCTGGGCAAGAAGAAACACACTTTACAAGGAGGTTAAGTATGTGATAGACTGTTTCACCCTGGTGGAAGAAATTAAAAATTGTATGGGGTCAGTTAAGCTTTAAAAGAGAAACGACTGTTTAGAGGGGTAGATAATCCCTTGGGAAGGGGTACTTAACAAAGATGTCTTGTGGTAAGGAACAGAACAAAGGCAAAAACAGTAAGCATAGCATAACAATGGAGAGTTAACTATCAGCACTTCTCTTTTGTGATTTTTAGCTTGAGGTCCCTGATTCTTTCATTCTGGTACTTCAGGTGTTCTCCTGATTCAACGGAAGTAATTTCTTCAGTTTCCTAGGCCTTTACTTGAGTGTAAAGAATCCAAGAATCTATTCCAGTGACCTTTACTGCTGTAGGAGTAGAAAGAAGTACACTGTAAGGTCCCTCTCATTTCAGGACTAGAAAGGGAGAAAGGGAAAAACGTGCCTTTACCGTTGTTAAGTCTCCTGGGTTAAACAGAAGTGGCCCTAGCTCATGGGATTGGGTTTCTGATAGTTGTTTCAGTTCATGTTGGAAACGAGCCAAAAAGATTATACGCTCAATTAAATCAGAGGGGTTTTTTGGCCTAGCAAGAAACCATTGGTGAGGAAAGGCCATCATTGTTAAGGGACTTAAACTCAGCTTCGAAGGGGTGTTTCTAAAATGTAGTGGGGCTATGGGGAAAAGAGTAATCCGGGGCATATGTGTCTCTTGAGACAGTTTTCTGATGTGCCTTTTGATAATATCATTTATCTTTTCTACCTTTCCCCAGGACTGCAGTTTCCCAGCACAATGAATGTAGTGCTGTATGCCTAATGCCTTTGAGACCTCCTGGGTGACAGCCGCCTTGAACGAGGGGCCATTTTCACTCTGAAGGTATTTAAGAAGCCCAGAGCAAAGAATTATTTCATTAATCAGAACTTTTATCACATCAGAGGCTTTCTCCATTTGACATGGACATGCTTCTACTCAGTTAGTGAAGGTATCTACCCATACTAGGAGGTACTGGATGCCCCTTGTCTTTGGCATATGGGTGAAATCCATCTGCCAGTCTTCCTCCCAGGTAACCTCCTGTTCTTTGGGTTCTGGGAGGGAGAAGCTGTCAGTTGAAGAGATTATTTTTTTTATTTTTTTTATTTTTTGAGACGGAGTGTCGCTCTGTCGCCCAGGCTGGAGTGCAGTGGCCGGATCTCAGCTCACTGCAAACTCCACCTCCCGGGTTCACGCCATTCTCCTGCCTCAGCCTCCTGAGTAGCTGGGACTACAGGCGCCCGCCACCTCGTCCGGCTAGTTTTTTGTATTTTTAGTAGAGACGGGGTTTCACCATGTTAGCCAGGATGGTCTCGATCTCTTGACCTCGTGATCCACCCGTCTCGGCCTCCCAAAGTGCTGGGATTACAGGCTTGAGCCACCGCGCCCAGCCTGAAGAGATTATTTTTAAGGCAAGTCTCACAAGCATTAACAACCTGTTTGACCTTTTTTTTTTTTTTTCACCTGAGAATAACCTTTGGTCCACTTAATAGGTTTTATCCTTACCTAGGTGGAAGGCTTGGTGGAAGATTTTAAAAACTTTCCATTGGCTGGAGGCTGGTAGATGAAGTTTGCCATCCTCCAATTGCAGCCATCCTTTGGACTGAAGGGTGTATCCCTGAGAGGTAGCCCATTCTATCTCTGCAGAGGAATATTGATTTTTTTATTATTATTATTATTTTATGGAGCCCTCTCAGATCACAAGGGCCTCAAGTGGATCAGAAATCTGGAGCCTTCTCACTGTTGACTTAACTGCTTGGTCTGCCAACTTTCTTCCCTCAGCTATTTTATCTGTTCTCTTTTGGTGGCCTTCACAATGTATTACTGCCACTTTCCATGGAAGAAAGACTGCGGATAATAGACTGTTGATTTCCTGATGTTATTTAATGGATGACTTATTGGCTGTGACAAAGTCCCTCTCTTTCCAGATAGTGACATGAGCATGGAGGACTAGGAAAGCATACTTAAAATCAGTATAAATGTTAACTGCTTTCCCTTTGGTTAATTCAAGTGCTCTCATAAGGGCAATTAGCTCAGTTAGTTGAGTACTTGTGCCAGAGGAAAAAGCTCTCAATAACGTCATTTAGGGTGATGATTGCATACCCTGCCTTACAGAACCCTTACTCTACAAAGAAACTTCTGTCCATAGGTATTCCTGTCTGGTTTGCCTAAGGAGGTTTCTTTGAGGTCTCTCTGCCACATAGCTTTGAACTACTATCTGTTTACAGTCATGTTCAAGCACCTTAGCTTCCTCTCACAGTAAGGTGACTGGGTTTAGGGAGGGACAGACTTTTAACTGGACTGCAGATCTCTCTAATATCAGAGCTTGATATTTAAAGACATGGTTGTACATTAGTCAGAGTCTCCCTTCAGAAGATAGCAGTCCTGCCACATTGTGTGGGGCATAAATGGTGAAGTTATTCCCCATGTTAAACTTAGTAACCTCTGGTACCAGCAAAGCTACCACTGCAACTGCTTGTATGCAGGCTGGCCATCCATTAGCTATTAAATCAAGCTCCTTGCTTAGGTAGCCTAAAGGCTGCTGCTGGACTTCAGACCTATGTTAGAACTCCCAGGGCCATTCCCTTCCTTTCTGAAAAAATAAAGATTGAACAACTCCCCAGTGGGAAAACTATGAGCATGGTGCCTCAAGCAAGAGTTGTTTTAATTGGTCAAAGGCCCTTTTAGGCTCTGGTTCCCAAGTTAGGGATTGGGTATTAGCTGCCTCAGTCTCCTTTATTAGGTGATATAAGAAATGAGCTATTTCACTGTACCCAGGTATCCGTAGCCTGCAGAATCCTTTAATGCCCAAGAATCCCCTCAGTTACTTGAAGGTTTGGGGGATGGAAAAGGAGGAGATAGGCTTGATTCTTTCTTTGCCTAGTGCCCTAGTCCCCTCTGACAAGACTAGGCCCAGGTACTTCACTGAATTCTGACAGAGTTGAGCCTTAGGTTTTGAGACTTTATATCCTCTGTTAGCCAGAAAATTAAGAAGAGTCTTACAGCCCTCCTGAGAGATGTCCTCAGGTGGGGCCCAAAGGAGAATATCACCTACATATTGTAAAACTTTAACCTGAGGATAAAAGAACTCTGACAGATCTTTTGACAACGCCTGTCCAAACAGGTGGGGGCTAGCTCGGAATCCCTGAAGTAATACTGCCCAGGTTAATTGGGTGGCCTGGTTGGAAGAATTCTCAAAAGGAAACAAGTACTGGGAGTTGGGGTGTAATGATATGCAGAAAATAAATAAATAAATAATAAATAAATAAATAAATAAACATTCTTTAGGTCCAGAACAGTAAACTATTTAGTTCCCTCACATATTTGAGTTAGCAGAGTGTAGGGATTGGGAACTACCAGATGAATTGGAACCACAGCCTCATTAATGAGGTAGAGGTCCTGGAATAGTCTCCATTCACCATTGGGTTTCTGTATCCCTAATATGGGGCTATTACAAGAGCTGTTGCAGGGTTTGAGGAGGCCCTGCATCCTCAAGTTATCAATGATGCCATCTAGTCCTTTCCTAACTTCTAGATTTAGGGGATATTGTCTCTGGTTAGGGAAAGAGGGTAAGATCCTTAAGGTGGATCCACAGCTGTGTGGTGATTGTGGCTTGGCCAGTTTTTCCTTGAGTTGCCCAAATTTGTGGGTTAATATCTGTCTCCACCAGGGGGAGACAAAGAGTCTGTCCCAGAGCCATAAAGGTAGTGGTCCCCACAGGAGCCAAAATATCTCTGCCCAACAGAAGAGTTTGGCTTTCAGGCATAATTTTAAAAGCATGAGTAAACAAGAGGTCTCTCTCATACAAGTAAGGATTTGGGAAAAACATCAGGTTAGAGGTTTTCCTAAGATACTCCTCATGGTCGCGCTAAGAGAGAAGTGGATGGGGAGGAAGGTGGGCTGAATTGGAGAAAACTGAAAGGCTCATTCTGGTGTCCAGGAGGAGGTCCACATTCCTTCCTTCAACTTCCAGAATCACATAGGCCTCCTGGATGATAATGGCTGTCTGCACCAACAGAGCTGAGGAGAGAAGCCCTGGGATGCATCAGTTCTGCTGGACCATTTAGGAGACTGGCTCTGGACCTGGAGACTTGTGTCTCTGGAGACAGTCTGCCTTCCAGTGGTACCCATTACAAATTGGTCAGGCTTGAGTTGACTTCCTTATGTTGCTTGAGCAGTTCTTCCTAAAGTGTCCTGAATCCTGACTTTGTGATGCTATTATTAAGTATATGAACTAACTTGTAGCTATGCAACCTCTAGGTTTCCAATGTGAACTAATAAATCTTTTTGTTATTGTTGTTTAAGTTCCTGGCATATTTCAGTTGAAATAATTGTAAGGGTCCTTAGGAACTGTATTTGAAAATATTGGCAATATTACACTATGAAACAATCATAAGTTTCCCTATCTCTAATAAATGGGAAAATTTCTAGTATGTGAGTTTATTATATGTTTTGTGTTCGTCTCTTAGTTTCCTGTAGCTATCATATTACTACAAATTTGGTGGCTTATAACTTAATTTATCATCTCACTTTTCAGGAGAATGAAACTTCACAAAATAGTACACCTGCACTCACTACAGGGCTGTAGCAAATAATTCATTCCTTGCTGCTCTTCTAACTTCTGGTGGCTACCAGAAATCATTGATGTTCCTTGGTTTGTAGCCACATCACTTCAATCTCTGCTTTCATCTTCACATCATTGTCTCCTCTGCATCTGTCTCTTCTTCTTTCTATGTCTTCTATAAGGAAACATCATTGGATTTAAGGTCCACCTAGATAATCTAGGATGATATCCTAATCTCAACAACCTTAACTTACCTGTATAAGCAAAGACCTTTTGTTTTCAAATAAGATAACAGGTCATGGGGATTAAGATGTGGACCTTCATTTTGGGGGCCACTATTCAGCCCACTCTAGTCTCTAACACTAGCATTTGGCATCAAAAGATAGGGATTTTCTTTTCTAGTTCTAAAATTAACTGGTTATGTGACCTTAAACTAATCATGTTTGCTCCTATTCAGTTTAGTCATCCGTTCAAATAAAAGAACTGTACTTGAGAGTCTCTAAAATCCATTTCTCTCCAAATCTAATTTCTCTAATTTTTTATGGTGCTTTATTTCATAAGAAGAGTACATAGAGAAGAACATAACAGAAACTTGCCATATTTCATGATATCCTAAAGTTCAGTATTTAGATCTAAAATGCATATGGGGTCTGGGAAAAAATATGAAAAAGAGAAAGCAGCATGTTTTTAAGTGAAGTTTTGTCCCTAGTGGAAATAGTTGGCAGGAGTCCCATGATGTTTATATACATATATAAAATAGCAAAAACAAATAACAACAAATTTACCATACTAACAACTTTTAAGTGTACAATTCAGGATTCCTATGTATAGTCACATTATTATGAAATATATTTTGAAAACTTTTTTATCTTTCAAATTTGAAGCTTTGTGTCCACTAACAGTCACTTTCCTTTTCTTTTCCCTTCGGTAGTTGGTAAACAACATTCTACTTTCCCTTTTTATAAATTTAATTAATTTAGACATCTCATATAAGTGAAATTGTAGAGTATTTTGACTTTGTGATTAGCTTACTTTATTTAGCATTGTGTCTTCAGGGTTTACTTATGTTATAGCATATGACAAGATTTCTTTCTTTTTTAAGACTGAATAATATCTCATTGTATATGTACATGACATTTTGTTTATCCATTCATATATCAATGGGCATTGGTGTTCTTTCCACCTCTTGGCTATTGGGAACAGCGTTAAAAATATTAAATTATGCTTGTTAAAGCATGCTAAGGCAGATTTTATTCAGGATCACTGCAATAGGCATAGTGACCACTGCAACAGGATTTTGAAGTGGGGTAGAGAGATTGTTCTTCACTTCAAATATAGCATGATTAAGGAGAAATTTATAGCCAAGAACTAGTGATGAGGTCAGTGAATGGTAAATTATTAAGAGAAATAATCAAGGATAACTGAGATTCTAACTAAATGAACACAGGATTCTTGCTGAAGACAGGCCAGGGTGCTGAAGCATCACCTGGGGAATGATGAATGATGAGGATCCTGATCATATATCAAGGATGATCAGATATTGAGAGTAGGGGGAGTACTTTCTAAACTGACTGGTATGGTTTAAATGGCCTCCAAATCTATGTGTTGAAACTTCATTGCCAATGTAACAGTATTAAAAAAAAAAAAAACTTCATTGCCAATGGGACCTTTTGGAGGTGATGGGGGAAGAGCTTTTGTGAATAATATTGATAACTTATAAATGGATTGGAAGAACTTGGCTAGGCCATTTTGCTTTTCCACATTTTACCACAGCATTCAAAAAGCTATCTTGGAAGCAGAGACATTACTCACACCAGACAATAAATCTCCTAGTACCTAGAGCTTGGACTTTCTGTCTCTAGAACTGGGAGAAATAAATTTGTGTTCTTTATAAATCATGCAGTCTTAGGTATTTTTTTATAGCAGCATAAATTGACTAAGACATTGACTTAGCAGAATTCTCTGATAAAAATCAACTTTAAAAGGAGGTACACAGTTGAGTCTATGAGAAGGTTCAGGAACTTCACTAAAGATTACCCAAGCAAAGAATCCTTGTCAGCCTCCCTCTTGTTTAAGAAAATAAGACACATCTTTTTTTTTTCTTTGAACAGTGTGAGCCCATTTTCTCATTTAACTAGTTTTTCATTAATGAGAAAGTCACTTATCTGTTGCGACTATGTAGTAGAAAGTATTTGCTGAATTGTGATAGCAGACAGGCATTTAATGAGGGGAGGTTGATATCTATAAAAATAGAAGTAAAACCAGGTTAATAGTTGGAAAAATCTATAAACTCAGTTTCTGAGTCCAGAGGGCAACCAGTCAAGATTTTTATAAGATGGCCAACTAGACACAGCCAGGAGAAATGTCTGCCAATGACAGACTGGCACATTGGAAAGACTGACACACTCTGCAGAGGGAAGGTATTGAGAGTGGGTAGAGGAAGGACATAGATGTTGTACTGAAGGCAAAGGAAGCTGAGAACACTGCACAGAACTGATGGGCACTGGGACTCATTACTGGCCTCTGATGGCTCATGAGGAAGAAGAGAGTTGAGTAGGAGAGAAGTGGCTCAGTCTCAGCATAGACCTTGGGAATCCTGGCAGCAAGAGACCCCATGACCTTCATAGACACTTGAGCTGGCAGGAGGAGATGCTTAGAGACATAGGGAAAGCAGGACTTATGCCTGAGTGGAGCCAAGAGGGTTTAGAACAGGAATGTCTGTAGTGAAGCATGACCAGGGATACCCATCCCACAAGGCTCGCCATGCTCCTCTAAGAAACTAGCTGTGGAGTGATCATCAGACTTGGAGAGAGCAGAGTGGTCTTGCCTATGAGATAGTGTCAGTTCTATCTGAGCACTCGCCTGTCTGCTAGCCCATTCCAGGCCCACAGCCCGACAAGGCTCATTTGGAGTACATTCTCAGAAGCCCAACCAAGTTGTTCCTGGGGTCCCTCATCATTGCTCCTTCACTGGCAGACTGTGCCTCACCATTGGAGAGCTCCAGCAGGGTGGCCTCCACTGATACCAGCCCATCTGTATCCTCCACACACAGCAGCCACCCCTATGCCATGAATATATGGGCCTCATCTCAGACACTGAGATTTAGAGCATGCAGTACAGGAGTCTTGAGCTGAGCCTTTATCCCCAAAACTCTTTCAGAAATAAGCAGGTTGACTGAATCCAACTTATAGCACAATCAAACTCCCAAGGGCATCAAAAAAGATAAAAGTAAAAAAAAAAAAAAAAAAAAAAAAAAGAAAAAAAAAATCTAAAGGATATGAACATCAAAGACAGAGGGAAATCAGCCAATGTAGATGAGAAAGAATCAGTGCAAGAAATCTGGAAACTAAAAAATCCAGTGTATTTTCACCTCTAACCTCTGCTCTAGTTCCCCAGCAATGGTTCATAACCAGGCAAAAATGGCTAAAAACCAGAAACACTATTCAGAATGTGGATAAGAATGAAAATCATTGATATTCAGAAGAATGTCTAAGCCATATTCAAGAAATCTAAGGAATACAGTAACAAGGTACTGGAATTGAAAGATGAAACGGTCAATTTTAGAAAGAACCAAGCTGATCTGATAGAGCTGAAAATGTCACATCAAGAATGTCATAATACAATTGCAAGCATTAACGGCACAATTGACCAAGCTGAGGAAAGAATCTCAGCTTAGCTGAAGAAAGAATTTTATTAGGTGGCAAAAGTAATTGTGGTTTTTGCCATTATTTTTAATGTCAAAGACTGCAATTATTTTGCACCAACTGAATAGCTTGGCAGAGGAAATAATTTTCAGACATGTTCTTCAAAATAACTCAGCCAGACAAAACTTTTTAAAAATAAAGAAGAATGAACAAATACTCTAAGATATATAGGATTATGTTAAGGGACAAAATCTACAACTCATTTGTGTCCCAGAAAGAGAAGGAGGAAAAGGAGGCAACCTGCAAAACGTATTTCAGGATATTTTCCATAAAAATTTCCCCAATCCCTTTAGAGACAATTCAAATTCAAAAATGCAGAGAATCCCTATGAGATATCATAAAATATTACTATCCCTAAGAACCATAATCATCTGATTCTACAAGGCTGATATAAAAAACAAACAAACAAACAAACAAATATGTTGAAGGCATTTAGAGATAAAGAGCAGGCCACCTATTATGCAAAGGGAACCTCCATCAGGTTAACAGTGGATGTTTTAGCAAAAACCCAACAAGCCAGAAAGGATTGGGGGCTTATATTAAACATTCTTAAAGAAAAGAATTTTCAACTGAGAACTTTATATCCAGTCAAACTGACCATCACAGGTGAAGGAGAAATAAACCCTTTTCAGACAAGAAAATGCTAAGGTAAGTTGTTTCCACCAGATCTGCCTTACGAGGCCACTGACACTATAAAGTAACTACACAATCAAGTCTGGATAATAACCAGCTAACAACACTATCATGGTATCAAATTAGCACATATCAATATTAATCTTGAACGTACATGAACCACATGCTTCAATTAAAAGGTTCAGAATGGCATTGGATAAAAACCCAAAACTCAACAGTACACTATCTTCAGGAGATCAAATTTATGTGCAATGACGTTCATGGGCTTAAAGTAAAGGGATGGAGAAAAATCTACCAAGAAAATGGAAAACAGAAAAAGCAGAGGTTGCCATTCTAATTTTAGGCAAAGCAGACTTTAAATCAACAGCAACCAAAAAAGATAAACCTTTACCTAATTGTAATGGTTTCAATTCAACAAGAAATCCTAACTATCCTAAATATCTATGTACCCAACACAAGAGCATCCAGATTCATAAAGCAAGTTTTTAGACATCACTGAAGAAGAGACTTAGATAACCACACAATAATAGTAGAAGGATTTAACAACCTGCTGACAGTATTAGATAGATTTTAGAAGCAGAAAACTAACAAATACATTTGGAACCTGAACTAGACACTTCACCAACTAGGCCTAATAGACATATATGGAACTCTCCAACCCAAAACAATAGAATATACATTCTTCATATCTGCACATGGCACATGCTCTAAAATCAAATACACATTAGACATAAAGCAATCCTTGGCAAATTTTAAGAAATTATATGAAGTGCCATAGCACATTGAAAATAGAAAGAAATCCTAAGATCATTACTGGAAACCATTACATGGAAGTTAGTGCAAGTTAAACAACCTAATTCTGAATGACTTTTGGGTAAACAACAAAAATTAAGAAGGAAATTAAGAAATTTTTTGAAATGAATGAAAACAAAGATATAATATTTGCAAACCTCTTGGACACAGTTAAATTGGTGTTAAGAGGAAACTTTATAGCATTAAACACCTACATCAAAAAGTTAGAAAGATCTTAAATTAATCACCTAACATTAAACTTAGGAATTAGAGAAACAAAACCAGGCCAACCCCAAAGCTAGTGGATGACAAAAAATAACCAAAATCATAGTTGATCTGAAGGAAATTGAGATGCAAAAAAAAAAAATGCACAAAAGATAAAATAATCCAGGAGTTTGTTATTTAAAGAGTAAATAAGAAATGTAGACTGCTCACTATTCACAATAGCAAAGACTTGGAACCAACCCAAATGCCTATCAATGATAGACTGGATAAAGAAAATATGGCACGTATACACCATGGAATACTATGCAGCCATAAAAAAGGATGAGCTAATGTCCTTCGCAGGGACATGGTTGAAGCTGGAAACCACCATTCTCAGCAAACCAACACAGGAACAGAAAACCAAACACCACATGTTCTCACTCATAAGTGGGAGTTGAACAATAAGAACACATGGACACAGGAAGGGGAACATCACACACCAGGGCCTGTTGTGGGATGGGGGGCAAGGGGTGGCAGAGCATTAGGACAAATACCTAATGCATGCAAGGCTTAAAACCTAGATGACGGGTTCATGGGTGCAGCATACCACCATGACATATGTGTACCTATGTAACAAACCTGCACATTCTGTACATATATCCCAGAACTTAAAGTATAATAAATGAATAAATAAAGTAGATTGCTAGCTAGACTAATACAGAAACAAAGAGAGAAAATCCAGATCAACACAATGACAAATGACAAAGGGGCATTAATACTAACCCCACAAAAATGAAAGAAAACAGCAACAACAACAACAAAGGGACTCCTAAGAACACTTTTTGCACTCAACCTGGAAAATCTAGCATAAATGGATAAATTCCTAAACGTGCAACCTACCAAGATTGAACCAGGAAAATTTGAAACCTTGAGCTGACCAGTAATGAGTTCTGAAATTGAGTCAGTAATAGAAAGCCTGCCAAATAGAAAAAGCCTGGAACCGGATGGATTCAAAGCTGAATTACATCAGATGTATAAAGAAGAGCTTGTCTCATTCCTAGTGAAATTATTAGAAAAATTGAGAAGGAGGGACTCCTTCCTAACTCATCCTGTGAGGCCAGCAACATTCTGATACAAAAACCTGGCAGAGACACAATAAACATAAACTTCTGGCCAATATCTTTAATGAATATAGATATGAAAATCTTCAACAAAATACTAGCAAACTAAATTTATCAGCATATTCAAAAGCTAATCCACCATGATCAAGTAGGATTTATACCTGGGATGTAAGTTTGTCTCAACATATAAAAGTCAATAAATAAAATTAATCACAAAAATAGAACTAAAAACAGAAACCCAATGATCACCTCAAGAGACACAGAAAAGGCTTTCCATAAAATTCAACATCTGTTCATGTTTTTAACCCTCAAAAAACTAAGCATTATAGGAAAATATCTCAAAACAATAAGAGGCATCTCTGACAAACCTGCAGCCAACATCATACTGAATGGGCAAAAGCTGGAAGCATTCCCCTTGAGAGCTGGAACAAGACAAAGATGTCCACTCTCACCACTCCTGTTCAAGATAGTACTGGATCCTAGCCAGAGAAATCAAGCAAGAAAAAGAAATAAAAGGCTTTCAAATAAGAATACAGTAAGTCAAAATATCTCTGTTTTCAGATTATATTATTTTGAATGTAGAGAATACCACAGTCTCTGAATAAAGCTCCTAGATCTGATAAACACGGGATACAAAATGAGTGCACAAAATCAGTAGCATTTCTATACACCAACAGTGTCAAAGTTGAGAGCCAAATCAAGAAAGCAAACTCATTTACAATAGCCATGAAAATGACTAAATGCCTAGAAATACTGCTAACCAGAGAGGTGAATAAGCTCTACAATGAAAAATTTTAAAATAATGCTAAAAGATAAGATGACACAAAAAAATTCTATGCTCATGGATACAAAGAATCAATATTGTTAAAAAGGCTAAACTGTCCAAAGCAATTTGTGGATTCAGTGGTATTCCTATCAGACTTACAGCAATATTTTCAACTGAATTAGAAAAAAAAGTCTAAAATTCATATATACCCCCCAAAAGTGCCCAAATAGCCATAGCAGTCCTAAGCAGAAATAACAAAGCTGGAGACATCAGATTACCCAGCTTCACACTATACTACAAGGCTACAGTAAGCAAAATAACATGGTACTTATACAAAAACGGACACATAGATCAATGAAATAAAATAGCCCAGAAATAAATTCACACACCTACAACATCTGATCTTTGACAAAGTCAACAAAAACAAGCAATGTGGAAAGCACTATATTCAATAAATGCTGCTGGGATAACTGGTTAGCCTTATGCAGAAGATTGAAACTAGACCCCTTTCTTACACAATATAAAAAAATCAACTCACCATGGATTAAAGACTTAAATGTAAAACTTGAAACTGTAAAAATCCTGGAGGGTAACCTAGGAAATATTATTCTGGACATAAGCTGTGACAGAGTTGATGACAAAGTCATCAAAAGCAATTGCAACAGAAACAAATTTGACAAATAGGACCTAATTAAACTAAAGAGCTTCTGCACAGCAAAAGAAGCTATCAACAGAGTAAACAGACAACTTACACAATTGGAGAAAATATTTGCAAACTATGCATCCAACAAAGGTCTAATACCCAGAATCTTTAAGGAACTTAAACAAATTAACACGTAAAACCAACAACCCCATTACAAAGTGGTCAAAGGACATGAACAGACACTTTTCAAAAGAAGATACACATGCAACCACGAAGCATATGAAAGAATGTTCAGCATTACTAATCATTAGAAAAATGAAAATCAAAACCATGATGAGATACAATCTCACATCAGTCATTATAATTATTATTAAAACATAAATTAATAACAGATGCTGGTGAAGTTGCAGAGAAAATATAATGCTTGTACGCTGCTGTTAAGAATTTAAATTGGTTCAGCCATTGTGGAAAGCAATGTGGCGATTTCTCAAATAACTTAAAACAGAATAACCATTTGACCCAGCAATGCCATTATGGTATATGGATATACATATATATTTATATTCAATGGAGTATAAATTGTTATACTGTAAAAACATATGCACATGTATGTTTTTTGCAGCACTATTCACAATAGCAAAGACATGGAATTATCCAAAATTTCTATCAAGAATAGACTGGGTAAACAAAATGTGGTACATATACCTCATACAATACTACACATCCATAAAAAGGAACAAGATCATGTCTTTGAAGCAACAGGGATGTTGCTTGAGGCCATTATCCTAAGTGAACTAATGTAGGAACACATTACCAAATACTACAAGTTTTCACTGATAAGAGGGAGCTAAACATTGAGTAGACATGGACAGAAAGAAGGGAACAACAGACACCACGGCCTACTCAATGGTGAACAGTGGGAGGAGGGTGAGGATCAATAAACTACCTATTGGGTACTATGTTTACTACCTGGGTGTCAAAATACTCTGTACACCAAAACCCCACGATACACAATTTATCTACATAGCAGTCCTGCATATGTATCCCTGAACCTAAAATAAAAATTTAAAAACAAAGATCTTTCAATTTCAGCTCATCTTCACATTGTAAAGTGAAGATGATATTGTGAATCTAATGGATATTCATTGTTTGAAGTTTATATCAGATTTCACGGTGAACTTTCTGATTACACTATGCAACAATAGGCATGAAGATTCTGCATAAACAAGCTGTTGTTATTTCTCTGAAGTCTATATCTAGTTATTCAGCTTACAGGGTGTCTGAAAAAGAGTAGTTAAATTTTTATTTACTTCAAACCAGAAGGGCGAGAGAAAAATTGGAAATATTAGTATGGAGAGCTGTAGCCAGACATTGCGGGAAACTAGAAGAATTCAGGGTCTGGTATAGTTTGTATGTAAATAAAAAAATGTCAGAAACAGTGGACAGGGGTAGAACCTAATAGCAGGTGCTATAGATATGTTATCCATTGAAACACATTTTTTTTTTTACATACACCCCATTTCTATAAGACAATCAAATAAGACAAAGTTGCTTGCAAAATTGTTCTAATTAAGTCTAATTAAGCTTTGCCTGATTATTTACATAAATGAAGCACTGCTACTGATGAATCACAGAGGCTCTTTTTCAAGTGTTCTTTTCTGAAATTTTTAATAAGAAATCTCATATTGGACTTCTAAAAGCCTCGAAAGTCCAAGAAGCTAAGCCAATAACTTATAATCCTATTTTTCCTACAATACTTACAGATTTGGGTAAATTTATCTCTTCTCAGGATCCTGAAACTATCCGGAGGTTCCTGAGCCTGCAAGGATATGACACTTCTTAGTCAACTGTAAGGTAACCATGTATGTAATGTACCAGGTCATTTTTTTTCACAAGGGGCTTCATTAGTTTCATAAAGTCGATCTTAATTTCTTAAAGTTGTCTGATCATGTATAAAATATGACATTCCAATTAAAGCCATGTAGTACAAACAATATTTTGAATTGTGTCTTGTTAAAGGAAGAACAGACTCTTATTAAACTTATGCAAATAGCTATATTTCTATGAAAATAATAATACTAATTACTAGTTTCTGAATTCTGGAGGGATGAGGTAAGGAGAAAAAGTAAATGTTTACATTTTTGTTCACAGAAGTATACTTTATAAAATTGCTATAAGCTATAGAGATCTTAAAACAACAAAAAAGGTTTCCTAAAATTAGAAAGAAAACCATTAAAAACTAGAAATGCTTCTAACAAAAATATCATCTAAAAATATCCTCATCAGTTTATTCAGTCTTATGTAATTAATTCTTGTTCTACTTTATCTTGGTTACCAGTTTCGTGAATGTCAGTTTCTTCGTTAGAGTCCTGAAATTTTTTTCAGTTCAATATTATGATCTTAAATTTATCAGAAATATATATTCCAGAGTACTTGTCAGAGTCTTTATAATAAATCTTCCTGAATAAGAAGTAATTCTGGACATAGTCGACTGAAAATACTTTCAGAGAAGAATCAATATAACACAATAACTGTCAATAAAAAGCTGGAAATGTGGTCGGGCGCGGTGGCTCACGCCTGTAATCCCAGCACTTTGGGAGGCCCAGGAGGGCGGATCACGAGGACGGGAAATCGAGACCATCCTGGCTAACACGGTGAAATCCCATCTCTACTAAAAATACACACACAAAAAAATTAGCTGGGCGTGGTGGCGGGTGCCTGTAGTCCCAGCTACTCAGGAGGCTGAGGCAGGAGGCAGGAGAGTGTCGTGAACCTGGGAGGCGGAGCCTGCAGTGAGCCAAGATTGCGCCACTGCACTCCAGCCTGAACGACAGATCTCAAAAAAATAAATAAATAAGTAAATAAATAAATAAATAAATAAATAACTTGAAAGCTTAAAATGTTTATAGTTAAAGGTCATTACAATAATCATGAAATTAACAAGGAAATTTGATTACTTCGTGGAATCAAATATTTTAACATAATTTTAAGAGAGAAGGATAAATTCTCATTTTTCGTCAGTGTACTATTAATACTAAAGCTAGTTTTTAAATGACATTTATAAATGAATCTACCCAATCTCAATGAGCTTTGAACACACAAGATTTATTTTTTTTATTTATCTATTTATTTTTTAATTATTATTATACTTTAAGTTCTAGGGTACATGTGCATAACGTGCAGGTTTGTTACGTATGTATACTTGTGCCATGTTGCTGTGCTGCACCCATCAACTCGTCAGCACCCATCAACTCGTCATTTACATCAGGTATAACTCCCAATGCAATCCCTCCCCCCTCCCCCCTCCCCATGATAGGCCCCGGTGTGTGATGTTCCCCTTCCCGAGTCCAAGTGATCTCATTGTTCAAGATTTATTTTTAAAGATTGCCTTCACGTAAGCCATTTATAGCATTTAAAACATATTCATCAGCTTTTTTGCCTCCTACATTTTGTCTTTCTTACTTTGGAACAATCAGTCATTCTACTTTATTAGAATTATCATTTTATTAATTTTACAGATTTAATTATTTCTTTTTTCCTTAACAGAAAAGATATCATACTTTGAAACATTCCTTACCAAAACCACCTCTTATTTTCCTTGTATACTTTTCATGAGAGTTGTTTCACTTGTAATTTATAGTAGTTCTAATTTCATATATTACTTAGAAGTTTTAATACTTAGCAAGTGTAATTTCTAATGAAAACTATAAACTAAGCATCTGTGAACTGTCAAATACCAACATTGTATAGATGAATACTATTTTATAATTTTTAGAAACATATAGTATAATTTTTGATGTTTATTAACAGACCAAAATATATTTAGCTTTTTCTGTAAATTTTAAGAAAGCAAAAGGAGATAAACTTAAATGTATGTTCAACAATTAATATTTTAGTATTTTATTTTTCTTAGAAATGAACCAAACATGTAATAAATACCTATTACTTTAATTAATTTACAATACCTTTAAGGTTGTTAGTTACCAAAAAGATTTTGAAAACTATTTTTAATTGGATATATATTTTGAAAGGAAAACTTGTTGTTGAAAAGTTTATTTATAATTTTTTATCCCATTTACACGTTTTAAGTCACTTATTATGTTGAATTACTCATGAAAATATCATGAGCCTTTTAGCAAAGCTAGCCATCATCGCAAATAATTTTCCTCTTTACAAGTTTTTACAGCCTGTGCATGTTAGGCAGTCATCATGAAAGCAAGAATTCTAAAAAAAAAAAAAAAAAAAAAAAAAAAAAAAAAATTATACATAGGTTTTTTTTTTAAAATTTTTGCTGCTGTGTTTAATAATCATATACTAAAGGACAGGGCAGTTTCACTTGCACATTTGTTCTTTGGCTAAACTCATACTTTATTCATCTTAAAGTAGTAGAGATACTTTGACTAGTAAATCCAGATAGAATAAAAATGTGTCTACAGTATACTTAATGCTGATAATTCTGAAGACATTTTTTTTGCCTTTATTTACTGACAATTTAAAAACTAGCTTTATTTACCAAAAATTATTCAGATCACATAAACTTAAAAAGCACTTGGGCTTTTGTACTTTCGAGAGTTTTAGGAATACTTAATGTATGTAAGTGCTCATTTATTTCCAAGCAAATCTAAATAGAATTCCTTTGATGCTCATTTGTTTTCTAGCCAATCTAAATAGAACTCCTTAAATGGATTTTATAAATTAATTTGACAATATAATCCAAAGGTAGGAAAGTATCTCATACTTTCATACTCATTTAAAACTCATACTTCTCATACTCATCCAAAACTCCTCTGAGTGGACAAAACATAGTTTTGTTTTCAAACAGCTTCTTATTTTCTTTTTGGTCTCAGGTAGTTGCTTTTACGGGATCTTGAGCACCTTGAAAGCGTGGTACTGAAGTTCAAGTAACTGAGCAGGATCTAGAAAGCGAAAAAAAAAAAAAAAAAAAAAAAAACAGTTTGGCACTGGTGCACAGAGATATGGAGGAGGAAGGGGTTTGAAATAAGACATTTCCAAGTATTCTTGAAAACTGGAGTGCAAAATTATGCCAACAAGAAGAAGGTAGACAGAAATGGTGGATAATTTAGTCAACAGGGGTTCAAAAAGAGAGGTTTCATGTGACAGAGAAGTTCACATAGGAGCAGCATGGTCCAGTAGGGAGAAAATAGAAGTCTCAAAGGCAACTAGAAAGAAGAGATCTCCAGCCCAAGGAGTCAGGGAATAATTCTGACTCAAGAAAAAGACCCAAGAAGAAGAACTGCTAGCCCTGAAAGTACCATTCAAAGAAACCTGGAACTCTAAACCAGCTTCAGGAGTACATTAGAATTCTTAAGATTAAAAAATCTGTAATTACCATGTCCAATGGACATTTATTCAGAGCAATAGTCTGACTCACCAATGAATCTCCAGTCAGTCAGGACTAATGACAAAGGTTTCACACGTGAACACTCAGAATAAAAAAAAAATTCAATTATACTTGTTAAAACATGGTAAGGCAGACTCTATTCAAGATCATCACAATAAATAGATACCACTGCAATGGGATTTTGCAGTGGGAGAAAGCAGTTAGGCTCAACACCTAATACAACATGGGCAAGTGGGAATTTAGAGCCAAGAAGCAAGGTTGGGGTCAATGGATAAAAAATTACTAAGAGAAAACATCAGGAATAATTGGAATTCTAGCTACACTTACATAACAGGATTTTTGCTGATTGCAAGCCAGGGTAATCAGACATCTCCTGAAGAATGTTAGAGGGTGAGGAACCTGATCATATATTGAAGGTGTTTAGTTATCAATAAGGGTGAGGGAGTTGCTAAACTGACTTAACAGGGTTATTTACTAAAATTGGAATTTATAAGGAAGTGCGCAGATGGGCCTAGGACTAAAATTTCCCTTAAAAAATCATTGTCATTAGTGTTGCCGTGGACATAAATGTGCAAATACATCTTCAAAAGATTGTTTTCAATTATTTTGGAAATATACCCAAAAATGGTAGTGCTGATCTAATTGTAGTTTTTAAAACATTTTTTGAGGAATCTCCATACTGTTTTCCATAGTGATTGCACAGTTTTATCCTTCCCTTAGTAATGAACAAGGGTTCAGATATCAATGCTTTCTGTTTTTTTTCTGTTTCTATTTTTTTGTGGTAGAAATCTTAATGGGTATGTAGTAATAAACCATTGTGGTTTTTATTTGCATTTATCTGGTTATTAGTGATGTTGAGCATATTTTCATATATGTGTTGACTAGTTGTATATAATTTTTTGAGAAATATTTTTACAAGTCCTCAGCTCTTTTTTAAATTGTGTTATTTATGTTTTGTTGTTGAGTGGCAAGAGATTATTATCTATTCTGCAAACTAATTTCTAATTTGGTATATGATTTGCAAATACTATCTCCCAATTAATAGATTGCCTTTTCACTGTTTATTGTATCCTTTGATGAAAAAAGTTGAATTTGATGTAGTCCTAACTTGACTCCTTTTGCTTTTGTTGCCTGTCCTATTGGCCTGTAGGTGTTGTTATGCAATAAATAATTGTCAAATTCAATATCATGAAGCTTCCCCCATATTTTTTCTTCTAAAAATTTTAGAGCCTTAAATCTTTTACTTAGATCTTTAAAGCTTTTCTTTTTTTTAGTTTAGTTAGTCTATGTTCAAGATGTATAATAAAATCTTAACTATAATTTTTGCATAAGAATGTATAGTTTTAACAATATTTGTTGAAGAGAATGTTCTCTTACCTGTAAGTTATCTTGGCCTCCTTGTCAAAGAGCATTTGACCATATATACAAGGGTTTGTTTCTGTGCTCTCTATTGCACCCCACTTGTCAGTTTGTTTGTATTTGTGACAGCACCTCACTTTTTTTCATTATTGCATCTTTGTATAAAGTATTAGAATCAGAAAGTGTGAGTGTTTGAAACTTTGTTCTTTAAAAAATGCTTTGGCTATTTGGGATTAATTGATATTCCATACACAATTTAGAATGAATTTTTCTATTTCTGCAAGAAATCCTTTTGGAATTTTGATAGGGATTGCACTGAATCTGTAGATCACTTTGTGCAGTGATAAATGTTAGTATTAAGACTGCCAATCTATGAAGATGAGATTTTCTTAAAATTTGTTTTCATCTTTTAAAATTTGTTTCAGAAATGCTCCTTATTTTCATAGTACAAGTCGTTCACTTCTTCAGTTAGGTTTATTTTTAATAATTGTATTCTTTTTAATGCTATTGTAAATAAATTGCTTTTGCTTCCTTTTCAGATTGTTCATTGTGCATAGAAACGTAACTGATTTTTGAGTGTTCATTTTGTATCCTGCAATTTTCCTGAATGCATTTATTAGTTCTAACAATTTTTACATTGTTGTTGGTGTTGAATCTTTAGACTTTTCTACGTATACAATCAATTCATCTACAAATAGAAAAAAAAAATATTTACCCCTTCCTTTCTATTTGGATGCCTTTCCCCTCCTTTTTTTTCATATTTATTGTGTCTAGGGTCTCCTATATTATGTTATATAGAAGAAGCAATAGTTAGCATCCTTGGTTTGTTCCTGCTCTTAAAACAAAAGCGTTTAGTATTTCACTATGAAGTGTGATATTAGCTGTGGGCTTTTTATAAATGGCCTTTATTATGTTAAGATGGCTTTCTTCCATTCCTACTTTGTTGAGTGTTTCTATTATAAAAGGTGCTTTACCATGAAAGGGAAGCTCTGCTGTACATGACAAATAACTTTTTCCTTGCTTCTTTGAAGCTTCTCTCTTTGTCTTTGACTTTATAGTTTGATTGTAACTTGTCTTGTAGTTCTCTTTGGATTTTTTTCCAGTTTAAGTTATTTGTGATTTTTGAATTTCCATGTCTAATTCTGTAGATTGTGAAGTTTTTAACTGTAATTTCTTCAAATATGCTGTCCTTCTATTTATCTGTTTCTCTTTTGGGAATCCACAATGTGTATATTGGTATGCTTGATAGCCTCCCATAACTCCCCTAGGCTCTTTGCTTTCCTTCTTTTTTTTTTTTTTTTTAATTTTTGCTCCTTTGACTCAATGATTTCAAATGACCTGTCTTCAAGTTCACTTATTCTTTTTTTTTGTCTTGCCAATTCTGTATTGAACTCTTTCAGTAATTTTCTTATATTTAAATGTTTATATTTTTCAGCCCTAGAATCTTTGATGATTTTTGCATTTTATCCTTGTTGATATTTTTACTTTTATGCATAGCTCTACTGATTTCATTTAGTTATCTGTCTTTGTTTTTAGCTTATTTAACATATTTGATGCATTTGAAATTATTTCTCAGGTATCTCATAGATCTGCATTTATTTAATGTCAGCTTCTGGAATTTTATTTTTCCCCTTAGATTAAGCCATATTTTCTTGTTTCCTTGTATGCTTTGTAAACTTTAATGATTATTTGGGCAGTTGGAAAGCAACCACCTCTCACAGTTTCTGTGTACTGTCTTTATTTGTGGAAGCCCCTCAACAATCAGCGCAGCTGAAGGTTCTAGGATTTCCAAAGTTTTCCCATATCTTATTCCACCTGTTGTCTATCTGTATAACTTAAGCTCAAAATGTGCTGCATAGTCACCTCTGCTTTCAGTAGCTCCAAACTCTGGCACTAGTCCTTCAAGTGCTTTGAGTAAGGAAAAGCAGAAATTATTCCCTTGGATAAGCCACCAGTTAATCCTTAACATCAGATGCATTTCTATACTGAAGGAAGAGTCCTCATGTAGGACATTACCTTCTCATTGTTTCACACTATGCTGTGGCAGGAAACACATGGTCTTGCACTTCAAATGCCTTTCATTTTCCCCTTTCTTTCATAGGAATCTCTTCTTGATTTTGCAGTGGCTTGATCGCTGTAGCTTCTCAAATAGTCATTAGATTTTTTAGAGAGGTATTCTGATCTGTGTTCTTTGTGTGAGGAATGAAGGCTGGTAATCTCTTGGTCTGCCACGCTGCTGATGTCACCTAATCCCATGGCATCTTTTAAAACTTCTATAGAAATTTATGGAAAAGACTTTGAGATATTACTGCACTTAAGCTTTGAGTTATCTGAGTGTTGGATATTTATGCAATCGTTTTTCAGGAAATTCTGAGTACTGATCAAGGATTGGCCTGATTATAATGAAATCATTCGTCTCAAATGTTATGACAGGCAGTACAACACATTGAAGATTCTTTGTGCTATAAATAAGGATCCATAAATTCTAGAACTAAGAAGCCATAAATTCTAGCATTAAATTTCATTAGGTTATCTTGGTCAAACCATAGAGTTCCTCTGTGCCAGAGAAGGTTGTAATATACATTAGAATCTTCTAGATTTGGGCTGAAAAACATTCCATTCCATTTAGAAGAGTGAACACTTGAACAAGTCTCTAAATCCAGTATGTATTATTACTATTTACAACTTTTGCATAGACGGAAATTGACTTTTTTGTGTGCTGAGTCCTATGCATTTTTATCACATTTATAGATTCATGCAACCCTCACCACAATCAAGACAGAAAACAGTTTCATTATCCCAAAAATTGTCTTTATGCTGCTCCTTTGTATTAAAACCCGTCCCCTATATTTATTTCCAGGCTACCACTGACCAGTTTGTTTTCTATCACTTTAGTTTTGTGTTTTCCCTGAAGTCATATAAATTAAAGTGATTAATAAATATCATTTTGAGATTGGCTTGTTTTACTCAGCATAATTCTTCTGAGATCCATTTATGTTATTGCATGTATCAATAATCCATCCCTCTTTACTGCTGAGTAATATTCCTCTATATAAATGTACCAGTTTTTTATTTATTCACCCTTTGAAAGACAGTAGTTTCTAGTTTTTGGAATTTATAGCCAAGCTGTTATAAATATTCATATGCAGGTTTGTGTTCAAATACATTTTTATTTTTCTATGCTAATACCTGGATATGGAATTGCTGTGTCATAAAGTAAATACATGTTTAACTTTATTTATAAGAAATATCTAAATTACTTTTGCAAAGTAGCTGTGTTCTTTTGCATTTCGATCAGAAATATACAAAAGTTTGAATTGCTCCTAAACCTTACCAACACTTAGTATTGTTAATTTTATGTTTAAGTTTTCATCATTTTAATGTGCATAGGGATAACTTAAAATGGTTTCTTTGCATGTTCTAATGATTAGCAATATTAATCATTTTATGTGCTTTTATGCCATCTATGTATCTTCTTTGATGAAATATCTTTTAAAATCTGTTACTTATTTAAAAACTGGATTATTTTCTTATCATGTTATCAATATAATCTGAATACAATTGCTTTATTAGATATATGCTTAGCAATTTTTTTTCTAGTCTAAGGCTTGTCTTCTCATTTTTTAAATTATGTTTTCCTGAGAGGGAACATTATTATTGTCAATGAATGTAAATTTATTTTATTTCTTTTATGTATTTTGCATTAGTTGTTATATCTGAGAACACTTCTATGAAACCCAGGAGTGAAATTTCAGTTGAGGTATTTTATTGCACATAATTAATTCTTCTAATATCATCTATTGAAAAAGAAGATACTCAACTTACTGAATTGCTTTTGTGCCTTTGTCAGTAATTAATTGGCCATATTTGTTTATGTCCAATTCTGAACTACACTTGGTTCTATTTATCAATGAGTTTATTATTTCACTAATGCTGCACTGTATTTATTATTGTAGCTTTATCATAAGCATTAAAATAGGATAGTATGAGCCATCTAAATTTATTTTTTAATTATTATTATGCTTTTTTAATCCTTTGCCTTTCTATATAAATTTTTAAAAGAATTCGTCTAACTTATAAAATGTACGCTAGAATTTTCAGTGAAATTGTGTTTAGTCTATACCTCAATTTGGAAAGAAATAAAGCCTTAAGTATATTGATTTATTGTATTATTTAATGAATCTGATATGCCTTTTTAGAGTTTTTAAAATATATTTTACCAGCATTTTTAAATCTTCAATATACAGATCATGCAAATATTTTATTAGATTTCTACCTAAATATTTTATTTGTGGGGTGCTATTATAAATGGGATTACATAATTTTTAATGCACTTTCTAGTTTTCACTACTCTATATGGAAATATGATTGATTTTATGTGGTTGATTTTGGATCTGCCAAACTTGCTAAAGTTTTTCTGATAGTCCTATGAGCTCTAGAGCACATTCCTTGATATTTATATGTAGATAATCATGTGGTCTCTGAATAGAGATAGCTTATTTCCTTCCATTCTGTGTTAAATTTTTTTTTTTTTTTTTCAGTTTGCCTAATTGCACTGGCAAGGCAAGAACTTCCACTACTATGTTGGATAGAAGAGGTGAGACTGGATTTCTGTGCCTTCTGTAATTCTAGCTTTATGTTTGCTTACTTGTCCACTTGTTTTGTATAGGTTCTTTTTAAGATGAAAGAAGTTTTTTTCTATTTGTAGGGTGCTGAGAAGTTTTATTATAAATAAAAGTTGAATTTTGTCAAATGATTTTTCTGCATAAATTGACATGGCTATGTGATTTTTTTCTTTATTCTGTTAATATGATCAAAAATTAATTTTTTAAATATATTTTATTTATAGATCAGTTTTAAGTTCTTAGAACAATTCAATAGAATGGAAAGAGAATTCCCATATATGATTTGCCCCTACACAGCCCACACATGCACAACCTCCTGCACTATCAATGTCCCACACCACAGTGGTACATTTGTTACAACTGATAAATCTATTGACACATCATTACCCAAAGCCTACAGTTTACCTTATAGTTTACTATTAGTGCTTTTCTAATTCTGATCAGGCTGACATAACGAAATAACTAGAGATGAACTGGTTTAAGCGACATACACTTATTTTCTCAAAGTTCTGAAAGCTGAAAGTCAAGATCAAGTGCCAGCAGGGATGGTTTCTAGTGATGTTTCTCTTCTCAGCTTACAGATAGCACCTTCTCATTGTGTCCTCACATGACTTTTTCTCTGTGACTGCATGGAGAAAGAGAGAGAGAAACAAACAGATAAATATGGTGCCTCCTCCTCTTATTATAAAGACATCAATCCTATCATATTTAAGCCTCACTCTTAATACCTCATTTAACTTTAATTACCTTATTAAATAAACTATCTCTAAATACAGTATAATAGGGCTTCAAAATTGAACTTTGCAACTAATACAATTCAATTCAGTCCATAATAGCGTTGCCCATTCTGTCGGTTTTGCCAAATGTATACATATCATGTACAGGAATTTGAATTGTATCTGACATTGTAGAACTATACAGCATAGTTTTACTTCCTTGGAACTTTTATGTGATATGCCAGTTAATCTCATCCTTCCTCCATCCTCTTACAAACACTGATCATTTTACTGTCTTTATAGTTTTGCCTTTTCTAACATATCATATAAATGAAGTTACATAATATGTAGCTTTTTCAGACTGACTTATTTCCCTTAGTAATATGCATTTAAGGTTTTCTCATGTCTTTGTATGCCACCATAGCTCATATTTTAGTGCTGAATAATATTCCATTATCTACGGTTTACCACAGATTACCTATCCATTCACCTACTGAAGGACATCTTGTTTGCTTCCAAGTCTAGGCAAGTATGGATAAGGCTGCTCCAAAAACCTCTGTACAGATTTTTGTGTGGATATAAGTTTTCAACACTTTTGTGTAAGTACCAAAGAATATAATTGTAGGATTATGTGGTAAGAGTATGTTTAGTCATGTAACAAGCTGCCAAAGCTTCTTCCAATGAAGTTGTACCATTTTGTATCCCCACCACCAATGTGTATATTTTTAATTTTTAATGAAGTATGGCTTATCGATTTTTTTTTCCTTCATGGATTGTGATTTTGGATTTGTATCTAGATGGTTATTATTATACCCCAGTTCATCTAGATTTTCTCCTATGTTATCCTCTAGGAGTTCTATAGTTTGCATTTTATATTTAGGTCCATGATACATTTTAAGTTAATTTTTGTGAAAATTATAAGGTCTGTGTCTAGATTATTATTTTTGTGTTGAAGATCAACTGACCATATTCCTGTATGTCTATTGCTACAAGGATATTGTTCCATATTCTTACCAACAGTTGTTGCTGTCAGTCTTTTTTATTATAGCCACTTTAATTGTTTTGTAGCGGTATCTCATTGCTGTTTTCATTTGTGTGTTCCTGATGACATATTATGTGGAGCAACTTTTCATGTGTTTATTTGTCACCTGTATATATTTTTGGTGAGGTGTCTGTTAAAAATTCTTGCCTCTTTTTTATTATACTTTAAGTTCTAGGGTACATGTGCAGAACGTACAGTTTTGTTACATAGGTATGCACGTGCCATGGTGGTTTGCTGCACCCATCAACCTGTCACCTACATTAGATATTTCTGCTAATTTTATCCCTCCCCTAGTCGCCCACCCCCGACAGGCCCCGGTGTGTGATGTTCCCCTCCCTATGTCCATGTGTTCTCACTGCTCGACTCCCACTTATGAGTGAGAACATGTGGTGTTTGGTTTCATGTTCTTGTGTTATTTGCTGAGAATGATGGTTTCCAGCTTCATCTATGCCCCTGCAAAGGACATGAACTCATCCTTTTTTATGGCTGCATAGTATTCCATGGGGTACATGTGCCACATCTTCTTTATCCAGTCTAACATTGATGGGCATTTGGGTTGTTTCCAGGTCTTTGCTATTGTGAATACTGCCACAATAAACATACATGTGCATGTGTCTTTATAGTAGAATGATTAATAATACTTTGGGTATATACCCAGTAATGGGATTACTGAGTCAAATGGTATTTCTAGTTCTAGACCCTTGAGGAATCACCACATTGTCTTCCACAATGGTTGAACTAATTTACACTCCCACCAACAGTGTAAAAGTGTCCATATTTCTCCACATCCTCATGAGCATGTTGTTTCCTGACTTTTTAATGATCGCCATTCTAACTGGCGTGAGATGGTATCTCATTGTGGTTTTGATTTGCATTTCTCTAATGACCAGTGATGATGAGCATTTTTTATGTCTGTTGGCTGCATAAATGTCTTCTTTTGAGAAGTGTCTGTTCATATCCTTTGCCCACTTTTTGATGGGGTTATTTGGTTTTTTTTCTTGTAAATTTGTGTAAGTTCTTTGTAGATTCTGGATATTAGCCCTTTGTCAGATGGATAGATTGCAAATATTTTCTCCCATTCTGTAGGCTGCCTATTCGCTCTGATGATAGTTTATTTTGCTGTGCAGAAGCTCTTTAATTTAATTAGATTCCATTTGTCAATTTTGGATTTTGTTGCCATTAGTTTTGGTGTTTTAGACGTGAAGTCTTTGCCCATACCTATGTCCTGAATGGTGTTGCCCAGGTTTTCTACTAGGATTTTTATGGTCCTAGGTCTTAAATTTAAGTCTTTGATCCATCTTGAGTTAATTTTTGTATAAGGTGTAAGGAAGGGGTCCAGTTTCAGTTTTCTGCATATGGCTAGCTAGTTTTCCCAAACACCGTTTATTAAATAAGGAATCTTTTCCCCATTGCTTGTTTGTGTCAGGTTTGTCAAAGATCAGATGATTGTAAATATATGGTGTTATTTCTGAGGCCTCTGTTCTGTTCCATTGGTCTATATATGTGTTTTGGTACCAGTATCATGTTGTTTTTGTTACTATAGCTTTGTGGTATAATTTGAAGCGAGGTAGCATGATGTCTCCAGTTGTGTTCTTTTTGCTTAGGATTTTCTTGGCTATACAGACTCTTTTTTGGTTCCATATGAAATTTAAAGTAGTTTTTTCTAATTCTGTGAAGAAAGTCAATGTTAGGATCTTTATATGTTATGTTATCCTTATATCTCATATATATAAAGGAAGAGCTAAATGAATGAGATAGTACATGTTCATAAACAGAAAGACTCAATATCTTAAAGATGTCCATTATTCCTAAATCTATCTGCAGATACAACGCAATCCCGTTCAAAATTTCAGCAATGGCAAGGCCTGATGGCATGCAACTATCATTGCAGCTACTCAGTAGGCCAAGTTTGAAGGAGTTAAGAACTAGACTGGGCAACATAAGGAGACTCCATATCAAAATCCCAGCAAATTATTTTTTGGTTATGAAAAAACTGACTCTAAGGTTTATACGGAAAGGCAAAAGATCCGGAATACCCAACTTGATATTTAAAAAAAGAACGAATATGACTACTGACACTACCTAACATCAGAACTTCCTATAAAGTTATAATAATCAAGATAGTGATATTCATAAATGAGTAGACAAACAGACCAATGAAACATAATAAAGAACCTAGAAATGGACACACATGAATATAGTCAGTTAATCTCCAACACAAATGAAAAAGCAATATAATAGAGCAAATATAATCTTTTTAACAAATAGTGCTGGAACATCTGGATATCTACATGCAAACAAAAAATAATAATCTAGACACAGACCTTATACTTTTCACAAAAAGTAACTTAAAATTCATTATGGACCTAAATATATAATGCAAACTATATAACTCCTAGAGGGTAACATAAAAAATCTAGACGAACAGGGGTATAATAATAACTTTCTATATACAAAACCAAAGTCACAATCCATGTGGAAAAAAAATTTATAAGCCAGACTTCATTAAAAATTACAAATTTCTGCTTTGCAAAAGACACTATAAAGGGGATGAGAAGATAATCTACAGAATGGGGAGAAAATATTTGCGAAAGATACATATTAGATAAAGCACTGTTACCAAAATATGCAAAAAAAAAATGCTTATCACTCTACAATACAAAAAAACTCAATTAAAAAAATGGGCAAGAGAGTTTGAAGTCAGGTAGCTTTTATCCATATATTTTATTGTATATAATATATAATATGTAATGTATATTTTATTATATATTGGAAATTATATAGAACATATTTTATTATATAATATATACTGT
>NW_012100643.1:359206-449887 GCF_000951045.1 Mandrillus leucophaeus | reverse complement strand
AAAACATATATATATACTTTTTTATTTCAGTACTTTAAATACAGCACTCCGACTTCACTTTTTGCTTGCACGGTTTCTGAGAAGTCAGATTTCATACTTATCCTTACTCCTCTATAGGTAAGATTTTTTTTTTCCCTCTGGCTTCTTTAAGGATATTTTCCTTTATCATTTATTTTATTTTGTGAAGTTTGAATATGATATATTTGGGTGCATAGTTTGCTGTTGTTGTTTTCAGCTTTTTCTGTTTGATGTTTTCTTAGCTTCCTGGATCTATGGCTTGACGTATTACATTAATTTGGAGAAGTTATCTGTCATTATTTCTTCTAATATTTGTTCTGTTTTTTCTGTCTTCCGCTTCTGGCCTTTATATTGCACAATCAATGTTATACATTTTGGCATTGCCCCAGCATTTGTGGATGTTCTGTTCTGATTTTCTCTCTTTCTTTTCTTTTAAGTTTAGGAAGTTTCTTTTGCTATATAATTAAGCTCAAATATTGTTTCCTCAGCTAGTTCTAGTCTAGTAATGAGACATTTAAAGGCTTTCCTCTCAGTTACGTTAGACTCTGATGAAACAGAAGCAGCTTAAGTTCAGGTGAAACAGTTTCTCCTGAGTGCAGGCGTTGTTAAGAAGGAAAGAATATTCTGGCATATTTCTTTTATCTATCTATCTATCTATCTATCTATCTGTCTGTCTGTCTGTCTGTCTATCTATCTATCTATCTATCTATCTATCTTTTTTTTGAGATGGAGTCTCGCTGTCGCCCAGGCTGGAGTGCAGTGGCCTGATCTCGGCTCGCTGCAAGCTCCGCCTCCCGGGTTCACGCCATTCTCCTGCCTCAGACTCTGGAGTAGCTGGGACTACAGGAGCCCGCCACCACGCCAGGCTAATTTTTTTGTACTTTTAGTGGAGACGGGGTTTCACCATGTTAGCCAGGATGGTCTTGATCTCCTGACCTCGTGATCCACTCACCTCTGCCTCCCAAAGTGCTGGGCTTACAGGGGTGAGCCGCGCCCCGCCTGGCATATTTCAAAAATAGGAAATAGACTTCATTTTCTATTACTCCCCTTTGTGTATCTATGTATACTCAATATTTACCTCCTACTTGTAAGTGAGAAAATTCAGTATTTGGCTTTGTCTTCCTGTGTTCACTGAAAATAATGATCTCCAACTCCATTCATGTTGCTGCAAAGGACATGCTTTCTTTTTGTTTTCAGTTTTCATAGTTTTCCATGGTGTATATGTAGCATATTTTCTTTACTCTGTCCACATTAATGGGCATTTAGGTGGGTTCCATGTCTTTGTTATTGTGAACAGTGCTGTAATAAACATATATGTGCATGTGTCTTTCTTGGTGTATTAGTCTGTTTTCACACTGCTATAAAAAACTACCTGAAGCTGGGTAATTTTTTAAGAAAAGAGGCTTAATTGACTGACAGTTCCTCAGGCTATACAGGAGGCATGGCTGGGGAGGCCTCAGGAAACTTTTAATCATGGCAGAAGGTGAAGGGGAAGCAAGCATGTCTTTGCATGGTAGGCAGGAGAGAGAAAGTCAAAGAGGAGGTGCTACACATCTTCAAACAACCAGATCTTGTAAGAACTCTATCAGGAGACAGCACTAGGGGGTTGGTGCTAAGCCCCCATGATCACCACCACCATGATCCAATCACCTCCCACCAGGACCCACCTTCAACAATGGGAATTAAAATTTAACATGACATTTGGGTGGGCACACAGAACGAACCATATCACTGAGAGAATGATTTATATTCTTAGGCATAATATACCCAGTAATGTGACTATTGTAGTGAATGGTAGTTTTGTTATAACTTCTTTGAAAAATCTCCAAACTGCTCTCAACAGTGGCTGAAATAATTAGCATTGCCTCCAGCAGTGCATAAGCATTCCCTTTTCCATACAACCTTGCCAGAATCTGGTTATTGTCTTGTTTGTTGTTGTTGTTGTGATTGTTATTGTTTTACCTTTTAGTCATAGACATTCTGATTGGTGTGAGATGGTATTTCATTGTGGTTTTGATTTGCATTTCTTTAATGATTAACGATGATCATTTTTTCATATGCTTTTTGGCCATGTTTATGTCTTCTCTTGCGAAGTGTCTGTTTATGACCTTTACCCATTTTTTAATGTAGTTGTTTATTTTTGCTTGCTAATTTGTTTAAGTTTCTTGCAGATTGTGAATATTAGACCTTTGTGGGATGCATAGTGTGTAAATATTTTTTCTTTCATTCTATAGGCTTTCCGTTTACACTGTTGATAGTTTCTTTTGCTGTGCAGAATCTCTTTCATTTAATTAGATCTCACTTGTTAATTTTTGGTTTTGTCATAACTGCTTTTAAAGCCTTAGTCATGACATGTTTGATAGGTCCTATGTGCAGAATGATATTTCCTAGGTTATCTTCAAGGGATTTTATAGTTCTAGGTTTTTACATTTTAAAGTTTTTAACCTATCTTCTGTTGATTTTTTTAGATGGGGAAAGGAAGGGGTTCAGTTTTAATCTTCTGCATATGGCTAGTCAGTTATGCCAGCACCATTTATCAAATTTTGAATGCTTTCCCCATTGCTTGATTTTGTCAAGTTTGTCAAAGATGGATGATTGTAGACAGGTGGCTTTCTTTCTGGGTTCTTTATTCTGTTTCATTGGTTTATGTGTGTTTTTCTACCAGTACCATGCTATTTTGTTTACTGTAGCCTTGTAGTATAGTTTTAATTCAGGTGGGAAAATCATTTTGAATGGGATTGATTTGACTATTCAGACACTTTTTTTTGGTTCAATATGAATTTTGGAATGTTTTTTTTTCTAATTCTTTGAAAATGTCTTTGGTAGTTTGATAGGAATAGCACTGAAATAGTCAATTGTGTTTGACAGAATAGTCATTTTAACAATATAGATTTTTCCTGTCACTTAGCATGGCATTTTTGTGTGAACTTCATTTTATTTCGGCAGTGTTCTACAACTCTCACTGTAGAGATTTTTCACCTCCCTGATTAGCTGTACTCCTGGTTTTATTTGTGTGTGTGTGTGTGTGTGTGTATGTGTATGTATGTGTGTATGTGTGTGTGTGGCTACTTTGAATGGGATTGTGTTTTGAATTGACTATTGGCTTGTACATTGTAGTGTACAGAAATGCTACAGATTTTTGTACATTGATTTTGTATCCTGAAACTCTGCCAAAGGTGTTTTTTAGGTCTAGGAGGTTTTATGCCGAGACTATGGGGTTTTCAAGGTATAAAATAATATCATCTACAAACAGAATAGTTTGACTTTCTCTCTTTCTGTTTATATGCCTTTAATTTTTTCTCTTTCCTGATTGTTCTGGCTAGGATTTCCAGTACTATATTGAATTGGAGTGGAGAGAAATGGCATCCTTGTCTTATTCTTGTTCTTAAGGGAAATGCTTCCAGCTGTTGCCTGTTCAGCATGCTGTTGGCTATATGTTTGTTAGGGAGGGTTCTTATAATTTTGACATACGTTCCTTTAATGCATAGCTTAAAGAGGATTTTTAACATGAAGGAAGGTTAAATTTTATTAAAGCCTTTTCTGTATCAATTGGGGTGATCATGGGGCTTTCTGCTTTTAGTTCCTTTTATGTGATGAGTGACGCTTACTTTTGTACATTAACCCAACCTTGAGTCTCAGGAGTAAAGTCAACTTGCCCATGGTGGATTACCTTTTTGATGTGTTTCTGGATTCAGTTTGCTAGTATTTTGCCGAGGATTTTCACATCTATATTCATCAGAAATACTGATTTGACCTTTCCTCTTGTTGTTGTTACTCTGCCAAGTTTTGGTGTTAGAATGATGCTGGCCTCATAGAATTAGTTAGGTAGTGGTCCCTTCTCAATTTTTTTTTGAATAATTTTAGTAGGATTTGCACCAACTCTTCTTTATATGCCTGGTAAAATTTGGTTGTGAATCTTTCTGATCCAGAGCCTTTTCTGGTTGGTCATTTTTGTTACTGATTTAGTTTCAGAATTTATTGGTCTGTTCAGGCTTTCAATTTGTTTTAGTTCAATCATGGAAGGCTGTATGATTCCAGTTTATTCATTTCTGGTAGCTTTTCTAGTTTGTGTGCATGGAGGTGCTTGTTATACTGTCTGAGAAGTTTTTTTGTATTTCTTTGGGTTCAGTAGTCATGTCTCTTTTGTCATTTATGATTGTATTTATTTGAATCATCTCTGTATTTTATTACTCTTGCTAGCAGTCTATCAATTAAATGTATTCTTTCGAACAACCACTTTTTGGCTTTGTTGATCTTTTGTATGGTTTTTCGTGTTTCAGTTTTCTTTAGTTTAGCTCTCGTTTTTATTATTTTTTTAATACTAGTTTTGGTGTACTTTTACTGTTTTTTTTCTAGTTTCCCTAGGAGTGATGATAGGTTGTTAATTTAAGAACTTTCTAAATTTTTGATGTGTGTATTTATTGCCATAAACTTTCCTCTTTACGGTATTTTAAGTGTGTCCCACAGATTCTGGTACGCTTTATTTTTGTTTTTATTACCTGCAAAGAATTTCTCGATTTCTGCCTTAATTTCATTGTTTACTTAAAAGACACTCTAGAGCAGATTGTTTGAATTCCATGTAGCTATCTTGTTTTTAGCAGTGTTCTCAGTATTAATTTTTATTTTTATTGCTCTGTTGTCTGAGAGTGTGGTTGGTATAACTTTGGCTGTGTAAACTTGTTGAGATTTTCTTCTGGCCAAGGATGTTATCAATTTTAGAGTATGGGCCCAGTGCAGATGGGAAGTTATATTATGCTGTTGTTGAGTGCCTTGTTCTGTAGGTGTCTATTTGTTCCATTTAGTTGAATTTTGAGTTCAGATCCTGAATGGTTTTCTGCTTCAATTATGTGCCTAATATTGTCATTGGGATTTTAATGTCATCTACTATTATTGGGTGGATATATTTAGCCTTAAGGACCTCTTATGAGGCATGTCTGGTGGTAATGAATTCCCTTAGCGTTTGCTTGCCTAAAAAGGATTTTATTTCTTCTTTGCTGATGAAGCTTAGTTTGGATGGATATAAAAATCTTGTTTGGTATTTCTTTGCTTTAAGAACACTGAAAATAGTCTTCCCCCAATTTCTTCTGACTCAAAGTCTTTCTGTTGAGAGATGCACTGTTAACCTGACAGGGTTCCCTTTGTAGTTGACCTGCCTTTTCTCTCTAGTTGCCCTCGGTATTTTTTTCTTTCACATTGACCTTGGAGAATCTGATGACGATGTGTCTTGGGGATAGTTCTCTTGCATGGTATCTCACAAGGCTTCTCTGAGTTTCTTGAATTTGAATGTTGGCCTCTCTAGCAAGTTTTGGAACATTTTAATGGATAATACCCTCAAATATATTTTCCAAGTTGCATGTTCTTTCTCCCTCTCTTTCAGGGATGCCAATGTGTCATAGGTTTGGTCTCTTTAAATAATTCTATATTTTTGGAGGCTTTGCTCATTTTTTAAATTTTTTTTTCTTTATTTTTGTTTAACTGAGTTGATCCAAATAATTGTTTTTTAACTCTGAGATTCTTTCAGCTTGCTCTGTTCTGCTGTTAATATTTCTTATTGTACTATAATATTCTTGTAGTGATTTTCCAGTTCTGTATGATGTTTGATTCTAAAAATTGATATTTTTTATCTCTTGTTGTGTTTTTTAATATATGATATATAATATATACATTATATAATATATATGATATATAATATATACATTATATGATATATATTATATAATATATATGATATATATTATATAAAATATATATTATATATATTCCATACATATATATATTTCCTTAGATTGAGTTTCAACTTTTTTTGTGAATCTCTATGGTCTTTGTTGTTTTACATATTCTGAGTTCTATGTCTTTCATTTCAGTCATTTCAGCCTTGTTAAGAACTATTGTTTGGAATTGGTGCAGTTATTTGTAGGTAAGAAGACACTGACTTTTTGAGTTGCCAGAGTGCTTGTGCTGGTTCTTTTTATTTGGGGTTGATGTCCCTTTAATCTTTGAAGTTGCTGTTCTTTGAAGAGTTATTTTTTCCTTTTATAATATTTGATGCCCTTGAGGGTTTGACTGTGGTGTAAGTTGGGTTCATACAACTGGCTTCATTTCCGGATGCTTGCAGGACACCATGGCTCAGTTCAGTACTGCTGGTCTGCGTGCTCTAACTCTGAGGGGCTGGGACCAGGCCCATAGCGTTTTTTCTCTGGCTTCCTGAAGTTAAGCACTTGCTGTGTCCGAGGGTCAAATATTTTCCTGGTTTGCTTGAAATGACACTCCAATGCGGTGCCTGCAAAAGTGCTTCATCAAGACAGTGGCAACAGAGTTTCAGTTTGCATGCTGTGTATGCCAGTGGTGGTGTGGCAGCATTGTCTGTGTGTGCATGTGTGCCAGAAGTATGATGAGTCATGCATGTGCCAGTAAGAATGGGGTAGAGGCACCTGTGTGTGCACACTTTTGCTAGTGGTGGCAATCTTCATCTCTTTTGGGCCCTGTCACTTGCTAGCCCTGAATATTTGGCTACTACCTCCTTTATCTTAGCTTCCATTTTTTTCTCACAACAAAATAAATTGTGACTGTTTGTGTGGAAGGTTCTGCAGAAGGATTGGGAAAAATGAGATTATTTTGAAAATTTCTTCTCTCAGTTATTCCATTCTAGGTTTACCTGGATAACAGCCCATTTTAGTTATACATAATGACATTTACTTATCAGCAAGCCTCTAGTAAGTCTACACAAATCCAAGGCTATAAAGAAATACTAAACAGTAAAAGTGAAAAACTAAAAAGTTGCTCTTACTATTGCAATGTAATGGCAGAAATTTGGAAGAAGTCAATTTAAATCTTGTGATAAAATTGATGCAGTAAGAATTTTGACCTAATTTTTGACATCTAAATTGGCAGTTTTAAAAAACTGTGAAATACATCACATTGACTAAAAGGAAGCTAAGAAGCAGTGGTACTAACGTATTTAGTCTTATCCTTTAGATTTTCCATGATGTTAAACTCCTTTGGAATACTAAAGTCTTTAAAATAGAACTGAAGTTTATTCCTACAGCATGCATTTTCTAATTGCTCCCATAATTTTTATTCTTTCTTTTTCCCTTTCCTGTTTTTTGGGGGAGGATTATTTGAATATTTTTAATATTTTATATATTAAATTTTTTACTATGTCTATGATTTTATTAATGGTTGCTCTAGGGTTTAAACTATAAAGACTTTGTAGAGTCAACTTAATAAATATTTTACCGCTTCAAGTGGAATGTAGACAGTTTATCATAAAATAAGTCCCTTTACAATTATCCCTTTCTGTTGTGTTTGTCATACCTGTACATACACTGAAAATTCATCAATGTAACGGTAGTTTCCTTTTATATGCGGTTTTGCTTTTTGTAGTTTCAATGACCTGTGGTCAATTATAGTCTGAAAATATTAAGTGGAAAATTCCAGAAGGAAAATAGCACACAAATTTTAAATTGTGTGTCGTTCTGAGTAGCGTGATGATGATGATGAAATCTTGTGTCATCCTGCTCTGTTTCACCAAGGATATAAATTGTCCCTTTTTATAACATATCTATGATGTATATGCTACCTTTTCATGAGTCACTCAATAGCTGTGTTGGTTATCAGGTTGAGAAACCATAGCATATATATAGAGTTCAGTATTATCTGTGGTTTTATGCATCTACTGCAGGTCTTAGAACATATCCCTTGATAATAAGGGAGGATTACTCTACATACTTTGCTTTAACCTGTTATACCTATTTCTTAGAACTTAAGAGGGGATTAGACTAATACATCTACTCAGATACTTACTGTTCCTGTTAATCTTCATTTTTGATGTGCCAAGTGTTCCCCTGATATCATTGCCCTCTTAGATGAAGAACTTTCTTTAGCATCTCTCTTTTAGAGAAGAACTGCTGATAAAAAAAAAAAAAAAAAAAAAATCTCTTAGACTCCTTTCATGTGAGAACATCTTTTTTTCATCTTTATTTCTAAGGTCATTTTCACTGGACATACAATTATGTGTTGAGAGTACTCAAGTTCCAACACGTTACTCGTTAAGTCAGCAATATGGTGGAATAGCAGATTTCAGTTCTCATTTCTATTCTATAGAAATGCCAATTTTCCAACCACCTACAGATGAGAATAACCTTGTGGAAGCCCCAGAGTTAAGGTGAAGTTACAGCACCCCGGTGGAGCAAAATATCTGAGACTGGATATATTGAAGAGGGTAAAAAAAAAAAAAAAAAAGTAGTTTCATTTTACCTAAAACACTCTTCCCCCGAGGCATTAGAGATCAGTCTCAAGAGAGGCCCCTTCAAATTGAAGATGATAAGAACAGTTTCATTTTACCCATGACAGCTCTCAACCAAGGCAACACAGCTTGGTGCTGAGAGAGGCCCCCTCAATCTGTAATTTCTCCCACAAGAGAAAGTGAGAGTGAAGTGAACACCTGGTGTCTCCAGACTTGCAGGATGCTTATCAGGAGGCCTGATTATGTCTTATCCCATCCAGAGCACTGAGGGGATTGGTACCTCTGAATTATCTGGGGGAAGTTAGGAGCAAGATGAAAGGCCTGGAGTTAATAGCAACCTATGTGTGAATCACAACAGCCATCTGTGGATCTTGTCAACTGACCTGTAAACTCCAAGAAACTTTTCCATAAACCCTACAAAACAACACACCTGCAGAATCCCACAATCAGTTTACATATGCCACCATCATTCTCTATGCCACCATGACCAGCACCCCACATGCCCTGGTGCACAGTGCCCCATGTTATTTCTACAGAGGGCATGTACAAGACTTCTCTGATAGCACACAGATCTCAAAAGCAGGTGTAGATATCATTATCTTGCTCTATTCTACTGGATTTGATGAAGGGGTACACTGTTGAACATTTGAGGACAATTTCCTAAGGAAAATAAATAAGAGGCTGGAAACATCTGACCGATTTTGTGGGGTCAATATAAAACACACATAATATGAATCATTTTTCTAAAATGAAACAAGAGGAGTTGACTTGTCACATGCCAAAAAAAAAAAAAAATTCTGAGAGACGCCTCAGGATGTCTAGCAATGCTGACTGGTGAAGGTCTTTCTCTCCCAAATTCAGTCAGGAAAGACTTCAAAGGTGAATGCATCTATAAATGAAAAAAAGAAAACAGAAATGCAAGGCTTCAAGGACCAAAAAGCATGAAGGAGACATGACAGCAGTAAAGGAACAAAATAAAGCCACAAAGGCTGGCTCTAACAAAATGGAGATCTATAAATTACCTTAAATATTATTAAAATAATTATTTTGAAGTAAAATGAGCTATAAAAACCACCAATAGATACCTAAATAAAGCAGAAAAGCAGTACATGAGCAAAATAATATGTTGAACAAAGAAACAGAGATTACTAAAATAAATTCTGGTGGTGAAGAGTAAAACATCTGAACTTAAAATTTCAATATGAAGCTTAGACAGTAGACTCAATCAAACAGAAGAAAAAATCAGTGAATTCAAAGAAAGATCATTTGAAATTATCGTCAAAGGAACAACAACAAAAAGAAAGAAAATCAGAATGGGGACCTATAGGACTTAAGAAACAACATTAGGAAACAAACTTGCATATTATAAGGGCTCCCAAAATAGCAGAGAAAGAGAAAAAGGTACAAAGCATGTTTTTAAAAATAATGATTTTTAAATATTTTCCAAAACCTGGATGAGGCAATGTAAGACCAGAACTATGAAAGCCCAAGAATTCTAAATAGGTTAAACATAAAGATGTTCTCACTGAGACGAGTTACAATAAAATTATCAAATATCAAAGACAACAAAAGAAAATTTTGAAAGTGGCAAGTGAAAAGTTCCTCATAACATACAAGGGAACCTTTATAACACTATCAGCAGATTCCTTGGCAGAAGTCTTTTCAGGCCAAGATAAATTGGGATAATATATTCAATGTGTTAAGAGGGGAAAAATAGGGTAAAAACCCTGCACACCAAGATTGTGTGTTAACCTCATTCCTGAGTACCCAGACATTTATGAAGGTATTGTTTTATTTTTGTATGCAGATACTTGCTGGTTGGATTTCTGTGAGTGGGACTGGAACCAGTAAACTCCTATTGTGCCATCTGGCTCATGTCTCTCCAGTAAATGAGCTCTTGGAGTGTGTCCACTGTTTGGCTATTATGAATAAGCCAAACAAGCTTTGAACATTATTGTATAAATTTTGGTGTTGAGTGATGTTTTCAGCTATATTGGGTATATTTTTGAGAGTGGGATTGCTGGGTCATACTGTGACTCCATGTTTTACCATTTGAGAAACTTGACGTTTTCCATCTTGGCTCCACAATTTTACATCCCCACCAGCAATGCACGAAAGTTCTAATTCCTCCAGACCCTCACCAACATCCTTATTGTCTAACTTTTGATTATAGCCATCAGAGTAGGTGTAAAGTAGCATCTCATTGTGATTTTAATTTGCATTTCCCTGATGACTAATGATGATGAGCACCTTTCCATGTGAATTTTGTCATTTCCTTATCTTCTTGGAGAAGTACCTCTTCAGTTTACCTTTTCACGTTTTAACTGGATTATCTGCTTTTGTATAGTTGAGTTGTTAAAGTTTGTTATACATTATAAATACTATGCCCTTATCAGGCATATGGTTTGCAAATATTTTCTTTTATTCTGTAGGTTGTCCACACAATTCTATACCAGATGTGTTGCTTCTCTTATAAAAGAATATTACTTAGTAAAATTTTTTCTTTAAATTACAAGGCAATGATTTTTCTCAGAATGATATGTGATATTTGAACATTTTCCTTTAAATAAGTACAGATGCATCAGAATGACATAAAATCTGATAGTACCTGTTTTACTTTTTTTCTGCTGTGTACCTAGAGAAGTATATGTATACCTGCCAAAGCATACTCTAGAATATTTATTCTCCCAGGACCCACAGTGGTCCATGTGTTGTGCATTAAGTAGAAAATGTATTAGAGGGAAGTGGATAGTAGGATGGTATAATTCAGTCTCCACAAACCAAAATGGAAGCTGCTAGATGACAAAGAATTTAACCTCATCCACTTTTATATCCAGCAAAATATGCAGCATGTTACAAATTAAATATTTGCTGAATTAAATAGGTCTATCCAGTTCCAGATACAGTGGATTAACTCATTTTCTAACAGCAGTTCAATAAAATATGACTGAATTTAAATACTTATAAACAAAGTGTTTGAACTCAGGAGGATGAACATAAAAGTATTACTTTCTTCACTCCTTTTTCAAATAACACCCTTGCTTTACCTTTAGCATCTTCTCTCACAACATTCTCCGTTCAAATCACAGAGAAACAATATGAAAAAGAAATACATCTTCAGAAATAAATATGTTAGGGTTACGTGTTTTGTGTAAGCCCCAACGTTTTTTACACCAACAATAATAAAGATCAGTAAGTACTACTAGCTCATTTTTTTCCTAAATAAAGATCCTGCACAAAGCCATGGCCCTCTAAAAATATCCAGATAAGAACTCAAGTGACTGTACTAAAATTATACCACAGTAGAAACAACATCAGCCCCCACCGGTGAGAAAGAACCAGTGCAAGAACTCTGTCAACTCAAAAACCCAGAATGTCTTCTTTCCACCAAAAAACCACAGTATTTCCCCAGAAGAAAGGGTTATTAACTGGGCTAAAATGGCTGAAATGACAGACATATAATTCAGAATATACATAGAAATAAAGATAATAGACATCCAGGAGAAAGCTAAAACCCAATCCAAGGATTCTAAGGTTTACAGTAAAATGATATGGCAGCTGATATATGAAATAATGATTGGAAGAAAGAATAAAATTGATAAGATAGGGCTGAAAAACACACTACAAAATTTTTATAATGCAATTGCAAGTATTAACAGCAGAATAGACCAAGCTGAGCAAAGAATCTCAGAGCTCAGAGACAGGTTCTCTGCCTGGACATGGAAAGTAGAGGATCACACTGCACTGCAGTCTCTGCACAAGAATGGTGGTTTGGTTCAGGCTGCTGCTCCAGGCAAGTGGGTATTCTGAATGATTGTAGATATGCTTGGAGGTCAAGTGGAGAGGGCCTCACTGCCTCACAATCTGCTGAGGATCATTTGGGTGGCTCGGACTGACTGTCAATCTTGGTGAGCAGTTGCTCCAAATGACTGAAGATATGTCTGAGCATGTAGCAGAGAGGGTCTCCCTGCACCAGACTCTCTGCACAGAAAGATTTGAGCTGATCAGGTTGCTGATCTGGGTGAGAAGGTACTTCAAATGCCTGAAGATCTGCCTGGGCATGAAGCAGAGTGGAACATATGTCACCATGGTCTCTGTCCAAATGCCTGGAGCTCTGCTGGGGTATGGAGCAGAGAGTTCCCTGCTGCAGCATAATTTATGCACAGGAAGGATGGGGCGGCTCAGGCTGCTTGTCCAGGAAAGTGGGTGCTCTGCATCCCTGGAGTTCTGCCTGTTGTTGGAGCAGAGAAGGTCCTGCTGTGCACAATCTCAGGGTAGCAGGCTTGGGCACCCAGCAATGACACATGCAGGTCAATTCCTGGTCAGCAATCTGGACTTGACGGCAACACTCATCGCCATGGAGAAACTACAGCTCTAGCAGCTCTAGTCCTGCTACAGGCATGAAACAAGGAAGAGCACAATTTCAGTGCATACAGCTGTGAAGCTTTCCACAGTTCTGGCTATGGAGGCTCCTACCCCACTCCAGAGCAAGTACTTCAATCTTTGACCCAAATCTAAAATGCTTGCACATCCATACTGCAGGGTTGCCAAAAATGAGTTACATTGTATTCACCTGGATTAAAAATAGCACTCTGTTCTCAATCTCAGGTCTGGAAAAATCCTGCAGCTTTTCCTAGTGTTTTTCACTTTCAGTGTCTCCAAGGTTCTCCTCACATTTACTCCAGGGATTGGGAGAAGCAAGGTTCTTGATTTTGACCTCTTTTACTAAGACCCCTAGTGTAAAGCTGAGTAACAGAGGGAGGCTGTATTTGTGTATTCTCACAATGCTACTAAGAAATGCAGGAAACTGGGTAATTTATAAATAAGGAAGTTTAAATGGCTCATAGTCCTGATGGCTGTACAGGAAACATGATGCTAGCATCTGCTCAGCTTCTCGGGAGGTCTGAGGAAATTCTGATAAAAGGTGAAGGGGAAGCAGAGATGTCACATATCCAGAGCAGAAGTGAAAGAGAAAAGGGAAAGATTCTATGCCTTTTTAAATGACCAGATATCATGAGAACTCACCAAATATCACGAGGACAGTACCGAGGGGACAGTATTAAATCGTTCATGGGAAATCTGCTCCAGGATTCCATCAGCTTCTACCAGGCCTCACCTCCAACATTAACTATTATGTTTCAACATGAAATTTAAATGGGGACACACATGCAAATTATACCAGAAGCTCTCTGCCTCTATCATATTCTGGGGTTTCATTTACTTTTGTCAGACAGATGCCATCATTGGGGCTTTTTGCGCATGATCTCCTCTCTGGGATCTCTGTTGTCTTTCTCTATTCCAGTGGATTCCCATTTTCCTTCTTGAATTAAAGCTCACAGAGTTGATGTTATGCACTATGCCATTTCCAGGTGGCTGAGGCATGCAAGAGTCTCTAATTTTCCCTTTTTGAAAATAAACAAAGATTTGTGTTTTAGACTGTTCCTCCTGGTGGCAGTGTGAACAGATTGGAAGGAGTAAAATGTATATATAAAAGAAACAATTAAAAATTGATGTAATATTCCAGGAAGATGATAAAAGGAGTTTGAAATAAAGCAGTCATTTTGGGGATAGATTTAAAGGATTTTAAGACTGTAGAATAGACAGTACAAAGTGATTAATTTGATATGAAAAGTGTGAGAAAGAAATGGATATGGATTCTCAGTTTACTTGGATTATAGAATGTAAGAGGAAAGAGAATTCCAGATAAAAAGATAAGCAAAATAACACTAAGTTTTAGTCAAATGGAGTTCCAAATACCAGAATAAATTAATAATTTACTTTGACAGCCATAAATATTTTAGCTGAAGAAAACTAGCATTCATTTGGTTGACATTTCCATTGCACCATAGAGAAAACTGAGGCCCAGAAAAAGTAAAATAAAATTATACAGCTAGCTAGTGACAGAGCAGTGACTAAAACCTGAAGTTATTGGCTGGCAACACACTGCCAACAGGTCTAGCTTTAGATATATTAACTCAGTTTCTTTTTTTATTTCCATAGGTTATTGGGGAGAAGGTAGTGTTTGGTTGCATGAGTAAGTTCTTTAGTGGTGATTTGTGAGATTTTGGTGCACCCATCACCCAAGCAGTATACACTGCACTATATTTGTAGTCTTTCATTCCTCACTCCCTTCTCACCCTTTCCCCCTGAGTCCCTAAAGTTCATTGTGCCATTCTTATGCCTTTACATCCTCATAGCTTAGCTCCCACTTATGAATGAGAACATATGATACTTGGTTTTCCATTCCTGAGTTGCTTCACTTAGAATAATAGTCTCCAGTCTCATCCAGGTTGCTGTGAATGTCATTAATTTATTCCTTTTTATGGCTGAGTAGTATTCCATTGTGTGTATATATAAACATATATAGTATTCCATTATATATATGTGTGTATATATATACACACAATGGAATATATGTGTGTGTGTGTATCTCAGTTTCTTTATCTACTCATTGACTGATGGCCATTTGTGTTGGTTTCATGTTTTTGCAATTGGGAGTGATGCTGCTATAAACATGCGTGTGCAAGTATATCTTTCATGTAATGACTTCTTTTCCTCTGGGCAGATACCCAATAGTGGAATTGCTGGATCTAATGGTTGTTTTACTTTTAGTTCTTTAAGGACTTTCCACACTGTTTTCCATAGTGGCTGTACTAGTTGACATTCCTACCAGCAGTATAGAAGTGTTCCCTGTTTACCTCATCCATACCAACATCTACTACTTTTTATTATGGCCATTCTAGCAGGAGTAAGGTGGTATTGCATTGTGATTTTCATTTACATTTCCCTGATCATTAGTGATATTGAGCATTTTTTGTATGTTTGTTGACCATTTTTATATCTTCTTTTGAGAATTGTCTACTCATGTCCTTAGCCACTTTTTGATGAGATTGTTTTTTCTCTTGTTGATTTCTTTTAGTTCCTTTGTAGATTCAGGATATTAGTCCTTTGCCAAATGTATAGATTGTGAAGATTGTTTCCCACTCTGTTGGCTGTGTGTTTACTCTTCTGACTGTTCCTTTCACCGTGCAAAAGCTTTTTAGTTTAATTAAGTTCCCGCAATTTATCTTTGTTTGTATTGCATTTGCTTTTGGGCTCTTGGTCATGACATCTTTGCCTAAGCCAATGTCTAGATAAATTTTCCAATGTTATCTTCTAGAATTTTTATAGTTTCAGGTCTTAGATTTAAGTCTTTAATCTGTCTTGAGTTGATTTTTGTAAAAGATGGGAGATGAGAATCCAGTTTCATTCTCCTACATGTGGCTAGCCAATTATCTCAGCACCATTTCTTAAAAAGGGTGTCCTTTCCCCACTTTTTATGTTTTTGTTTGCTTTGTCAAAGATGAGTTGGCTGGATTTGGCTTTATTCAAAATGAGCAATGAAGAGAGCCAACTCAAAACTGTTTTTGCATTTATTCGGTATACAGAAACCCTTCTAAATAGCATAATAATAATACTGAATTAACAAAAAATAAATTAACATTGTGGTAGAGGATAGTATTTCCTCTTTTTTATTTGTGGATTTATAAATGTGCATAAAATGATACTTCTGATGAGTTTACCTCTATTATCTTACAAATGCCTTTAAAACTTCAAGATGACCTTCAAGTACAGGAGTGTTTCACTTCTTTCTGTAAACTTTTATTCAGAAATTACTAATGGTAAAATTGTTAAGCATATGTACAGCAAGTAATGCACATAGAAGATTTACAACAGTCTCTTTTCAGCCTTACTGAGGTAAAATTGACAAAATTTGTATATATTTAAGGCATATAAGTGCTATTTTGTTATACAATACACTGTGGAATGATTACCACAATCAAGCTAATTTTTATATCTATCGTTTCATATAGTCTTTTGGTGGTGAGAACACGTAATATCTTCTCTTTTGTCAACTTTCAGGTATACAATACATTATTAACTATCATTGTCACTTGGCCATGCATTAGGTCTCCAGGACTTTTTTATCTTATAACTTCAAGTTTGGACCCGGTAACTAACATCACCCCATTTCCTCATCTTAATCTGTTTGTGCTGCTAAAGCAAAATATCTGAGATAGGGTAAAATATAAACAACATTTTTTTTTCACAGTTAGGGCAAAAAGGGAACAAATGCTGTGTCCTCAAATTGCAGGAAACCAGAAGAGGATAAACCAACTCCCTCAAGCTCCTTTATATGGGGACTAATCTCACCCATGACAACTCTGCTCTCATGACTTAATTACCTACTAAAAGCCACCTTTGTTATTACTACATTGACCATTATAACTTACCACATGAGTTTCTGGGAACACATTCAACCCATAGCATCCCCCTGCTTGTCTCCTACTAGCAAACATTCTAGTTTCTGGTTCTATAATTTTGGCTTTTTGGGTTCTATGTGTAAGTGAGTTAATGCAGTGTAGTGTTGTTAGTTTTTTTCTTTTTCTTTTTTTTTTTTTTATTAGTGCATACGGCTTATTTCACCACACATAATATCCACGAGATTCATCCATGTTGTTACAAACAGCAGGATTTACTTCCTATTTATTTATTTATTTATTTATTGAGATGGAGTCTCATTCTGTTGCTCAAGCTGGAGTGCAATGGCACAATCTCGGCTCACTACAACCTCCACCTCCCAGGTTCAAGCGATTCTCCTGCCCCAGCCTCCTGAGTAGCTGGGACTATAGGCACACGCCACCATGCCATGCTAATTTTTATATTTTCAGTAGCGATGGGGTTTCACTATGTTGGCCAGGCTGGTCTCGAACTCCTGACCTCATGATATGCCCGGCTCGGCCTCCCAAAGTGCTGGGATTACAGGCATCAGCCACTGGACCCAGCTGGATTTAATTCCTTTTAAGAATGAATAATATTCCCTTGTCTGTAGGTGTGTTTGTGTGTATGCATATATGTCATATTTTCTATATCTATTCATCCATCAACGGCCACTTAGCTTGTTTCTATATCTTCACTATTCTGAATAATGTTGCAATTCAGTGAGAGTGCAGATACATACCTGTTGAAGATAGTTATTTTATAATATTTCCTGTGGATATACAAGCAGAAGTGGAAGTGCTGTATCATATGGTACCTCTATTTTTAGTTTTCTGAGACAACTTAATACAGTTCTCCATAATGCTTTTGCCGATTACAATATATAAAGGTTCTCTTTTCTTTATATCTTCATCAACAATTGTTAAATTTTGACTTTTTTGATACGAGCCATCCTAATAGGTATGAGGTGATAGCTCATTGTGGTTTTGATTTTCATCTCCCTGATGATTAATGATGTTGAGTACATTTTCTTTTTTCTTTTTTTTTTTTTTTTTTTTTTTTGAGACGGAGTCTCGCTCTGTCACCCAGGCTGGAGTGCAGTGGCCGGATCTCAGCTCACTGCAAGCTCCGCCTCCCGGGTTCAAGCGATTCTCCTGCCTCAGCCTCCCGAGTAGCTGGGACTATAGGCACACGCCACCATGCCATGCTAATTTTTATATTTTCAGTAGCGATGGGGTTTCACTATGTTGGCCAGGCTGGTCTCGAACTCCTGACCTCGTGATCTGCCCGTCTCGGCCTCCCAAAGTGCTGGGATTACAGGCGTGAGCCACCGCGCCCGGCCAAGTACATTTTCATATGCATGCATGTCATTTATGTCTTCTCCATAAAATATTCTATTCAGGTTCTTCGCCCATTTTTAAGTTAGTTTATTTGTTTTTTTGGCTATCTAGTTATAAGAGTTTCTTACATATTTTGAATATTAACCTTTTATCAATCAGATGATTTGAAAATATTTTCTTCCATTCCATGGGCTGACTTTTTGTTTTGTTGACTGCTTTGCTGTGCAGAAACTTTTTAGTTTGATGCAGTCCCACTAGTTTTTGCTTTTGCTGCCTGCACTTTTAATATAATATCCAAAAGTTATTGCCAAAAACAATGAAATGGAACTTTTTCTCTATGTTTTATTTCAGGAGTTTTATGGTTTCAGGTTCCATATTTAAAATTTTAATTCATGATGAGTCACTCATTGTGTATGGTGTAACATAAAAATCCATTTTGTTTTTGCAAGTGAATGTCCTATTTTGCCAATAATATTTATTGAAAAGGCTATGGGAAAAATCTCCAAAACATCGGTCTGAGAAAAATATTTATTAAGAAATACCCCACAAGCACAGGCAACCAAAACAAACATGGACAAATGGGATCATATTAAGCTGAAAAGTTTCTGCAAAGCAAAGGAAACAATCAACACAGTGATGAGAAAACCCATATAAGGGGAGAAAATATTTGCAAACTACCCCCCCAACAAGAGATTAATAACCAGACTGTATAAGGAGCTCAAGTCCCTCTATGGGAAGAAAATTTTATAATCAAATAAAAAAATGAGCAAAATATTTGAATGGGCATTTCTCAAAAAAAAAATAAATAAATAAATAAATAAAGACACACAAATGGCAAACAGGTATGTGAAAAGGTACTCAACATCATTGATCAGCAGAGAAATGCAAACCAAAACTAAAATGAGATTATCTCGCCCCAGTGAAGATGGTATATATCCAAAAGATAGGCAATAAAAAGCACTGGCAAAGATATGAAGAAAAGGGAACCTGTATACACTGTGGCAGGAATGTAAATTACTTCAACCACTATGGCGAACATGTTGGAGGTTCCTCAAAAAACTGAGAATAGGCTACAATATGGTCAAGCAATCCCACTGCTGGGTATATATCCAAAAGAAGTGAGATCAGGGTATTGAAAAGATATCTGCAGTTCCATGTTTGTTGCGGCGCTGTCCACAATAGCCAACGTTTGGAAGCAACCTAAGTGTCCATCAACTGATACATGGAAAAAGAAAATGTATGCAACACAATAGAGTACTATTCATCCTTAAGAAAAAATGAGATCTTGTCATTTGCAATAATATGGATGGAACTGGAGATCATTATACTAAGTGAAATAAGCCAGGCACAGAAAGGCAAACATTGCAGGTTCTCACTTATTTGTGGGATCTAAAAATCAAAACAGTTAAACTCATGAACACAGAGAGTAGAAGGATGGTCACCAGAGGCTGAGAAGGGTAGTGGGGGGGGGGGGGGGCGGGGGGGGGGGGGGGGGGGGGGGGGGGGGGCATGTGGTTGGGAGGTGGGGGTGGTTTACTTGTAAGCAAAAATAGAAAGAATAAATAAGACCTACTATTTGGTAGCACAACAAGGTGACTATAGTCAACAGAAACTTAATCGTGCATCTTAAAATAACTAAAAAGGCATAATTTAATTGTTTGTAACACAAGGGATAAATGCTTGAGGAAATGAATATCTTTCTCCAGAATGTGTTTATTACACTTTGAATACCTGTATCAAAACATGTTATGTACCTCACAAATGTATATGCCTACTATGTTCTCACAAAAATTAAAAAATTCAAAAATGTTTATTAAAGTTTCCTTTTATCTGCAATATTACCATCACCTGTTGTTTTTCTCTTTTTAAACATGGGCACTGTAACTGGGATAATTATATCTCATTGTGTTTTTTATTTCCCTTTTCCTGATAAATAATGATGTTGACAACTTTTTCTTATATCCATTGACTATTAGTATGATAGCTATCTTCTTTTAAGATGTGTCTATTTAGAAAATGTGACACATGTTGTTGAGGTTATTTGTTTGTTCCCTTTTTTTCCATTGAGATTTTTTGGTTTCTCATATGTTCTGGATATTGTTCTCTTGTCAGATAAATAGTTTTCAAATAGTTTCTCCCATTCTATAGATTGTTACTTCAGTCTGTTGATTGTTTTCTTTGCTGTGCAAAATCTACTCAGTTTAATAAAATCCCACTGGTTTGATATTTTTAATGTCACATTTCTTTTAGATATGATGTGTACATATGTAGGCCTGTTACATGGGTATATTCTACCCAGGTAGTGAGCATAGTACACAATAGGTAGTTTTTCAACCCATGGCCCCCTACGTTCCTCCCTACTCCATTAGTCCAGTGTTTATTATTCCCAAGGTTATCCATGTGTGCTCAATTTTTACCTCCCATTTGTAAGTGACTACATGTGGCATTAGGTTTTCTGTTTCTGGATTGATACAATTAGAATTATGGCCTCCAGCTCCATCCATGTTGCCACAAAGAACATGATTTTATATTTATTGCTGTGTAGTATTACACAGTGCATATGTATCACATTTTCTTTACAAAATTCACCATTTATAATCACCTAGGTAGATTCCATGTCTTTGCTATTGTGAGTAGCACGCTGATGAATAGATGAGTGTGTGTGTCTTTTTGGTATAATGATCTATTGCATTTTGGATATATGCCCAGTAATAGGATTGCTCAGTCAAAAGGCAGCTCCCTATCATGTTCTTTGAGAAATCTGCAGACTGCATTCCACAGTGGCTGAACAAATTTACATTCTCACTAGCAGCGTATAAGCATTCTTTCTTCTCTGCAGCCTCACTAGCATCTATTATTTTCTGACATTTTACTAATTGCCATTCTGACTGATGTGAGATGGTATCTCATTGTGATTTTGATGCATTTCTCTAGTGATTAGTGATGTTGAGCATTTTCTCATATGCTTATTGGCCATGTGTACATCTTCTTTTGAAAAGTGTCTGTTCATGCCTTTTGCCCATTTTAATGGGGTTATTTTTTTTTTTCAGGATGATTTATGTTCTTTATGGATTCTGGCTATTAGACTATTGTCAGATGCATAGTTTGTAAATATTTTCTCCCGTTCTCTAGGTTCCTGTTTACTCTGTTGATAGTTTTGCTGTGCAGAAGCCTTTTAGTTTAATTAGGTTATATTTAGCAATTTTTTGTTTTTGTTGCAACTGCTTTTGGGGACTTACCCATAAATTCTTTGCCAAGGCCAATGACAAGAGGGATATTGCTTAGGTTTTCTTTTAGGACTTTTATAATTTCAGATTCTACTTTTAAATCTCCTATCCATATTGAGTCAATTTTGCTATATGGTGAAATTTAGAAAACCAGTTTTAACCTTCTTCCTATGACTAGCCAGTTATCTTAGCACTGTTTATTTAATAGGAAGTCTTTTCTCAATTGCTTATTTTGTCAGCCTTGTTAAAAGTCAGATGGTTGTGTAACTGCCCAAGGGGTTCTTCCTGCTAACTGTGTAAAGAAAGACTACAGCATTGTAGTAGAGAAAGAGTTTCATAGACATGAATCCAGCCACGCCACGTGGAAGACGGAGTTCCTATTCAAATCATCTCATTTGAGGCTCCTAGGTTAAGGGTTTTTCAAAGGCAGTTTAGGGGAATGGTTGGGGCTGACCAGGTAACAGGTGCTTACTGCTCTAATTGGTTGGGGCAGAGATGAAATCATAGGGAGTTTAAGCTGTCCTCCTAAATTACTTCTGGATGGGGCCACAGGAGTGGGACGGGCAGTCCATGTGGAGCCTTGGGTGTCAGACAAGCCAAAAACTTGGAAAGATATATCCAAAGGCCAGTCGACAATAGTTGTCTTATTTGCAGGAGTAATTGGGGGAATGGCATATATTATACCCTCCAAGATAATGACTGACAATCGTTTATGTCTGCACCTAGCAGGACTCAGGTTCCTCTCCTCTCCTCAGCCTGATGGTTTTCCATTAGCTTTACAAAAGTGGTTAAGTTTTGGGCAAGGATTATTATCATTTAAACTATAGCCTAAATGTCTTTCAAAGTTAACTTGGTCCAATAGCCTAATGATAATTAAAGACAAGGGAGCATGGAGGGGGTGGTTAGTTTAGCTTAATTTTTCTCACTGATATAATTTTTGCAAAGACAGTTTCATTTAGGGTCCTTTATAGTTCCATACAAATTTCAGAATATTATATTTTTCTAATTCTGTGAAGAATTACATTGGTAGTTTAACAGGAATAACACTGGACCTGTAAAATGCTTTGGGCAATATGGTCATTCATAATATATTGATTCTTCCAATTCATGAGAATGGAATGCCTTTCCACTTATTTATATTATTTCTGATTTTTTCCCAGTAGTGTTTTGTAGTATTATTTGTATAGATATTTCATTTCTTTTGTTAGGTGTATCCCTAGGTATTTTATTTTCTTTGTTGCAGTTGTAAATGTGATTGTGTTATTGGTTTTAATCACAGCCTGTGCATTATTAGTGTATAGAAATGATCATGATTTTGAACATTGATTTTTCTATCCCGAAGTCTTACTAAATTTATTTATTAGCTTTAGTAGTAGCCTTTTGGTGGAATCTTGAGGGTTTTCTAGATATAGTGTCATATCTTTGATGAAGAAAAATAGTTTGGCTTCTTCTTTACCTATTTAGATGCCTTCTATTTCTTTTTCTTGCCTGATTGCTCTGGCTAAGATTTCCAGCATTATGTTGAATACATTCAGGGAGAGCAAGCACCCTTATATTGTTCTAGTTCTCAAGGACTGGTTCCAGTTTTCACCCACATAGTATGATGTTGGCTGTGGTTTTGGCTCTTATCATTTTGAGGTATATTTATCCTATGCCTAGTATTGAGGGTTTATGAAAGGGATGCTGGATTTTACTTAAAGCTTGTTCAGAGTCCATTGAGATGATTGTATAGTTTTTGCTTTTAATTTTGTTTATGTGGTGAATCACATTTATTGATTTGTTCATGTTGATCCAGTCTTGCATTCCAGAGGACTACTTAATCATGAAGTATTAAGCGTTTGATGTGCTGCTGGATTTGATTTGTTAGTATTTTGTTGAAAGTTTTTGTGCCTATGTTATATTTTTGTGTCTAAAAATATTGGCTTCAAATTTTCTTTTTTACTATATCTTTGCCAGATTTTGGTATTAGGGTGATACTAACTTCATAGAATGAGTTAGGCAGGAGCCTATCGTTCTCAAATTTTTGCAATAGTTTCAGTAGAATTGGCTTAGTTCTTTGTATGTGTTGTAGCATTCAGCTGTGAATTTATCAAATCCAGGGCTTTTTTGGATGGTAATTTTTTTAAGCGAAAGCAAGTTTATTAGGAAATTAAAGGAATAAAGAATGGCTACTCCGTAGGCAGAGAGGTGTGGTTGGTAAAGTTTTTGTTACTCTTTCAATTTCAGAGCTTGATATTAGTGTATTAAGGGTTTCAATCTCTTCTTGAATGAACCTTGGAAGATTATGTGTTTCCAAGAATTTTTTCATTTCCTCTATATTTTCTAGTTTTTGTGCATAGGGTTATTCATATTATTATCTAAGAATCATTTGTCTTTTTGTGGGCTTGGTCATAATGTCTTTGTCATTCTAATTTACTTATTTGGATCTTTATTTTCCCTTGTTAATTATAGCTCATGGTCTATGAATCTTGTTTATTTTTTCAAAGAAACTACTCTTGGTTTTATTTATCTTTTGTATGGATTTTTGCATCTCAATTTCATTCTATCATTCACTAATTTTAGTTATTTATTTTCTTCTGCTAGATTTGGCTTTGTTTTGTTCTTTTTCTCTAGTTCTTTTAGTTCAAAAGTTATATTGTTAACTTGAGACCTTTTAAAATTTATGATGAAGGTGTTTAGTGTTATAAACTTTTTTCTTAATACTGCTTTAGGTACATCACAGAGATTTTGGTAACTTCTCTCTTTATTTTAATTAATTTCAAAGTTTATTTTTAAATTTCTTCCCTCATTTATATGTTCACCCAGGAGTTATTCAGGAGTAAGTTTTTAAATTTCCATATGTTTGTGTAGTTTGGAGGGATCTTCTTGATATTGATTTTTTTTTTTTTTTTTTTTTTTTTTTTTCAGACAGGCTCTCATTCTGTCACCCAGGCTAAAGCACAGTGGCACAACCTTGGCTCACCGTAACCTCTGCCTCTTAGACTCAAGTGATCTTTTCACCTCAGCCTCCCAGTAGCTGGGACCACATGTATGCGCTACCATGCCTAGCTAATTTTTGTATTTTTTGTGGAGATGGGGTTTGACCATGTTTCCCAGGCTGGTCTTGAATTTCTGTGCTCAAGCTGTCCTCCCACGTCAGCTTTGCAAAGTGCTGGGATTACAACATGAGCCACCACTCCTGGCCTGATTTCTATTTTTATTGCACAGTAGTCTGAGTGTGTACTTGGTATGACTTCAATTTTTTTCAATTTATTAAGAATTAGTGGCTGAGTATATGGCCTATCTTAGAATATGTTCAGTGCACAGACGCACAGATAAGAAGAAAATATATTTTGTAGTTGTTGGGTGTTATGTTCTGTAGGTGTCTATTAGGTTCAATCAGTCAAGTGTAAAATTTAAGTCCAGAGGTTCTTGGTTAGTTTTCTACCATGATGAAATGTCTAATGCTGTCATTGGAGTGCTGAATTCTCCTCCTATTAAACTATGGTTGTCTAAGTCTTTCCATAGGCCAAGAAAAACTAGTTTTACGAACGTGGTTCCTCCAAATTTTTGTGTTTATATTTTGGATAGGTAAGGCTTCTCGTTGGATATTAGTCTTTATCATTATGTAATTCCCTTCTTTATCCCTCTTAACTTTTATCCCTCTGTTTAATGTGATATATAAATAGAGATTATTCTTTTTTGGTTTTTCCTTTGCATGAGAGATCTTCCTCCATCTTTTTACTTTTAGACTGTGAGTGTCATTACTGGTGAGATTGGTCGTTTTAAGACAACAGATTGTAGGGACTTGTCTTTCTGTTTAGTCTGCCATTCTATGCCTTTTAAGTGGGGCATTTTGCCCATTTACATTCAGAGTTAGTATTGATATATGAGGCTTTGATCCTGTCATTCTGATGTTAGCTGGTGTTAGGTAGACTTGATTACATGATTGCTTTGTAGCACCTGTAGGCTATGTCCTTAAGTGTGTTTTTTGTGTAAGTAGGTGCCATTTTTTAATTCCATGTCTAGCACTCCTTTAAGGATCTTTTATAAGTCTAGTTTAATTGAAATGAATTCCCTCAGCATTCTCATGTCTGAGAAACATTTTATTTCTTCTTCTCATATGAAGCTTAGTTTAGTGAAATATGAAGTTCTTGGACAGAATTCTTTTTATTTAAGGATGCTGAAAAGAGGCTCCCAATCTCTTCTAGCTTGTGAGGTTTATCCTGAGAGATCTGCTGCTAGCCTTATGAGGTTCTTTCTGTATATTGCTTGATCTTTCTCTCTAGCTGTCTTTAATGTGTTTCCTTCTTTGTGCATATTGATGGATCTGATGATTATAAGCGGTTGGGATAGTCATCTTGTCGAGTACCTGGCCAAGGGTCTCCTTATGTTTTGGATTTGCACTTCAATTTCTCTAGTGAGATTAGAGAACTTTTCATTGACTTTATATTCAAATATATTTTCTAAATTGTTTATTCTCTCTGCTTCTCTCTCGGGAATGTTGATGAGTCATAGATTTAGTCTCTTTACATAACCTCATATTTCTCAGATGTTTCACTGCTTTAGAAAATTCTTTTATTATTTTGGTCTGACTGTTGATTCCAAGAACTGGTCTTCAAGTTCAGAGACTTTTTTTCTCGGCTTGGTCTCTTCTATTCCTAATAATTCTGATAATATTATGAGATATTTTTAAATTGTTTTTCCCTAGAAACTCAGTTTGTTTTTTTCTCTTAAAATGGCCATTTTCTCTATCATTTCTTAGATAACTGTACAGGTTTCCTTGCATTCCTTGGACTGGGTTTCAACTTTCTCTTGGATTAGATTAGCTTCCTTGCTACCAGATTCTTAATTGTATGTCTGTCATTTCAGCCATTTCTGATTGGATAAGAGCCATTGCTGGGGAGCTACTGGACTAATTTGGAGGTAAGGGAACACTGGATTTTTTCATTTCCAGCGTTCTTGTGCTGATTCTTTCTCATTCGGTGGGCTGGTGTTCCTTTAAATGTAGTGTAAGTTAGACATAGTCAGTTGGTTTTATTTTTAGATGTTTTCAGAAGACCAAGGCTCTGTGAAGGCTCTTTATTTGTGACTGAATTATTCCCCTTGTATTCACAGGAGGGTATATAAGCAAAGTATTTTTGTTGTTGTAGTTGGTGTGCAATCCAGTAGATGGTGTGTAAAAGTAATTCTTTGTAGATAGGCTCTAAGTCAGCCGCTTGGCTCCGTCGTATTTCCTCACATTTGCAGGCATGCTGCGTTGTAGGGTGGAGAAGAAAGATGACTCCTTCACCAGGTCTACCCCTGAACCTTAGAGAAGACTCCTTCAATCACTGGCACTGCACTTACATTTCTTTTATTTAGGTATTTCCAGAGAAATACAGGGCTACTACCAATTGAAATGATGAGCCAGAATTGGGACCACTGTGCTGTGGGCCCAAGCCGGGAGGCCCTGCCTGATAAAGTGCCGGGAGGAGAGTACTCATAGGGAAGGCAGTCTGGCCACTTCTCCCTAGGGTGACTGAAATGTGCTGTAATCAAAAGTTTTGTCCTCCCCACTGGCCCAGGAGTAGGAATCATGGGTACCACAGCTTTGGCAGTGACAGAGGGTCTGTCAGTTGTCTGCAGGTGTTCTACCCAAAATAAATGCAGACTTAGGGGCTGAGAAGAGAAATCAGCCAGGGTTGGGCAGCTATGCTGTTAGCCCAAACCAGGGGGCCCTGCCTGAGCAGGTAGGTCAGGTGACTTGTGTGGAATATAGTCTGGCCTCTTCTCAGTAAGATGGCTGCAGCAAGCTTGAGGTGTTAGCCCCATTTGCCTGTTTTTAATTGTGTTGTCTGTACTTTTGAGGTCTTACATGTAAAATCTTTGCCTAGACCAATGTTTCGCAGTGCTTATCCTATGTTTCATTCTAGTACTTCTAACTTTTTTCTTTTAATTTCACTTTTACTTTAGGAACAGGGAGTACATGTGCAGATTTGCTACATGAAAATATTGATTGATGCTGAGGTTTGGAGTATGAATCCCATCACCCAAGTAGTGAGCATAATACTCATTAAGTAGTTTTTTAACCCACCCCATTCCATCTCTCCACCCTCTTCCAGTAGTTTTATAGTTTCAGGTTTTATATTAAAGTGTTTAATCCAGCTTGAGCAGACTTTTTTGTTATGATGAGAAATAAAGCCAAGTTCCATTTTTGCATATGGATATCCAGTTTCCTGAGCACCAGGAATTGAAGAGGATGGCCTTTCTCTAGTGTAAGCTTTTGGCCTAATTTTCAAAGCTCAGTTTTCTATAAATGCATGGACTTATTTCTGTATTATCTATTCAGTTTCATTGGTCCATGTGTTTGTTTTTATAATAATATAATGCTGTTTTTGCTCCTATGGTCTTGTAATATATTTTGAAGACAGATATTGTGATCCCTCCAGCTTTATTTATTGCTCATAATTGTTTTTCTACTTAGGGTATGTTTTGGTGTTATACAAATTATATAATTGTTTGAGCTATATATCTGAAAAATGATGTTGGCATTGTAATAGTAAAAATTAGTGTAATAATTTAGTGTAAAACTACACTAAATTTGTAGTTTGCTTTGGGCTGTCCATTAGTTCGCACATTGCTATAAGGTACTACCTGAGACTGAGTAATTTATAAAGATAAGAGGTTTAATTGACTCACAGTTCTGTAGCTTGTACAAGAAACATAACTGGAAAAGTCTCAGGAAACCTACAATCATGTTGGAAGGAGAAGGGGTGAAAGGGAAGCTGGCATGTCTTACATGGCCAGAGAAGGAGAAAGAGAGAACAAAAGAAGTGCTACACACTTTTAAACAACCAGATCTCATGAGAGCTCACTCACTATCACAAGAAAAAAAAGGAGGAAATCCGTCCCCATGATCCAATCACCTCTCACAAGGCCCCTCCTCCAACCCTAAGAATTATAATTCAATTTGAGATTTGGGTGGGGACACAGGCAAGCCATATCAGACTGTGTAGTCATTTTAATGGTATTAATTGTTCTGATACATGAGCAAAGGACATATTTCTATTTGTTTTTGTCATCTTCCATTTTTTTGTTCAACATTTAGTAATTTTTTCTTAAAAAGATCTTTCACCTTCTTGGTTAAGATTATTCCTGGATATTTCATTTATCGTGTAGCTGTTTTAAGTGGGATTGCCTTCTTGTTTTCTTTTTCAGGTGGTTCACTATTGATGCATGGAAACATTAAATATTTTTCTGTGTTAATGGTGTATCCAGAAATTTACTAAATTTATTTATCAGATAATTGAGTTTTCGGTTGCAATCTTTAGATATTTGTAGATATAAGATCCTATTATCAGCAAAAAGGAAAAATTTGACTTCTTGTTTTCTAATATGGATGTCTGTCATTTCCTCTACTTACCTGATTGCTCTGGCTAAAACTTTAAATACTGTGTTTTGTAGGACTGCTGATAATGAGCATTCTTGTCTTGATAGTGAGCATTCTTGTCTTGTTCCAGTTTTTAAAATAAGGAATTTCAGCTTTCACCCATTCATTATGATATTTTTTGTGGGCTTGTCATATATGGCTTTTATTATGTTGTTATATATTCCCTCTAGTCATAATTTATTGAGCTTCATCAGAAAAAGATGTTAAATTTTAACAGATTTTTTCTGCATTTATTAAAATAATGATACAGTTTTTCTTTTTCATCCTGTAGATGTGACATATCACATGTATTGATTTGCATATGTTGAACCACCCTTGAATACCCGGGATGCATCCCACTGGATCATGATGTATAAATTTTTGATGTGCAGTTATTTGGTTTGCTACCTTTTTTTGAGAACTTTCTTATCTATATTTATCAGGAATATTGACCTGTAGTTTCCTTTTTTTTGTTTGGTTTTTGCATAAATTCAATATCAGAATAATGCTGTCTTGACAGAATGAGTTATGGAAACTTTTCTTCTCTTAAACTTTTTCAAATATTTTGATACTTATTCATAGTTATTTTAAATCTTGGTAAATTGACAGTGAAGTCATTCAGTCCTAAATTTTGTTTGTTGGAAGATTTTTGCTATTGAGTCAATTTCATTACTCATTATTGTTCTGTTCAGATTTTATATTTCTTCCTAATTCAGTATTGATAAATTTTTAATGTTCAGAAAGTTATCCATTTTTTCAAGGTATTCTAGTTTGTTGATGTGTTCTTGTTGTTCATTATAGGCTCTGATAATCTTTTGCATTTCTCTGTCATCAGTTGTAATTCTCCTATTTAACTTCTAGTTCATTTAATTGGGTCTTCTCTCTTATTTTCTTGATTAATTTGGTAAGTGGTTTGTTAAGTTTAATTTTTCAAAACTTCAAATTCTCATATTATTGATTTTTTTATTGTTAAAGTCTCCATTGTTTTTAATACTGCCCTGATCTTTTTTACATATTTCCTTCTACATATTTGTGATTGGTTTGTACTTGCTCTTCTAGTATTTTGATGTGCATAATTAGATTTTTATATTAAATATTTTTAGCTTTTTGATGGAGACATTTATTGCTAAGAATTTCTCTTTTTTTAGTTTATAATGTTTTACTATGATTTATGGATTTTTTTTCCAAAAAGAGCAAAAATTATAAGCATAAAAACTGAGGTATCGGAAAGACTCAAAAGGCTGTTTTTCACTTTGTTCAGAGTTTGTTTCCAAGCATTAAGGGTGTCATACAGTTGTTGTCACTGCTGTTTTCCAAATATCCGATGTATGCTATGAGTGACAACTACTTTTCTCTGGGTCTGATCAATTTTTCAGCAGACTATTTTAGTTGTTACTGCATCAATAGCAAATGCTTCAACATCATCAGCTCCAATTTAAAGTTCTTGCTAAATTGTATCAAAAGAAATTTATTTTCCACTACCAGGAGTAATCTGGTGGGGGCTGGGCTCTCAAATTACACTATCCTATAGCTGCTTAAGGCTCAGCAGTAGATTGTATTCTGTGTGAGCAATTTTTCTGTAACAATGCCTTCACGTGATCTCCAGGCAGCTTGCTATGTTAGTCTCAGGACCTGTAGGGTTCTAAGAGTTCTCTTATGGCTCAGGAGGTAGGAGTCTGTGGTGGGAGTATGGACCACTCTCACTTACCTTTTTTCTGCATTAGATAGGTCTCTAAATTATCAGCCAATTCTAACTCAGCAAGCTGCCTTGATTTCCTTTTCTTCCTTGCTTTTATTGCTTTGCATCCTTTGTTGAATTCTAGTGTTCTTTCTTAGATGATCTAATCAAAGTGTGATTACTGCCTTACTCTGCTCTTTTACATGGAAGAAGAGAGTATCATATGCATCTACTGTATGAAATAATGTCATCTGGAAATAGAAAACAAAATACTTCTTTTTTCTGATTTGGATGCCTTTTATTTATTTATTCTTGCCTAGCAGCACTAAGACCTCTAGTAGTATGTCAAATAAAAGTAGTTAGAATGAGCATTCTTGTCTTATGTCTGATGATACGGAAAAAGCTTTTGGCTTTTAACCATTGATTATGAATTAGCTGTGTGATTTTTATATATGGCCTTTATTTTATTGAGATACATTCCTCTTATAAGTAACTTGTTGAAAGCTTTTATCATGAAAGGTTTTGAATTGTGCCAATTTTTTTCTGCATTTACTGAGATAAACATATACATTTTATTCTTCATTCTATTAATTTGGTGCATTATTACTATTGAATTGCATATTTTTAAATATCCCTTAATCTCAGAGATATAACTAAGTTGGCCAGAGTATATGATCCTATTTTTGTGCTGTTAAATTTGGTTTGCTGGTTTTTTGTGAAGAATTTTGTATCTATGCTCATCAGAAATATTAAACTGTACCTTTATTTTATTATACCATTATAATCTGGTTTAGTATAAGGCTAATGCTGCCTTCATTGAGCTTGGAAGCATTTACTTGTTTCCAATATTTGAAAGAGCTTGAGAAGGATTTGTGTTAGATTTCCTTAAAAGTTTGGTAGATTTCTGCCATGAAACCAGCAGGTCCTAGGCTTTTCTTCGATGGAATATTTTTGTTCATTGATTCAATCTTCTTTCCCATTACTGTTCGATACATAGAACATACTCATAGGATATGAGTATGTTCATAGAATATGAAAATACTTCATATTTCAGATGCTTCAATTGTATGTTTCTAAACATTTATTAATTTATTCTATATTTTCCAATATTTTGCCGTATATTTGCTTAGAGTAGTCTTTTATGATTCTATGTACTTCTGTGGTATCAGTTGTATTATCTCCATTTTTACTTATAATTTTATTAATTTGAATTTCCTGTCATTTTACTTGGTTAATCGAAAGGTTTTTTAAACAGTTGTTATTTTCTCAAATGATCAAGCCTCAGTTTTGTTAATTTTTTAAATTATCTTTCTAATCTCAATTTTATTTGTTTCTTCTCTATTTTTTTTTCTCTCTTTTGCAAAATTAGGTTTTTCTCTTTTTAATTTTATTTTTTCTTGGTTTGTTTGTTACTTTTCCTTGATGTGTAAAAATCTGTTTTTTATATTGAGTTATTAAAAATGTAGGTATTTATTATAACTTTTTTCTTTATAATGCTTCTGCTTCATACCATACACAGTATTTTAAAAAACTATTATTTGGCTCAAGAAACTTTTTTGTTTTCCTTTTGATTTTGTTTTTACCCATTAATTGTTTAGTAGAGTGTAGTTTAATTTTCATATATTTGTGAATTTTCCAGAATTTCTTCTTTTTCTAGTTTTATAGCATTATTGTTTGAAAATATGTTTGATAAGATATTAATTTTTAATTTGTCAAGATTTGTTATGTGGCCAAATATATGACCCATACTGAACAATGTTGCGTGTGCACTGAGAAAAAAAATGTGTATTATTTTGCTATAGTGTTTTATCAAGTCTTTCTTTTGCATATTGATTTTCTGTCTGGATGATTTAACTATTATTGTTAGCGACATATTAAAATCCCCTATCATACTTTTATTTATGTCTATTTCTTTCTTCATTTCTGTTAAAATTTGTTTCACATATTTCCCTGCCTCAATATTGGGTGAATATAGATTTACAACTATTATATCTTCTTGGTGGATTAACCAGTTTATCATTATATAATGACTTTTTTCTCTTCTGTAAAATATTTTGCCTAAATGTTTGACTTTTCTGATATAAATAGTCACCTGCTCTCTTTGGGTTACCATTTTCTTGTCATGATTTTCCCATGCTTTTACTTTAACTTGATGTGTGTCCTTAAGGCTAATGTGAGTGTCTTATAGCAGCGTTTCATTGGATCCTTAAAAAACAATCCACTCAAGCACTCTGTGTCTTCTGGTGAAAATTTAAGTTAATTTATGTTTAAAGCAATTATTTATAGGTAAGGGCATACTGCTTCCATTTTGCTAATTGTTTTTTGACTGTTTTGCATTTTTTTGTTTGCTTATGTCTTGCTGTCTTTTTTTTTTTCGATTTGTTGATTTTTTGTAGTGGTATTATTTGATTTGTTAACCTTTTTGTGTGTGTGTATTTACTATAAGTTTTAAATTTGTGTATACTATGAGGTTGTAATAGATCTTCCCTTCCAAGTGCATGAAAACTGTGAGGCTTACCATCACCTGCCACCCCCACTCCTTGCACAAACTCTTTTGCACAGCAGAGGCAGCAATGCTCCTCTCTGGAGCATCAACCTGTTGGCCTGAGACCTACTTCCATCTTCCAACACCCACAGAGGCTGCTCTGCACATGGTGATACAGAGGGCAAACCTGCCCTACCGAGCCCTACTCTGACAGTTAACACAGAGAATAGAATCTCTTGGGAGCTACACAGAACTACCATTGCCTGAGAAACCAGAGTATCCCCATAGACAGCATAAGGCAAGCAAAATCCTCCTGCTACTTCAGCTCATGCTCTTTTGCAAGTGCCACATCCTATCTAAAAGCCAAACACCATTGACTTTTTCCATTATAGTATATCCTAGTAGAATAATACTGTACACAGGAAGAAAAAAAAAATGGCTGTGCGATCTTGGCCACACAACTACCTGCATGAATCTAGCTAACCAGGAGGTCCTGAGTCTGTTCATCTGACCAGTTCATTATTACTAACACTGGCATTCAAGAAAGCCAATACACTAAAGCTATCAATAACCAAAAGATTTCACAGAGTCTACATCACTCCCTTGCCGCCCCCATTAGAGTTTGTGCTGCTACTCACTGCTAGGAAACTTGAGGACAGCTCACATCACCAGATCATTTTCAGACATTGCTCAACACTAGCCTGGAATGTGGCACCTTCAATGGGCAGCTAGACACAGGAAAAACAACACTCACAGTTGCCTAGCTCTCACAGACTCCCACTCCTAAAGAAAGAAGGAGTGCACCACATTAAGGGAACACCTTGTGGGACAAAAGTAACCAGATGGGAGGCCCTGAGGACCAGATCCTACCACTTGTGGAAAACCTCCTTCAGCAGAGGCACCCTTTAAGTGCTAAATTCACCAATATGTTCAGTTATTTTCCAGCAGTCAAACAGCCCTGGTGCATGTGAAGGGTCTTGGAAAAGAGAAAGTATTTCCCTACTTATCCACCAAAATAAGCACAGTTGTGGCTTCTCCCATGGGAGTGTAACAAGGGTGCAAATATAGACAGCCTTTCTGGAACACATCAGGATGACGACATCTTCAAAGAAGAAGCACCCTCCTGTTTCAGGTTTGCATGAGATACAGAGTTATAATTCCTCTCTATTTAGAACATTCCTACAGATGAAAAGAGGTGATTGTCTAATCAGAATAGCCATAGCATTGTGACAGGAGTATGTCTGAGAGGTGAATAAATGTCCTGCTGAGCTGACAAAGCTGGCTCCAAACCTTTTCCATGATAAGACCTTGGTGCAACTTCCTGAGAGTTCCTCCAGTCACTCTGTCAGGTCTAAGACTTTGTTTACCCATGTGCTAAGTCACAATCAGTTTCTGTATGAGAACACCTCTCCTACTGCCCTTAAGCCTAAACTATCAAACCAGTAAATACTGGGAGTAAATGAATAAATGAAAAAAGTACACACTGCAGGGGAATGAGTTAAGCTTTAAGGTAACTCTATAATTGCAACTCCACAGGAAATAGTGTTCACACACCAGGCACATTGACACTACAACCAGTATGTGAGAACACCATTATACAAAAACTCTTAATAAGCAAGGTACTCTTTCAGAGTCTTCACCACTGAAAGTGCCAAGAACCAAATTAAGGTGAAATTAACTAAAGGCATTAAAGTATAATTTTTAAGGGGGAAATAAAAAAAACTAAAATCAAACACACAAAAGAAACAATCAAATTAAACATAAATTTAAAAATAATTAGGATAAATAGTCTATCCAAAGAAAAAAAAAAAACAGAAAAATAACTGACAAAACAGGGTGCTATACCACCCCAAAAGATCACACAGGCTCTCCAGCAATGGACCCAAAACGAGATAAAAACTGTGAAATACTGATAAGAAATTCAGAAGTTTGATTATTAAGCTACTCAAGTAGATATCAGAGAAAGATAAAAAACCATCACAAAGAAATTTTAAAAAGCAATTCAGAATATGAATGAAAAAGTTTCTAGAGAGATATGATCAAGAAAAAACAGTGAAAACTTATGGATGTGAAAGACATACTGAGACAATTAGAAAATTGGAAAATTTTAACAATAGGCTAGAACAAGTAGAAGAAATAATTTTAGAGTTTGAAGATGAGTCTTTTAAATTAACCAAATCAGACAAAAATAAAGAAATATCAAAAGAAATAAGGTATCTAAGAAATATGGGATTGTGCAAAGCAGCCAAATGTAAGAAAAATTGGTGTTCCTGAAGAAGAGAAAATTATAAGTCTGGAACACTTATTTGAGGGAATAATCAATATCTTTTCTGTCTGGGCTCTAGATCTACATACCCAAATCCAAGAAGCTCAAAGAACTCCTGGGAAACATATTGAAAAAAAAAAAATTAACCAAAACATAAAATCATCAGGCTATCTAAGGTAAACATGAAGGGAAGAATTCTAAGAGCCATGAGACAAAAGCATCAGATAACCTAAAAGAAAATCCTGTCAGACTACAGCAGGCTTCCCAGAAGAAACTTTGCAAGTCAGAAGGGATTGGAGTCCTATCTTCAACCTCCTTAACAGAAAATATCAGTTAACAATTTTGTATCTTACAAAATTAAGTTTTATAAATGCAGGAGAAATATAGTCATTTTCAGACAAACAGATGCTGAAGGCATTTGTCACAACCAAACCAGCACTACAGAAAATGCTAAAAGGAGTTCTAAGCCCTTAAACAAAAACTTGATATGCACCAAATTAGAACTTCTTGAAAGCTTAAAACTCACAAAGCCTATAAAACAATAACACAGTTAGAAAAAAAGCTATCTAGGTTACAATTAACATGATGAAGAGAAGAGTACCTCATGTCTCAATATTAACATTAAGTATAAATGGTCTAAATGTTCCACTTAAAAGATATGAAATGGCAGAGTATATTAAAATTAAACAAACAAAAAAAAAACCATCAACGAAATATCTGCTGTCTTCAATAGACTCGTGTAATATAGAAAGATTCATGTAAACTCAAGTTAAAAGGGTGAAAAAAGATATTCCACCATAATGGAAACCAAAAGCAAGCAGGAGAAGCTATTCTTATACAAAATATGTTTCAAAGCAACAACAGTAAATAAAAAAGACTAAGATGCTCACTATATAGTGATAAAGGAAGCAATTCAACAAGAAGACATTACAATCTTAAATTTATGTGCACCAAACACTAGAGGTCCTAGATTCAAAAAACAATTACTGCTAAACCTAAGAAATGAGATAGACAGCAGAACAATAATAGTGGGAGACTTCAATACACCACTGACAGCAGTAGATAGATCGTCAAGACTGAAACTCAACAGAGAAACAATGGACATAAATGACATGCGAGAATAAATAAACTTAACTGATATTTACAGAACATTCTAACCAAGATCTTTAAAATATATGTTCTTCTCATCAGTGTATGGAATATTCTCCATGGTAGACCATACAATAGGCCACAAAACAAATCTCAATAAATTTCAAAATATTGAAATCACAAGTATCGTTCCAGGACAGAGTGAAAACAAACTAGAAATCAACTTCCAAACAAACCCTCGAAATGATTTTTTAAAAAAAGAAATTAAATAATCTGCTAAATTATATCTTGGTTAACAATGAAATTAAGATGAAAATTTTAAAATTATTTGAATTGGATGATAATAATGAGACAAGTTATCAAAACTGCTGCAACACAGCAAAAACAGTCCTAAGAGGAAAACTTATAGCACTAATCACCTACATCAAAAAATATGAAAGAGCACAAATTGGCAACCTGATGTCACACTTCAACAAACTGAAAAAACAAGAACAAACTAAACTTGAAGCTGGAAGAAGAAAATAAATAATAAAATCAGAGCAGAAAAACATGAAATTCAAACAAAAAATATTTTTAAAACTTAATTTTAAAAATATTGTTTAAGAGTAATGGCAAAAACTTTTACTTTTAAGAGTAAGCAAAAACTGTTAAGAGTTATGGCAAAAACTACAATGACATTTGCAATTACTTTTGCACCAGCCTAATAGAAAAAAAAAAAAAAAGAATAAAAGTGAGAGACCATTAGCTAGATTAATCAAAAAAAGAAGAGTGAAGACTCAGATAAGCTCAATTAGAAATAAAAATGGAGACATTACAACCTACACCAGAGAAATACAAAATATCATTCGAGAAGACTATGAACATCTTTCTGTGCACAAACTAGAAAACCTAGAGAAAATGGACAAATTCCTGGTAACATTCAATCCTCCTAGATTAAATTAGGAAGATACAGAAATAGTGAACAGATCAATAACAAGCAGTGAAATTAAATCAGTAAATTAAAAATTGCCAAGAAAAGAATTCCAGGACTAGATGGATGAACAGGTGAATTCTACCAGATATTCAAAAATAAATTGGCACTAATCCTTCTAAAACTGTTCAAAAAAATTGAGAAAGAAGGAATTCTTTCTAAATCATTCCATGACACTACTATCACACTGATACCAAAATCAGGAAAGGACAAAACACCACCACAAAACTACAAATTGATCTATCTGATGAACATTTATGCAAAAATCCTCAAAAAAATATTAGCTAACTGAATCTAACAGCACTTTACCAGAATTTGAATTTTACTACAAGACCATAATTACCAATATAGCATGGTACTGGTATCAAAGTAGGCACATAGATCAATAAAATAGAATAGATAACCTAGAAATAAAGTCAAATAGATACAACCAACAGATTTTCAACAAAGCATACAAAAACATAAATTGGAGAATGGGCACTCTATTTAATAAATGGTCCTGGGAAAACTGGTAAGCCACATATAGAAGAATGAAACTGGATCCCTATATCTCACCATATGCAAAAATCAACTCAAGATGAATCCAAGACTTAAATATAATCTGAAATCATAAAAATTCTAGAAGATAATGTTGAAAAAAAATTTCTAGACATTGGCTTAGGCACGTAATTCATGACTAAAATCTCAAAAACAAATTCATCAAAAACAAAAGTAAACAAATGGGACCTAATTAAACTTAAGAGCTTCTGCATAATAATAGATATAATTAACAGAGTAAACAGACAACCTGCAGAATGGAAGAAAATATTTACAAACTATGCATCCAATAAAAGATTAGTATCCAAAATCTATAAGCAACCAAAATAAATCATGAAGATAAAAACAAATAATCCCATTAAGAAGTGGGCAAAGGACATGAGTAGACGTTTCTCAAAAGAACATATACAAATGGCCAACAAACCTATGAATTATTACCAACGTCACTAATCACAAGGGATATACAAATTAAAACCAAAATGTGATACCACCTTACTCCTGCAAGAGCCATTATTAAAAAGTAAAATAAAATAAAAGATGTTGTAGCTGTGGGTAACAGAGAATGCTGATACACTGTTGGTGGAAATGTAAATTAGTACATCTTCTATAGAAAACAGTATGGAAATTCCTTAAAGAGCTAAAAGTAAGTGTACCATTTGATCCATAAATCTCACTACTGAGTATCTACCCAAAGGAAAGAAGTCGTTACATGAAGAAGACAATTGCACAGGTATGTTGATAGCAGCACAATTCACAGTTTCAGAGATGTGGAATCAACCTATATACCCATTAATTAATGAGTGGATAAAAAATGTGGTATATATACACTGTGAAATACTAATCAGCCATTAAAAGGAACAAAATGACGTCTTTTGCAGCAACTTGGATAGGGCTGAAGGCCATTATTCTAAGTGAAGTAACACAAGAGTGGGAAACCGAAATTCGTCCGTTCTCTTGTAAGTGAGACATAAGCTATGAGTACACAAAAGCATACAGAGTGATATAACGGGCTTTAGAGACTCAGAAGAGGTAGAGTGAGAGGGAGGCCAGAGATTTTAAAAATGCAATTTAGGTACAATATACACTACTGTGGTGATAAGTGCACTAAAATCTCAGAATTCACCACTATATAATACATTAATGTAACCAAAAATGACTTGTACCCCAAAAGCTGTTGAAATAACAAAATAAATAAACAGGTTTAAAAAAATAAAAAAGAAATAAAACAACTTATAACAGTGGATTTAAGCTCATAACAATTTAACTTCAATTACATATGAAATTCTGCATTTGTATTTCTCTCCCAAGCATTATATGCTATTGATTTCACACTGTACATAATTTTATATTGTGTTTCCATTAACACAATATTATAGTTACATTATTTTTAATACTGTTGTCCTTTTACTTTTTGTTTGTTTGTTTTGAGATGGAGTCTCGCTCTGTTGTCCAGACTAGAGTGCAGTGGTGAGAGCTCAGCTCACTGCAATCTCCCCTTCCCGGGTTCAAGCAATTCTCCTGCCTCAGCCTCCTGAGTAGCTGGGACTAAGGCACCCACCACCACGCCCAACTAATTTTTGTATTTTTAGTAGAGACGGGGTTTCACCATATTGGTCAGGCTGATCTCGAACACCTGACAACGTGATCCACCTGTCTCGGCCTCCCAAAGTGCTGGGATTACAGGTGTGAGCCACCGTGCCCGGCCTTTCCTTTTACTTTCATATTAGAGTTAAAAGTTATTTACACACCACCATTAGAGTATTAGGGTATTCTGAATTTTGCCACACATTTACTTTTAGGGGTGGGTTTTATAATTTTATATGTTTTCATTTTGTTACTTAATGTGCTTCTGTTTCCATTTCAATGACTATAGCATTTATTGTAAGGAAGGTGTATATAGTGGTAACAAACTGTCATGTTTTCTTTGTCTCCTTAGTTTCTGAAGTACTGATATGTCAGGTACGGTATTCTCGGTTGGATTTTTCCTTTATTTAGCATTTTAAGTATATTTTTCCACTTCCTCCTGGCCTGCAAAGTTTCTGCTGAGAAGTCTGCTAATAGCCTTATGGGAGTTCACTTATAAGTGATAAATCACTTTTCCTTTGACGCTTTGAAGAGTACCTCTTTGTCTTCAAATTTTGATAATTTTATTTTAAAATGCTTCAAGTTATTCATGTTTAAATTGTTTTTACTTGAGATCTGCTGAGCTCCATTAATATAAATGTTTATATCACTTTAAAGATGTTCATATTTTCAGTCATTATTTCTTTAAATAATTTGTTTGCTCCTTTTTCTTCTTTTTGGACTCATCATATTTGCTCAATGGTTTCCCAGGGGCCCCTTGTCTTTATTTCAGTTGCTTTTTATCTTTGTTGTTTTTCGTTCCTGTCACTGACTAATTTCAAATAACCAGTCATAAATTTGCTAATTATTCTTCATGATTGAATCTTCTGTTGCAGTTCATCTATTTGTAAATATTAGTGTTCAGAAATGCTTGGAATATACTTGTCGAATTTTTAAAATGCAACATAAAGATGGAATTACAAGACAGTGTTACTTATGTTTCCCATCACATCCTGCCTGTACACAACACTTATGTAAATACTTTTTATTAGTGTACTTACATTATATTCAGAACAACTTCTTGCTTAACTATGACTTAAAAATTATTAAAGATAAAATGTAATTTTTAAAGTGTAGATTTTATGGTGATTCAAAAACAGGAAATTTATTGTGTTTTCTTAAGTCATTTTGACATCACCATAGTAATAAATTCATTTAAGGCATGTTAGTATCATTAATTGCAGTGATAATTGTCATTGAGAAAACATTGCCTAATTCTTATGGGAAAATGTTGTCAGTTCATGTCTCAGAAAATCATACTGCAATAATATCATTTCCTTCTGAGCGTTAATGTAAATAAGTTTTCCAGCATCAAAGTGACTAATTATGTATATACAGATAACTCAAGTACAAGATATAAAAGCACAGCTGATTTTCATAAAATTGGCAAATGATTAGAGGAAAGTTTGGTCTCCAGATCTTGATCTAGGGTCAGAAAGATTTAAAATGTAGATTATTGTTGGATTTTTAAAACTTTACACAGTATATATTGTATATTACTTAACTTCACTGAGATCTGTTGCAGAATTCTATAATCAAAATGCATAAATATTACTTTATTCAAGTTCATTAATGTTTTTAATAAAATTAATAGCAGCTTATGTTAGATTTTGCTACCAAATCAATTTTTTATTCACACTTATTAAAACAAAGAAAATCCAATTTTTTTTTCAGAGTATTTTTGATTACAGAATTGAGAACAAAGGGCTGAGTACCCGTAGGTACTTTAATAATGAAGATGTCCTTGCAACCTCCACCAACTGCAAATACAGGTTCTTTATCCTGGAGGGAAGAAAAGCAATGGGGGAGAAGGTATGGAAAAAAAGATCAGGAACCCACATTATATATAATACATTTTTATATAATTTTGGTTTTAAACCATCTGATAATGGGAAATATACTTATCATGATTATTGCTACACTTTTTGTTGCCTTTTTGTTCCATACATTTGCATGTCTAAATAGTTTCTTCTAGAGTTTTTGCATAAAGTCATTTTATAATAAGGATTGTGATAAACAGAAATATCTGGGCTATGTTGAAATCTGCAAAGAGATGCATTCTCAATCATTTGGCTCTGTATATGTCTTCAATATTTTGTATGATTTATACATAAAAGTGACAAAGTCATTATTGTGTGAGTGTGTTTGTGTGTGTGTGTGTGTGTGTGTGTGTGTGTGTGTGTATATATCCTTTTAGTTATGTCTCTCTATGGAACCCTAATACAAAGTGTGATCTTGATGAGTTACTGTAAGTTAAATAGAGACTAGTTTGAGAGCTAAAAATAAATAAATAAATAAATAAATAAAACTAGTGGTGGCTGTCTTGGGAGAGCAAAATTTTGACTGGTTTTTTCCATAGAAACCTGTCTTAATTTGTTTTGTGCTTTTATAATATAATTCTGTAGACTGAGTGATTTACAATAAAGAGAAGTTTATTGGCTCAAAGTTATAGAGGCTGGAAAGTGTAAAATCAAGGTGCCAGCATCTGCCAATGCTCTTCATATTGTCATAACATGGCAAAAGCCATCACATGGCAGAAAGCAAAGAGAGGATGAGAGAGAGAAAACAAGAAGGGTCAAACTTACTTCCTCAATAAAGGCATTAATCCACTTATAAGTGTGATGCCCTCAAGACCCGAATACCTCTTAAAGGTCCCACATCTTCATAGTGTTGAAATAGCAATTACATTTCAACATGATGTTTTGAGGGGACAAACATTTATATAATACCATAGCATTCCATACCCTGATCTGCCAAAACGTGTGTTCTCCTCAAGTACAAAATATTACATCCTGTCTCAATAGCTCCAAAAGTCTCATCCTATCAACTCCAAAGTCTAAAGTCTCATGTAAATCAGATATAGATGAAAATCAAGGCATAAATTCTCCTAAGGCAAGTTGCTCTCTAGCTGTGAACCTAAAAAATGAAAATGAAATGCTTTTATTTTACATGATTCCAAAATACAATGGTGGGAAAAGCATAGGATAGACATTTCTATTCAAAAAACAAACAAACAAAAAAAGAGGCAAGGAGAAAGGAGTAATGGGTTCCAAGGAAGTCCAAAACCCAAACTGAAAAACAACACTAAACCCTAAGGCTTGCAAATAATCTTATTTAAGTTCAAGTTCCACCTTATAAACACATACTGAGCCTCACTTTAAAGTGTTGAAAAATAACTTGGATTAGTTGTTAACCGATATTAAAAATTCTAGTGTAACCACTAGGAAAAGTAATTTTAAAGGATGTATGATTTATTTGTTAAGAGAGGAGAGAAAATAAAAGCACATAATATTTTCAATTTTACCCAGAAATGAGTGAAATTAGTAGAAGACAAATACACAAAAAAAGGAAAAAAAAAAAAAAAACCAAAGGCACAAAATTGAAAACAGTAAGAAATATGATAGACTTTAATACATTGATAATCAAGAATCGCTTTAAGTGTAAATGGTCTAAATACAACAATTAAGAGACAGACTGTCAGAGTAGATAAAAAGAAGATACAATTCTGTGTTATGTACAAAACCTCAAAATATAAAAACTCAAAATATAAAGGCACAGGTAGATTAAATGTGAAGATACGAAGAGATACATACTATGCTAACCCTAATAAGAAAGGAGAGAAAGTGGCTATATTGGTTGAAATGGAGCATTGTTCAGAGCAAGGAAATTTATCAGAGATAAATTAGGGTATAAAATAATGATTTGAAAGGTCAGTTCTACAAGAAGATATAACACTTCTAAACATGAATGCATCTAATAGGGGAGCATCAGTATACATGAAGCAAAATGTGGTAGAACTCAAAGGAGAAATAGACATATTCACTGATCTAGTTAGAGGCTTCAGTACCCCTTTTTCAGTAATTAACAGATCCAACAGGCAGAAAATCAGTAAGAAACAATTGAATTCAAGTGCAGCATCCATTCAATTGGACATAATTTACATTTGTGGAATACTTCAGTGAAAAAAAACAGAATACTTACTTTTGCTAGCACAAGAGGAATGTTTAGCAAGACAAATCATATTTTAGGACACAAAATACACCTTAAGAAATATAAAACAATAGATCACACAAACTAGGCTCTCACACCATGATAGAATTAAACTACAAACCAATAAGATAAAAATTGCTGGAAAATTCCTAAGTACTTGGAGAATTAACACACTTTTAAATAACACAAGGGTCAAATAAGACATCTAAAAAGATATTGTAAAACATATTCAATAAAACAAAAATAAATGAAACTTATTAAAATTTGCAGGATGAGTAAAAGAAGGGCTTAAACAAGACTTATACCATGGAATGTATGTAATAGAAAATAAGAAAGATCTGAACTCAATAATCTAAGCTTCCATTTTAGAAAACTAGAAAAAAGAGAACACATTAAATTTGTTAAAAATTGGAGCAGAATTATTAACATTGAAAATAGGAAATCAAGAGAATTAAAATTAATAAAGACAAAAGATGATTCTTTCACAACATCTATAAAATTTGTAAACTTCTAGCCAGACTAATTAATAAAGAGGAGACACAAATTACTAATATTAAGAATAAAAGTGTATCACCACTAATCATAAAAACAACATAATAAAGAAATATTGTGAACAACTCTATGCCCGCAAATTCAATAATCTAGGTAAAATGGATCAATTCTTTGAAAGAAGCAATCTACTAAGATTCAAACAAAAGTAAAAAGAAAATTTGAACAGACCTATATCTATTAATAATTTAAATCCATAATTAATAATCTTCTAAAACAGAAAGCACTAGATCCACATGGCTTCACTGGTAAATTCTAAAAAACATTTAAGGAAGAATATATACTAATTTTCTACAATATCTTCCAGAAAATAAAAAGAGCAAAGAGAATACTTCCTAACTCATTCAACGAAGCTAGCATTACTTGGATACTCAGACTAGACAATGGCATTACAAGAAAAATAAACTACAGATCAATATCTCTTATGAATATGAATGCAAACATTCTCAAATAAATACTAGTAAATGAATTTCAACCACATATAAAAAGAATTATATACAATAACCAAGTGAGATTTATTCCAGGTATGCAAATGTTCAACATTCAAAATTAATTAATATAATCTATCACATCAATAAACTAAAGAAGAAAAATCACAATATCATACCAATAGATGCAGAGAAAGCATTTGACAAAATGCATCACTCCTTCATGATAAAATTGAAGCAAACTAGAAATAAAGGGGAACAACTTCAACATGAAAGAACATCTGGAAAACCTAGATAGTACATCAGATTTAATGTTGAGACAGTCATCTTATTGAATTAGCTAGGAGTTCTAGTACAATTATGAGTATGAGTGGTGAGAGGGGATATCCTTGGCTTGTCCTGATCTTAGTGGGAAAGCATTTAATTTCAAAATTAAGAGAGACAGATGATGTTGTGTTCAGCAATGACTTTTTAGATAGAGCTCTAAAAGTACAATATGTGAAAAAGAATATTAGTAAGTTGAACTTCATTAAGATTAAAAACTTCTGCTCTTCAAAATACACTGTTAAGAGACTGCAACAATAAGATACACACTGGGAAAAATATTTGTAAAAATCATATCTGATAATGGACGGGTATTCAAAATATACAAAGACATTTTAAACCTCAACATTAAGAAAAAAAATCAACCCAATTTAAAAACAGACATCTCACCAAGGAAAATACAGAGACAACAACTAAACGTAAAAATGTTCCATATAATATGCCATTAGAGGACTGCAATTTGAAACAGTGAGATACCACTACACACCTAGTAGCTAAAAGCTAAAACACTGACAACACCAAATGGTGCAACATTTGGAAGATGCGGAGGAACAGAAACACTTGTTCAAAGTCAGCAGAAATATAAAATAGTGCAGCAACATTGAAAGACAGTTTGGTATCTTTTTACAAAACTAAATATACTCTGATAATATGGTCTAACAATCATGTTTTTTGGTGTTTACCCGAATGACTGAAAAGCCATACCCATAGATAAACTTGCACGTGAATTCTTACAGTGGCCAGAACTTGGAAGCAAGCAAGATGTCATTCCATAGGGGTATGGATAAACAAATTGTGGTACATTCATACAATAGAATGTCATTTATGTATAAAAATAAATGAATTATCAAGCCACAAAATGTATAGCAGTAACTTAAATGCACACAGTTAGATGAGTAAAAGCCAACCTGCAAAGGGCACATTCTATATGATATCATCTGTATGACGTTCTGGAAAAGGCAAATCAAAAAGAAAGTAAAATGACCAGTGATTACCAGGAGTTAAAGAGTGAATAGGTGGAACATGAGGAATTTTTAGAGCAGGGACACTATTCTGTATAACACTGTAATGGTGAATAATGTCAGTATATATTTGCCAAAACCCGCAGAATGTACGGCACCAAGAGTGAACCCTACTGTAAAGTATGGACTTTAGTAATAATTGTAGTGTATCAATATTGGTTCATTAATTGTAACAAATGTACTACCCTAAGGAAAGATATCGTGAGTAGAAGAAATTATTAGTGTTTATGGTGATAGTGAGGGGGTACAAAAACAGTTCGAATTTTCAGCTCAATTTTTCTGTAAACCTAAAACTGCTCTAAAGATGCTATTAATTTAAAAAGCATGTATTTGTAAAAAGGATTTAAAAATCAGTTACCTAAGCTTCCATCTCAGGAAACTATAACAAGAACAAATTAATCCTAAAGTGAGCTGCAAAAAAAAAAAAAAGAAAAGAAAAGAAAAAAGAAAAAAAGTTACTACAAATTAAAGCAGAAATCCATAAAATAAATCTAGGAAACAATAGAAAAGCCAGTAAAACCAAAAGCTTGTTCTTTGAAGAAGAATAACAAAACTGGCAAATTTGTAACCAGTTAACCAAGAAAAAGAGAGAGAAGACATAAATTATCAAAATCAGTAATAAAAGAAAGGTCATCACTATTAATTACATTGACATTAAATGGATACTAAAGAAGTACTCTGAACAACTCTATATTCACAATTCGATGATGGTACAATGAACATTTTTGAGGTTACAATATAATATTATCAACTATAGTCCTCACACTGTGTATTAGATCTCTAGTCTTATCTTACATAACTGCAACTTTGTACCCTTTGACCTATTTTTCATTCCCCCCACCATCCCCAACTCTTGTAACCACCTTTGTACTCTAGTTTATATGAATTTGTTTATTTTATAGGATTTCACATGTAAGTGAGATAATTATTTTTCTTTTTCTCTCTGTCTTATTTCACTTAGCATATCCTTTCGTTTCAGCAATGTCGTTGCAAATGTCAGGATCTTATTTTTTTAAGGCTGAGTATAAGTATTTCATTGTATTATTGTATATTATATATATATTATTGCATATATATATTATTTAGTGATTAATCTGTTGACAGACACTTAGGTTGTATTAATATCTTGGCTGTTATGAATAATCCTGCAACAAGCATTGGAGTTGCAGATCTTTATAAGGTTCTGACTTCAGTTTTTCAAGTGTATACTCAGAAGGGGAAGTGCTGGTCATATGGTAATTCTAATGTACTTTCTTAAAGAATCTCCACAGTGTTTTCTATAGTGACTATATTAATTATACTTCCACCAATAATATACAAGATTTACCTTTTCTCCACATCCTCGCTAACACTCACGATCTTTGGCATTTTTAAGAGTAGCCATTCTAATGTTTGTGAGGTGATATCTAATTGTGGTTTTGATTTGCATTTCCCTAATGATTAGTGATATTGAACAGCTTGCATGTATACCTGCTGGATATTTTAACATTGTCTTTGGATAAATAAATAAGGTATTTTGAAAATTATTACTTGCAGTATTATATTAAGAATTTGGTGAGTGGCGGGTAAGACGGCCGAATAGGAACAGCACTCCGGTCTGCAGCTCCCAGTGATATCAACGCATCAGGGGGGTGATTTTTGCATTTCCAACTGAGGTACCCAATTCATCTCATTGGGATAGGTTAGACTGTGGGTGCAGCCCACAGTAGGCCAAGTTGAAGTAGCATGAGGTGTTGCCTCACCCAGGAAGGGCAAGCGGTTGGGGAACTCCCTCCCCTAGCCAAGGGAAGCCATGACAGACTATGACGTGAGGAATGGTGCACTCTGGCCCAGATACTACACTTTCCCACGGTCTTCACAACCTGCAGACCAGGAGATTCCCTTGGATGACTATGCCACCAGGGGCCCTGGGTTTCAAGCATAAAAGTGGGGGCTCATTTGGGAAGACACTGAACTAGCTGCAGGAGTTTTTCTACATACCCTAGTGGTGCCTGGAATGCCAGCGAGACAGAACCATTAACTCCCCTGGAAAAGGTCTGAAGCCAGGGAGCCAAATGATCCAGCTCAAGAGATCCCACCGCCATGGAGCCCAGCAAGATAAGATCCACTGGTGTGAAATTCTCACTGCCAGAAAAGTAGTCTGAAGTCGACCTGGGACACTTGAGCTTGGTGGTGGGCAGGGCATCCGCCATTGTTGAGGCTTGAGTCGGTGGTTTTCCCATCACAGTGTAAACGAAGTTGCCGGGAAGTTCAAACTGGGCGGAGCCCAGGACAGCTCAGCAAAGCCGCTGTAGCCAGACTGCCTCTCCAGATTGCTCCTCTCTGGGCAGGCTATCTCTGAAAGAAAGGCAGCAGCCCCAGACAGGAGCTTATAGATAAAACTCCCATCTCCATGAGACAGAGCACCTGGAGGAAGGGGCGGATATGGGCATAGCTTCAGCAGACTTAAATATTCCTACCTTCCTGTTCTGAAGAGAGCAACAGATCTCCCAGCACAGTACTCAAGATCTACTAAGGGACAGACTGCCTCCTCAAATGGGTCCGTGACCAGATGAATTCACAGCCGAATTCTACCAGAGGTACCATTCCTTTTGAAACTATTCCAATCAATAGAAAAAGAGGGAATCCTCCCTAACTCATTTTGTGAGGCCAGCATCACCCTGATACCACCCTGAGAGCAGAAACACACATAAAAAAGAAAATTTGAGGAGAATATCCCTGATGAACATCAATGCAAAAATCCTCCATAAAATACTGGCACGCCAAAGCCAGCAGCACATCAAAAAGCTTGTCTGCCATGATCAAATCAGCTTCATCCCTGGGATGCAAGGCTGATTCAACATATGCAAATCAATAAACGTTATCCATCATATAAACAGAAACGTTGGCAAAAAACACATGATTATCTCAATAGATGCAGAAAAAGCCTTTGACAAAATTCAACAGCATTTCCTGCTAAAAAAAAAAAAAACTCTCAATAAACTACGTATCAATGGACTGTATCTCAAAATAATAAGAGCTATTTATGCCAAACCTATAGCCAGTATCACACTGAATGGGCAAAAACTGGAAGAATTCACCTGAAAACCAACACAAGAAAAGGATGCCCTCTCTCACCACTCCTATTCCACATAGTATTGGAAGTTCTGGCCAGGACAGTCAGGCAAGAGAAAGAAATAAAGAGTATTCAATTAGGAAAAGAGGAAGTCAAATTATCTCTGTTTGCAGCTGACATGATTTTATATTTAGAAAACCCCATTGTCTCAGCCCAAAATCTTCTTAAGCTGATAAGCAACTTCAGCAAAGTCTCAGGATACAAAATCAATGTGCAAAAATCACAAGCATTCCTGTACACCAGTAACAGACAAAGAGGCAAATCATAAGTGAACTACCATTCACAATTGCTACAAAGAGAATAGAATACCTAGGAATACAACTTATGAGGGATGTGAAGGACCTCTTCAAGGTCCTACAAACCACTGCTCAAGGAAATAAGAAAGGACACAAACAAATGGAAAAACATTCCATGCTCATGGATAGGAAGGATCAATATCAGGAAAATGGCTATACTGCCCAAACTAATTTATAGATTCAAGGCTATTCTCATCGAACTACCAATGACTTTCTTCACAGAATTGGAAAAAACTACTTTAATTTTCATATGGAACCAATAAAGAGCCCACATACCCAAGACAATCCTAAGCAAAAAGAACAAAGCTGGAGGCGTCACACTACCTGACTTCAAACTGTACTACAAGGCTACGGTAACGAAAAGAGCGTGGTACTGGTACCAAAACCGATATATAGACAAAGGGAACAGAACAGAGGCCTTAGAAATAAAAGCTCTCATCTAAAACAACCTGATCTTTGACAAGTCTGACTATAACAAGAAATGGGGAAAGCATTCTCTATTTCATAAATGGTGTTGGGGAAACTGGCTAGCCATATGCAGAAAGATGAAACTTTCTTTCATCTTTTTTTTTTAATTTCATCAAAATTAATTTTTCTTGAACAAAAATTAATTCAAGATGGATTAAAGACTTAAATGTAAGACCTAAAACCATAAAAAATCCTGTAAGAAAACCTAGGCAATACAATTCAGGACATAGGTATGGCCAAAGACTTCATGAACTAAAACATGAAAGCAATGGCAAGACAAGCCAAAATTGACAAATGGGATCTCATTAAACTAAAGAGCTTCTGCACAACAAAAGAAGCTATCATCAGAGTGAACAGGCAACCTACAGAATGCGAGAAAATTTTTGCAATCTATTCATCTAACAAAAGGCTAATATCCAGAATCTACAAAGAACTTAAACAAATTTACAAGAAAAAAAAAAAAACTCATTAAAAAAAAAAAAGTGGGTAAAGGGTATGAACAGACACTTCCCCAAAGAAGACATTTATGCAGCCAACAAACATATGAAAATATGCTGATCATCACTGGTCATTTGAGAAACGCAAATCAAAACCTCAATGAGATACAATCTCATGCCAGTTAGAATGGTGATCATTAAAAAGTCAGGAAACAACAGTTGCTGGAGAGGATGTGGAGAAGTAGGAATTCTTTTACACTGTTGATGGGAGTGCAAATTAGTTCAACCATTGTGGAAGACAGTGTGGTAATTCCTCAAGGATTTAGAACTAGAAACACCATTTGCCCCAGCAATCCCATTACTAAGTGCATACCCAAAGGATTATAAATCATTCTACTATAAAGACACATGCACATACATGCTTATCGTGGCACTGTTCCCAATAGCAAAGACTTGGAACCAACCCAAATGCCCATCAATGATAGATTAGATAAAAAAAAAAATGTGTCACATATACACCATGGAATACTATGCAGCCATAAAAAAGGATGATTTCGTGTCCTTTGAAGGGACATGGATGAAGCTGGAAACGATCATTCTCAACAAGCTAACAGAAGAACAGAAAACCAAACACTGCATGTTCTCACTTATAAATGGGAGTTGAACAATGAGAATACATGGATGCAGGGAGGAGAATATCATACACCAAGGCCTGTCGGGGGTGGGGAGGGGGGGAAGGATAGCATTAGGAGAAATACCTAATGTAGATGACGGGTAGATGAGTGCAGCAAACCACCATGGCACATGTATAACTATGTAACAAACCTGCACGTCTTGCACATATACCCCAAAACTTAAAGTATAATTAAAAAAAAAAAGAAAGATGAATCCAATTTAAAAATTAACTTGTGTACCTATAGTTACATATTTAGAGATTTTATTAAGTAAAAATGCCTCTCTTAGTCCAATTAGTGTTTGTATGGAGTAATACCTGTAGTGTAGCTGGGTAGTTTATAAAGAAAACTGATTTATTTGGCTCATGATTCTGCTGGCTAGAAGATTGGACATATGTTGAAAGCCTCAGTATTTTTTTCCACTTATGGTGGAAGATGAAAGGAAGCTGGCATATGCAGAGATCCCATGGCTAGAAAGAATGTAAAAGAGAGAGTGAGTAAGTTCCAGCCTCTTTTTAATAACCAGACCTCATGGGAGATAACAGAGTGAAAACTCACCCCTACCCAGGGAAGGCATTATTTATTCATGAGGGATCTGTTCCCTTGAGTGAATCTCCTCCCAATAAATCCCATCTTTAACATCGGGTGTAGAATTTCAACATGATGTTTGGAGGGGACAAACACCCAAAGTATAGCATTCCACCCAGGCTCCCCAAATATCATGATCTTCTCATACAGCAAAATACAATCATCCATTTTCAATAGTCCCCAAAAGTCTTAACTTGTTTTAACATCAACTCAAAAGTCTAAAATCCAAAGTCTCATCTGAAACTAAAAGTATGTTTCTTCCAGCTATAAACCTGTAAGTCAGGGACCACCTGTACTTTTAAGTTGTTTTTCTTCAAATCACAACCACTATTTAATTTTGAAGAAAAGAGTCTGAAAGTATCCATAGCTGAATAATTTTTTTAGTTTTTATATAAAGTAGAAATGACATTCAAAACAAAAAGTGCCTATCTCCACTTGCAATTGAGTTTCACACGTCCTCTTCCTTGAGCTAGCCGTGGTACTTTCTTAGGCGGTAGCAATGCTTTGTGTGTACTTGCCATTTCATTACATAGGATACTAAACACATACTTTTAAAAATTGGAGTAGAAGAAAATTGACATTTTTTCTTGTTCATCAAGAATATTCTGAAATGAATCTTCCTTTTAATTTTTCTGAGTCTGTTTAGAGATGGAAAATATCACTACTGGGACAGTTTAATGTCACTGCCTAGGTTTGTCTTGAGATCATCTGCAAATGTCACCACAATGAAAAAAGCAAATATTATCTTAATATTACTGTGAAATTAGGTTTTATCTTGCAGAGCACCTAAAACTGTTCAGGAATCCCCAGTGTACCCGGTCCAAACTTTAAGAACTTCCACTCTAGAGAAATGTTTCTTAAAGTTTAATGTCCATAAAATCACCCAGTGTCATGTTAAAATTCAAGGCGTGATTCAATAGGTCTGGAATGGAGCCTGCAATTCTGAGTCTCTAATAAGTTTACAGATAATGGTATACTGCTGGTCACTGACCACAGTTTGAGTAGCAAGGCTCAAGGGTACCCGCCATTAACTATTTCAACTGTCACTCCAGTTTAGACATTTTATTGTTTCTGTGATCATGTAGATTTAGTATTATTTTGGTGCTTGTACTGGTAGTAAATCTATTCATACAGATAAAATTATACAAAAATATAAGACCCTGTTAATAATGTTGAATATGATTTTAATAAAAATCTGTTTTTTTAACTTTATATTTTCTTTAACTTGACCAAACTTTTAAATATTTTATTCACACCTTTATGTAATAATAAGTAACAATAACCATGAAAACACATTTGAGGTGTGAGTGATATTTTTTTTGCTTTTTTTTTTTTTTTTTTTTTTTTTTTTTTTTGAGATGGGATCTCACTCTGTCATCCAGGATCAGTTGCAGTGGTATAACTATGACTCAATGCAGCCTTGATTTCCTGAACCCAAGCAATCCTCCCACAACAGCCTCACAAGTAGCTGAGACTATAGGTGCACACTACAACATCTGGCTGACTTTTTCTTTCTGTGGAGATGGGGTCTTTCTATTTATCCCATACTGGTATGTAACTCCTGAGCTCAAGTGATCCTCCTGCCTCAGGCTCCCAAAGTTCTGGGATTACCAACACAAATCACTGTACTCAGCCTTTTTTTTTTTCTAATACACATTAAATGCTTAACTGTTTAACAAACAAAATGTTGTTCAGGTATCTTCTAAAAATCATCTCTCATACCAACAGTGGTAGACTTACCAAGTTTTGGGAACATTAAAGTGTTTATTCCAGATGGTACTAAAATTTAATAAGTAAAACACACACAAAAAAACTCCATTTCTATAATAAAAATCACTGGACTAAATTTGAATGAGAATTTACACTTCTGAGATAGCAGCATTTTCTAGCTAAAATCTCTTCCCATTCAAAGTGTCTACTAGTCCTATGAAAATTATAAAATGAATGAATATTTATTTTCAATGAATGGGTCCTTTCAGTACTCATTTGTCAGGTAAAAATGACAGCAAACTTACCTCAAACCCCAGCATAAAGAATTGCCAGCCACATTATTGTGGAAAGAGGTGTGATCACTGAAATAGATTGCATTGAGACAAAACACATGGCCTGGCACCTCTCAGTGTATTAATCCACTCTCACACTACTATAAATAAATCCCTGAAACTGGGTAATTTATAAAAAAAATAGAGATTTGATTGGCTTATGGTTCTTTCTGCTGTATAGGAAGCATTTTGTCTTCTGCTTCTGGGGAGGCCACAGGAAACTTCCTATCATGGCAGAGGGCCAAGGGGGAGCAAGTTACTTCACATGGCCAGAGCAGGAGGAAGTGGGAGGGGATGGTGTTACACAATTTTAAACAACCAGATCTCATAATAACTCATTCATTTACTATCATGAGTACAGCATCAATGACATGGTGCTAACCATTCATGAAGGACCACCCGCATGATCCAGTCACCTTCCAATAGGCCCCACCTCCAACATTGGTGACTACAATTGAACATGAGATTTGGGTAAGGACACAAATCCAAAGTGTATCTTACCACCCCTTACCCCTCCCAAATCTCATGTCCTTCTCACATTGCAAAATATAATCATGCTTTCCAAATAGTCCTCCAAAGTCTTAACTCATTCGAACATTAACTCAAAAGTCCAAAGTTCAAAGTCTCAGCTGAGACAAGGCTAGTCCCTTTCAACTATGAGCCTGTAAAATCAAAAGCAAGTTAGTTACTTCCAGGATACAATGGGAGTATAAGCATTGGGTAAATACTCTTATTCTAAAATGGAGAAATCAGCCAAAAGAAAGCTGCTACAGGTCTCATGAAAATCTGAAACCCAGCAGGGCAGTCATTAAATCTTAAGCTCCAAAGTAATCTCCTTTGAATCTTTGTCCCACATCCAGGGCACACTGATGCAACAAGTAGGCTCCCAAGACCTTGGGCAGCCCAATTTCTGTGGCTTTATAGGCTTCAACTTCTGTGGCTGTTCTCATGGGTTGGCATTGAGTGCTCATGGCTTTTCCAAGCACAACGTGCAAGTTTCTGGTGGATCTGCCAATCTGAAGTTTGGAGGATGGTAGCCTTCTTCTCACAGATCCATTAGGAAGTGCCAGATTTGGGACTCTGTGTGGGGGCTCCAACCCCACATTGCCCCTCTACATTGCTCTAGTAGATGTGCTACCTTGAGGGCTCAACCCCTGCAACAGGCTTCTGCCTGGACATCAGGCTTTTCCATACATCCTCTGAAATCTAGGTAGATGCTCCCAAGCTTCAACCCTTGCATTCTGTTGTGGGGGCACCCACAAGCTTAACACCACTTGGAAGCTTCCAAGGCTTATGACTTGTACTCTCTGAGGCAGTGGCCCAAGCTGTACCTGGGCTCCTTTGAGCCATGGGTAGAGCTAGAAAGGCTGAGATGCAGGGAGTAGTTTCCAAGGCTGTGCAGGGCAGTGGGGCCATAAGCCTGGCCCATGAAACCATTCTTCTTTCTTAGGCTTCTGGACATGTGATGGGAGGGGCTGCCACAAAGTTCTGTGAAATACCTTTGAGGCCTTTGTCACATTGTCCTGGTTATCAGCACTTGACTCCTTTTTACTTATGCAAATTTCTGCAGCTTACTTAAACTCCTCCCCACACAATGGGCTTTTCTTTTCTACCACATAGCCTGGATGCAAATTTTCCAAACTTTTACACTCTGCTTCCCTTTTAAATATAAGTTCTGACTTCAGATAATTTCTTTACTGCTTAGAAATTTCTTCCAGAAGATACCCTACCTAAATAATCTCTCAGGTTTAAGTTCCACAGATCCCTAGGGCAGGAGCATAATCTAACCAAGCTCTTTGTCAAGGTGTAAAAAATATGACCTTTGGTCTAGCTCCCAATAAGTTACTCATCTCCATCTGAGACCTAATCAGCCTGGACATCTCCAACCATATCACTATCAGCATTTTGGTCACAACCCTTCAACAAGTCTCTAGGAAGTTCCAAACTTCCCCTCTTCTTCCTGTATTCTGAGCCCTCCAAACTCTTCCAACCCCTGTCCATCATCAAGTTCCAAAACTACTTCCAAATCAATCTTTATAGCAATTCCCCAATCATCGATACCAATTTTCTGTGTTAGTCCATTCTGGCACTGCTATAAAAGGATGCCAGAGACTGGGTAATTTATAAAGAAAAGAGGCTTAATTGTCTCATGGTTCTCTGCAGGCTGTACAAGAAGCATTGTGGCTTCTGCTGCTGCGGAGGCCTCAGAAAACTTCTAGTCATGGAATAAAGCAAAGGGAGAGCAAGTCACTGCACATGGCTGGAGCAGGAGGAAGAGAGGAGGGGAAGTGCTACAGACAAATAACTGGATCTCAGAATAACTCACTCACTCTCATTAGAACAGCACCAAGGAGATGGTGCCAAATCATTCATGAAGGACCACCCTCATGATCCAATCACCTCTTATCTGGCCTCACCTACAACGTTAGGGATAATAATTCAACATTTGATTTGGGTGGGGACACAAATCCACAACATATCAGCCCCCATCAGGTGTTTTTTAGTCTCCCCACCACTGTTAAATGTCAGGAGATCAACAGTTGTGTACACTTGTCTGGGATTAAACCGGTTTCTTATGAGTCCCTGCAGGCGTGAGAGGAGGATACCATAAGCTAAACCTGTAAACCTCTGAAAGCCCTCACTACCTATTTGAAAGAATCAACAGTCAGCAAAAAGAGATAACATGATACTGCAAGTGGGCATAAGAACATTACTTTTTCTTTTCTTACTGATTATGATACGTGTTTTCTATTGTTTTAGCTAACCACCTCCTCCTAAGAAACATCTACTTTCTCCTTGTTGGGTATAGAGGTCACTCTAAGGCCAACAGAGACACCATGTTGCCTCTGTTAATTCTGTTTGCTCTCCCAATTAACCTGATCCTGTGTGGCTAAGAACAAAGCTCTGTAGCCTGGATCTGTCATCAACATCCCCAGGATGGATAGTTTCATCTTCTGGCACATTCAGAGAATCTCATGGCCATCTTCCCAAACCTCCTAGTTAACCATAGCAATCCCAAAGTACTCAGACCCCTACTTATTATGTGGAAATCTTCCCCACTTAATCGATTCTCCCTAACTTCCCCTGCCAGTGTTATCTGGACATGGGAGGTTGGGAACTTGTACCTCCATTGCATTCATGACACTATTATTTGCACCCATTGTTTTGTTAATGATGCAGAAATGGAAGTTTCCTTGAGATGCTCTGATGCAAACTTAGTGGCCATGTTCCCAAAGCTGTGGTGAGGTAAATGGGATCCCACTTGTCAGCAAGGAAACGTTATATAGTGCCTCCTCCAAAGGAATACATGCAAGACAGAAACAACTGCCTGATCTGGGAAGGTGGAACGAGTGTATCCTTCTGGAAAATATGGGCTGTTTAATCACCCTCATTGAAGTTTGGAAAAAAATATCTGTATAACTCCAAGATGGCAGCAGAGAATACACATCATAGTCCAAGGAGCCTCCATTTGTGCCTCACATGATCTCATTTTTGTCTATAGCCAAGAGTAGGAAAAAGTTCCACCCCATGACCACTCTTGACTCCTTGGGTAGCCCTCTATTCTTTCAGGAGTAGTTTTCCTTTTTATATCAAAAACATGGAGCAGGAGTGAATGTACGCTGGCCACCATTGCTCCTCTGGGGGTCACTGTCTACAACCCCATAATATCTGAAAATACCAGAAATCAATGAGCAAGAGGATCAATTCTGGTGGAAATCAAAGCAATAAGAGGACTAATGGTCCCTTTGGGTGGCTTTGCCTGCCATGAGTCAACCCCAAGGAATTTGCCTAAAGCCCTAGAATCATTGGCCACTAACACAGGACAGGCACTAAATGGAATTCAAGAGTCCCTAGACGCTTTGGCAAATATAGTGCTTGACAACAGACTAGCATTAGATTATTTACTGGCTATTTAAGGTGGTGTCTATATAGTTATTAATAAGATCTATTACACATATATCAAAACTCTGGAAAAGTTGAGATTAACATTCAAAAAAGTAATTCAACAAGCTACCTGGTTCCATAGATATAACCAGGGTTCTCACCCCAACTATACCTGACTATCAAAAGTGCCCTCCCAAGTCTCACCAGTTTTTTTTTCCCTTCCTAAGATCTTTAATAGCTATCCGGTTACTATTAATTTGAGGCCTCTGCTTATTTAAACTCCTTGTAAATTTTGTGTTTCCTAGAATGCAAAGCTCCATGTCAATATAATGCTAGTAGAAGGCTTCCAAACATCTTGCTTTCTGACCCAGAAAATGAAAACATCCTGCCTTTGAGTCCCTTAGATCAGGTATCCAGAGATTTTTACTCCTCCAATACTCACCAGAGCCAACATCCATAAAATCAGCAAAAAGCAGCTACAGAAGCTAGACCTCCATCTTTCTACAATCCCTTAAGATCATGGAGGAATATATAATGTCAGAGGATGTGATAAGATAGAAATTTGGCATGAATTGTTTCTCAAGACACAGGTCATAAAAACCCCACTGATAAAATAAAATACAGTAAAGAAGCTGGCCAAGAAAAGCCAGAATCAAGACAACAATAAAAGCAACCTCTTTTTCTTCCTGCTCATTATATGCTAATTATAATGCATTAGCATGCTAAAAGAAACTCATGCTAGTGTCATGACTGTCTATATATGCCATGGTAATGTCCAGAAGTTACCCCATATGGTCTAAAAAGGAAAGTAACTCTTGGTTCTGGGAATTCCCTGCCCATTTCCTGGAAAACTCACGAATAATCCACCCCATATTTAGCATGTAATCACATAATAACTATAAATATGGCTTGCCAGCAGCTCAGATGTCACTACTTTGGATGCACTGCCTATGGGTTAGCCCTGCTTCATGAGGTGCAGTCATTCTAGTGTACACTGCTGCTTCAGTAAACCTGCTTTCTTCCACCAGCAGCTCACTCTTGAATTCTTTTCTGAGTGAAGCCAAGAAACTTCCTGAGCTGAGGCCCAGTTTGGGGGATTGCCTAATCTGCCTAAAAATTATAAGTAGCAGCTTCTTGTAATCATTGGTTAACACACTGTTCTCCTGTGTAACTCCTATAAAGAGAGAAGGATATTCTTTTACTTAGTTCATGGAAGATGAAGGTAGAAAGTCTTAAAAGTACAAGCAACCAAATCAGTAGTTAAGAAGCACAATTGGCATGAGAAGCTTTGATATTACCTTATCTTTAGAGGAAATATTTTACTTCCATTATCCTTTTTTAATAGGAAAAGGGGCATACAAATGTATTTAACATGTGTACATGGTAGCCTTCAGAATGAAGACTCAACTTCTCAATGATTGACAGAAACCTATATAATTTTGAGGTTACAGAAAGAATGGGGGCTTAGATTTTAATAAAGTAGGTTATGGGCTGGGGAGAAGAGGCTTGGAGCGATTTGGGTTAGAAGTTGTCAGATAGAGATAAAAAGTAAAGTGGTCTTGTTATATAGATGAAGTCTCCCTCAGAAAGAATAGATGGTAAATGTTTATTTTTAGACTTTTAAAGGTGTCAGACTCTCAATCTCTTCTGGATCTGGGGAAAGACATAGAAAGGGGAGAGGGCATGGCTGCATTAATGGAAATTCTCTACAGATGCAAATTGTTCCCGCTTATGGCAGATTTGCAAGGCCACTTCTGTTAGGACGGCCAAGTGGCATTTTCAAATGCATCAGATAAATATATTTGAGATATTAAATATTTTAAATTCCCTCAGTCCCTACCCACTTTGAAAGTTACAATAAGTTTCACATATTAAAATCCAAGCTGACAGCCTTGGAGAGATTTGGGTTAGAGGTTGTCAGATAGAGATAAACAAAGTATTTGAAAGACAAATTTGGGATAAATAGAAAAAAGCAATTTAAATATACCATTTCACATATTCTTTAGTCGATTTCTTATTCCTGAGAATAGATCAGTTTAGTGAAACAGCTATGTCCAGTACTAGGAGGTGGCATGGCAGATTGGCTAGGCCTCTACATATGATGAAAGCAATCAGACCTCTAATGAAATGAGTTTCTATAGAAACAGAAGGACAAAGGTTAATGTTGGTGCAGTCAGTCTGTCTATAAACTACTTTTTCTAGAGTGTCTGAGACATCTTCATATTGCATGGCAATCTGACAGATTCTTTTGGATTTTAATTGGACCAGACATTCAAGTAAACTTTCTGAGAAGTCCATACATCAGCAAGCAAGTACAAAAGTTTATAAGTCATTGTTAATTCCTCCTGAAGTTTAAGTTATCTAACCACTTTGTAAGACTTTAAGAAAAGCGTAGTTTTGATTTCTAGTGACTTCAAGTCAGAAAAATGGGAGAATGATAACAATTAAAAATCCTTGTTTGTGGACTTATAGTCAGAAAAAAACTTCAGGATTAAGTTCAAATTGTAGAAAATAATTAAAACCAGAAAAAAAATTAGCAAGGCTAGAATTTAATAAGAGTTACACTATAGTTTCTTTTGAAACATATTTTTTGGTCTCCAATTTTCCAATTTTATTAAAGACAAATTCAAAGCAGGACCAATTTATACACAAAATAAATTTTAGTCTTATAGTTGGCCTGATCACGTGCATAAAGTGAAGTAAGAATAATTATTTGTCATATAGGCTCCTTTTAAAATTGGCTTTGCTACAACATATTTTGTCATAAGGAATCTCAGATTAGATCTCTTAAAACCTCAAGCCCAGACAAGGACTAATCTGTGCCTGCAGATATTGGTATATATTGGGTAAAATTCCTCACTTGAGTTTCCCAAATAGTTTAGGGTTCCTGGACTCATCAGCAAGTGACATTCTCTATTTATCAAACGTCAGAAACCTGTGAAAGAAAGCAAAGGAACCTGTAAAGGAATTGCATGGACAAGGTATGAAGCCAGTTTTCTTCAAAGGTCTGTTATCAGCTTTATAAAGTCAATTTCAATTCCTCAGAAATATCCTATTCCAGTCAAAGACTTGGTGAAATTACCACTGTCTCTAGTTGTTTCCAATTAGGAAAGAAAGATTTTCTTGAATTTATGGAAATGACTATATTGCCATAAATTAAGAATGCTCATGAATAATTTCCAAATTCTAGAGAAATCAGGCTGAAAGAAATATGCTTCAAATTTTGTTCACAGGAGTAGAGTTTACTGAAGTGTTAAAAGCTGTAAATAACTAAAAAGAAAAATAAAATTGTTCTTAACTGTGAAAAACAAAAACAGTTAGCAAGGTTTTATAATTTAATAAATAAATGTTTTTATTAAAGGGTAAGTAGTTTTGTCTCAGATATTTTTAGGATTGTTTTATGTTAAAACCTAAGTTTTGTCCTGTCTTACTTTTAACTTCAAACAATCCTAAAAAACCTCTAGACCAAATTACTTACCCTTTAATAGAAACCACAGTATCATAGCTTTTTATAATTTCTAACAAAAAATACATATTTATATACTTCATATGTATATAGTAGTTTTATTTATACACATTAATTGTAATGATAATGCTTAGTAACTTATTTTTAGTGAAAAACTTAGGAGATAAGCAATTTTAATCATATACCAGATGCATAGAATAGGACAGAGGATAATGTGTGGGTCTAGGCATTTTCATACACTAAAATTTCAAATTGAAAGACATAGGAGTTTATGGACAAGCAAATACCAGAAGCAAAGTTTCATATCTTAAAACATTTAGCAGAAACAGTGATTAATTTAGATCAAATGTCTAAATTCTAAATGTTTTAATTTTATTTTAAAATAATTTTTAATTTAGCTTTATTTACCAAATATTACTAAAGCCATGTGACATAAAAGGCAATAAAATTTTGACTTCTCTTGAAAAGTATTTGATTTAGGGTCTTGTTTTCTAGGTCAATTAATTAAAGCACTTTAATATATTTTGGTAGTGAAACATACACACATCATGTATAAATACAGAGACATACAGAAGCAGATCTGATAGGTGTAAGATTCTTCATTTGACAATTTTAAAGTTTTTCTTCTCCATTTTAGAACATCATTCTCTCTATTACCCATTCCCTGACTTAAATAGTTGTCAGCTAGGCAACTCTAAATTTGCATTTTTAAAAGGACAATTCTTAGGTATAACATGATAAAAAATTGATATTGTAACTCAAGGGAAAAATGGTGTGAGTAAAAATTTAGTTAAAATGGCCAAGAAAAGCAGACACTCTTACATATTGATATTTCCTTAAAGATAGTTTCTTTAAATTGGATTACTGGAATTAGAGTGAAGCCTTTTAAGGAATGGTGCCAAGAGAGCATGCAGCTTCTACAGACTAATAAGCAGGCACAGCTGGAAGGAAGACCAGATTCCCAGAAATCAATGATTTTATTTTTACTCTAAATCCTGGGTCCCTAAAAAAAGTAAAACACAATGAGAGTTGACAGTGCTATGTTTTTACCCTGAATTTCACTTCAAGGACCTTCACAAGAGGCTGGTGGCCAACCCAAAGCCAATTGTCCCATTCTGTATTCAGTCCATCTCTTAAACTTTGATATACATCAAAGTTAAACTTCCTCATAATATAAAGTAAATTTTGGTACCCCCAAAAGCCAAAATGTCAGATAATGAAGCACAAAAGACTGCAGAGATTTAGACCTGAAAAGAATCCACCCATAACTATTGAAACTCCACAAAGAAAACAGAAGAACCCCAAAAATGCATAAGTGGTGTCTATTCTGAGTTCTTTAAGGAGCCTGAGTCATTAGAAACTTAGTCTATTTTTTTTAACTTGGTACTGAAGATAGCAAAGAGGAAAGAGCAATAGGGTGGAGGATAAGTAAATGAAATAACAATTTTTAAGAAAGGAAGCAAACAGAGAAACCAAGCACATGTTTTTTTAAAGATTTCAGTCAACTGAAATCCCGAAAACAGAGCTCCAAAAGAGAAAAAGCATAAAGTTCTTTCAAATATATATGTAGCATGCATATAAGCTTTTAATTAAGCTTACTTTTCACCATAGAGCACTTTACAAAAATCCTTTTGAATATCTTACCAAAGACAACCTCCCAAGTGAAATCAATAAGACTTAACTAAGGTTATGACTTAACCATGGATGCACAAGATGTCTCCAAAGTGAAAAATTCAACACAGAAAATAAGAAGCTGTCCATGGAAGAAAAAAAAGATTAATAAATGGATCAAGCCAGAAAGAACTCATTCTTTACCCAGGAATCAAACCTAGGTCACCGAGATAAAAGGGCAGGACCTTAGCTATTATAGCTTGCAATAAAATATTGGTTTAATTTCATCAAGAGAACTCTTAAGGCTATTTATGACCTTATGATATGCTCTTTTAAAAATTTGACTTTCCTATCAATTGTTTAGAATAAGAACTCCCTAAAATCCTTTCTATTTATCTTTCAGCTATTGAAAATTAGAATTTTCACTGGTGTACTTTATTCCAATAGAGATTCAATCCAAAAGCCTATTTAAAGCCAAGGTGCCTAGAGAAGACATAGAAGAGGCAACTTCATGATCCCCAAAATTCACTATCAGAAATAGACTTAAGATAAACAAAAGATGATAAGACCTTTTAAGATTTAAATATCCCTAAGGGTTTCACACATTCAGTATGAAAAGTGTGCTGCTTAAAAATCTAATGTGTCTCAAACTACCAGTCTTTTCAGATTGGCCAGCTTATGTGAATCCAAAAATTCATGCCATCAGGATGGCAAAGACTAAGAGAGTACCCCCACTTATTCACAAAATCAAGCTTCAAGAATATAAGAAAATACAAGGGAGAAAACCTTATCCAGTTTTTTTTTTTTTTTTTTTTTTTTTTTTTTCCTCCAGTGACCTGCAGCAACGTTTGTCTTAAGAGAAACTGCTATAGCCAGAATCACAAAAACTAACAAATAAGCAGAGTCAGTTTGAACAACAGGCTTATGGGTGTTCCAGCCCATGTTTCACCCTTTGTTATGCATATTTATAACAGAACACAGAACGACAAAGAAAATAGAGCAAAAGACTGCCATTTCAAAGAGGAAAAGATGTGAAACAATATGAATTTGTACCATCAAGTACCAAAAGTACACCAGAGTTACTACAATTCAGGACTAGCAGAACAAATCATTTTTCCTATTAATCAAAACATTGCAGATGAGACAGTGATTTCTACCATCTTCTCAAATGGAGTACAAAGAGAGAGAGAGAAAGGTCAGGAGCCTGGCTGATAAGGAATTCTGACCCTTTTGACAGCAGGTCAGATTCCTGGTTTCTCTTCACTGCAGCCTCCAGAAGAGAAGAGCATCTTTGATAATTACTGTGTGCCATTACTGTGGGGACCAGAGACTCTTGGTCCTCTAATGATTCACTAAAAATCACGGATAAAAGGTGGATTGATTAATAAAAGAAAAGGCATACAAGTTTATTTAACGAGTATATATGGGAGCACTCAGAATGAAGATCCCTCATTTTAGGCATCCCTTATATTTGTTTGTGAGGTGTACTAAAACAACATACATACTACCAAATTGAAACATTAAAGAAAGCCCTTTTCATTTAGTGGGAAACTCATTTACTTTTTAAAATATTATTTGTATTAATACATAATATTTGTACATATTTATGGTATATAAGTGATACTTTAATACATAAATACATTGGGTAATGAATAACTTGGGATATTTAGGATCTACATCATCTCAAACATTTATCATTCCTTTGTATTGGGAATACTTTAAATTTCTTTTCTAGCTGTTTGAAAATATAAAATATTTTATTGTTAACCATAGTCTAGCTACAGTGTGATCAAACACTAGAACGTTTTGCTTCTAACTGTATGTTTGTATCAATTAACCAACCTCTCTTCATACCCTTCTCCTCACAAATATCTTTCTCAATGTCTGGTCGCTATCATTCTACTCTTTACTTACATTAGATCAATGTTTTGTCCCCACATATAAGTGAGAACATCCAATATTTGTCTTTCTGTACCTACCTTGTTTCACTTAACATAATATCCTGCAGCTCCATCCATGTTGTTGCAAATGACAAGATTTCATAATTTTAATATTTGAATAATATTTCATGGTGTATATATATTTTCTTTATTTATCCATTGATAGACATTTAGGTTGATTTCATATCTTAGCTATTGTGAATAGCACTGCAACAAACACAGTGTATTAGTCCATTTTCATACTGCTGTAAAGAAATGCCTGAGACTAGGTAATATATAAAGAAAAAGAGGTTTAATGGACTCACAGTTCCACATAGCTGGGGAGGTCTCACAATCATGGTGGAAGGCGAAGGAGGAGCAACGGCACCTCTTACGTGGTGGAAGACAAGAGAGTGTGTACAGGGGAACTGCCCTTTTAAAAACCATCAGATCTCATGAGAGTTATTCACTATCACAACAACATCATGGGAAAAAAAAAAAAAAAAAAAAAAAAAAAAAAAAAAAAAAAAACCTTCTCATGATTCAGTTACTTCCCACTGGGTCCCTCCCACACACATGGAGATTATGGGAGCTACAATTCAAGATGAGATTTGAGTGGGAACACAGTCAACAATATCACATGGGCATGCAGGTACCTCTTTGATACACTGGTTTTCTTTCTTTTGGATAAACACCCAGCACTGGGATTGTGAGATCATATGGTAGTTCTATTTTTAGTTTTTGAGAAACATCCATACCATTTTCCATAATGGCTACACTGATTTGTATTCCTATCAAAAATGTATAAGAGTCCCCTTTTCTCTGGACTCTTGCCAGCATGTTATTTTTGTCCTTGAATGCACAAAAATAACATGCTGGCAAGGGTCCAGAGAAAATGATGCATTGAAGGGATGAAATTGTTATCTTGTGGTGGTTTTGGTTTGGACTTTCCTCATGATTAGTGATAAATATTTTTTTAAATATACTTGTTGGCTGTTTGTATGTCTTCTTTTGAAAAATATCTATTCAGGTTTTTTCCCATTTTAAAAATTAGATTGTTTAGGTTTGTTGTTGTTGAGTTATTTGAGGTCCTTGTGTATTCTGGATATTGGTCTCTTGGCAAATGAAGAGTCTGCAAATATTGTCTCCCGTTCAACAGTTTATCTCTTCACTGTTAATTGTTTCCATTGCTGAGAAGAAACTTTTTAGTTTAATAAAATTCCTTTTTTCTACTTTTGTTTCGGTTGCTTGTGCTTTTGAGGTCTTGACCATAAAATTATATCCTCGGTCAATGTTTTGGAGCGTTTTTCTTATTTTTTTTATTCTAGTTTTCAGTTTTGGGTCCTACCTTTAAGTCTTCAGTCCATTTTGAGTTGATTTTGTATATGATATGACATGGTAGCCTATTTGCATTTTTCTGCCTATGAATTTCCAGTTCTAGCACCATTTATTGAAAAGAAAGTTGTTTCCTCAATGTATGTTTTCAGTAGCTTTGTCAAAAATCAGTTGTCTGTAAATACGTGGAATTATTTCTGGGTTCTGTATTTTGTTTCATTGATCTATGTGTCTGTTTGTATACCAATACCATGCTGTTTTGGTTCTCTGGATTTGTAGTATAATTTGAAGTCAAGTCGCATGATGCTTCCAGCTTTGTTCTTTTTTCTCAGGATTGCTTTGGGTATTTAAACTCTATGGTGATTCTACATAAATTTTAGAATTTTTTTCTATTTCTGTAAACAATGTCATTTGTATTTTAATAGGAATTGAATTGAGTATGCAGATTGTTTGGGGTAGTATGGTTGTTACAGCAATATTAATTCTTTTGATTCATAAGCATGAGATGTATCTTCATTTGTTTATGTCTGCCTCAATGTCTTTCATCAGTGTTTTGTAGATTTTCCTGTAGACATTTTTCACATACTTGGTTAAATTTATTCCTAGGTATTTTTTTCTGTAGCTACTTTGAATGTAATTTCTTTCTTAATTTATTTTTCAGCCTGTTTATTATTGGGGTATAGGTTTTGTATATAAATTTTGTACTGATTTTTGTATGTGAATTTTGTATCCTGCAACTTTATTGAATGTATTTATCAGTTTTAAGTATTTTTTTGTTGTTGTTTAATGTGCGGGGATCTTTAGATTTTTCTACACATAAGATCATGTTGTCTGCAAAGAGGAACAACTTGACTTTTTCTTTTCAAATTTAGATGCTTTTATTTCTTTCTCTTGCCTGATTGGTCTGGGTAGGACTTCCAGTACCACAGTAAATAGGAGTGCCAAAGATGGGCATTCTTGTCTTGTTTCCGTTCTTAGAGAAAATGCTTTTAACTTCTCCCTATTCAGTGAAATGTTACCTGTGGGATTGCCATGTATGGTCCTTCCACTGTTGAAGCGTGTTTTTTATACACCTTTTTTTTATTGTTATGAAAGGAATGTTGGATTTTATTGAATGCCTTTTTTTCTGTGTTTCTTGAGATAACCATATGTATTTTGTCCTTCATTCTGTTGATTTAATGTATCACATTTATTGATTTCTGTATGTTGAACCATACTTGAATTTCTAGGATATGTTATATATTCCACTTAATCATAGCATATTTATTATTTTTTGATGTGTTTGATTCAGTTTGTTAGAATTTTGTTAAGAACTTTTGTGTCTGTGCTCATTGGGGATATTGGTCTGCAGTTTGATTTTTTGTTGTGTCCTTGTCTGGTTTTGTTTCAGGGTAATACTGTCCTTGCAGAATGACTTAGAAAAATAATCCTCTTCTTTAATTTTTTGAATGTTTTTATTGAAATGGTTAAAGAAGAATTTGTATTAGTTCCTCTTTACAAGTTTTGTAGAACTCAGCAGTAAAAATTTATAATTAAAAAAATTAATAAAATTTTAAAATTTTTGAAATTTATATATTATCTTTTTACTTGGTTAGTCTTGCTAGTGGTTTATCAATACAACTTTTTGGCTGGGCCCGGTGTCTCACACCTGTAATCCCAGCATTTTGGGAGGCCGAGACGGGCAGATCACCTGAGGTCAGGAGTTCGAGACCAGTCTGCCCAACATGGTGAAACCCCATCTCTACTAAAAATACAAAATTTAGCTGGTTATGGTGGCGGGTGCCTGTAATCCCAGCTACTGGAGCTGAGGCATGAGAATAGCTTCAACTTGGGAGGCAGTGATTGTAGTGAGCCGAGATCAAGCCATTGCACTACAGCCTGGGGGCCCGAGCGAGACTCCATTTCAAAAAAAAAAAAAAGTTTCCATTTTTTTGATCATTTATATTATCATTTAGTCTTCATTTCATTGAGTTTTGCTCTAATCTTTATTATTTATTGTATTTTAATAATTTTGGGTTTCATTTGTTTTTATTTTCTTTTTCCTTGAGGTACAATATTAAGTTGTTTGTTTACTACTTTTTTGATGCAAGCATTTATTACTGTAAACTTTCCTCTTAGCACTGCTTTTGCTATATCCCATAGGTTTTGGTACATTTTGTTTCCATTTTTATTTGTTTCAAGAAATTTTTTGGTTTACTTCTTAAGTTTTTCATTGAAACAATGGTCATTCAGGAGTATGTTGTTTAATTTCTATGTATGTACACTTTCCGAAATTCTTCTTGCTATTGATTTCTAATTGTAAACAATCATGTTATGAGAAGATACATATGTGACTATGATTTATTTTCATTAACTTTTCCCTTAGTCTCAAGAACAGTGATTGTCATTTAAGTTCTGGTACCTTCCCAGCAACAAATAAAAAATATTCAACTGCTTCAGAAAAATACTGTAATATGTATGTTACAGGAAGGAACATAGTTTTAGTACCATTATTTCTTCCAATATAAAAACACAGCTTTCTATTTTCAGTTATTATGCATTTTGGAAAGGCGATAAGATGCTATGTAGTGGGTTTGTTAATAAAATAATCTGGCTGATAGAAAGTGAACAAATTGCCACAGCCAACTTGCTAGTTTTCAAAGCCTTGGCATACAATGAAATTCAATTAACACAAAAGCTATATTGAGCATAATTGAATCTTGCTTTTATGATTCTGAAGACACTTAAGAACTTTTAGTGTTCCAGGGTCATCATTATGAATATAAATTCTTATTGGAATGTGGAAGTGCAAGATAATATGTTTCCAATTAACAAAAGTTTAGACAGGCAACAGGGCTGACTATATTGGTGTTTAAAGAGCAGGCAGGATTTTTTCTATAATTTATCCCCTGCTATACCTAAAAGGAGAATATTTTTTGAAGGACTTGGTTTTGTTGGGCTAGTTAATGTCATTGCTCATTCATTTATTCAAATAAATTTATTGAGAAATTAGTATGCTCCCATTTCTGAGGTGGAAGAAAAGTGATAAAGATCAATCTTTGTTACATATGCACTCATAGATAGAAATAAGTTAAATAATATGTTGTTTAAGATACTATTTATTTTTTTGTTTAGTCTATTCTGGGATCAAAATACATTGATTGTAATTGTACTTGGAAAAGGTCTGCCTGGTCTATGTAAATAAATGGCATTTGGAAATTATAAAACAGTAAAAATGTCCGATAAGGATAATTAGAATATCTGTCCTTACAGTGTCAAATATATTCTCTTTACTATATGATTACTTGAAATATAAGTATAAAACCTAAACAGTGATGTTTTGAGATATGCTTCCAAGTTCCTTAACACTGAGGATCTGGAAGAATTTTGACCTATGTGACTATGAGAATAGTGTCTGTTCTCATATATCCTTGATCAGCCTCTTCCAAGTTCTTCCGATCTTCTGTGTTTCCTATTATGATTTTCTCTTATACTATGTTTGCTGCAATTGACATCTTTTCTATTTAATGACCCTTATATTTTCAATCATTACATATGTGATTGTTTCAATCTCATTTAAAGTATATATTCTTATTATGTCTTATTTTCTGAAGATCTTGTTTCACTTTAATAGATCTAGCAAAATGTCAGTTTCCTCCTTCCTTGATAGCTATGGAAGTAAACTGATTATTTATTTTCAGGGTTATAGAGTTCTCTTCATAGCCCAATCACTCCTTCCTGCTTGAGACTTCTAAAGTTTGTGTTCTTCCTCAAATTTCCACAATATGAGTTTTTGAAAGTTACAATATATATATTGTATATATATGTAAATATGTATGTTTATATATAGATATATACACACATATATGTATTTATATATATTTTGCCCCCTTCTTGATACAGAGCAAGCTGAAAATGGATTCTAAACTGATAGACGTCTTTCTATTAATTAGTGGTAAGACTTATTTTCTGTATCACACAATTGAAAATCATTTTGTTGCTCAGGAAATCCCTGTTTAACCACGTCACACTCAATACTACATAAGACTTAAAAGAATACTCCCTGCTCCCAAGAAGAAATAAGACACATCAAATATTAGTTGAAAATATCTGCTATGGTTACATACACATAGATGTAGGTGTGAAACTTACTTTTACTTTTTTAAAAAGGATGGTGTGGAAATTTTCTTCAGTTTTCGTATCTGTAAACAGGTATATAATTCTAGCATTACTATACAGTATTATTTATCTTGGGGATAGTCAAGGTAGAGTGTGGATTAAATGTATATCTTGCGTTGACTGCTAAGTTGTGCTGTGGTAGTTAATTTAGCACTAATAATCTCAGCAGACCATGGAAGGTTGAATAGGAGGGTATCATTTTGGTAGACCATAGATCAACTAGGGCAGATCATAGGTAGATTGATAGATATAGCATATACATAGGCCCAGAATTTCACAAAATAAATTTGTTCATTAACAAACGTTGGGACTTTGCACAAAGAAAATAAAATCATAGTGATAGATATAACAGTTAAGAATTCATGTTCTGAAATCAGATATGCTTTGTTTGAATTCTAGAAGTATCACTTACTTTAGTACCTTTGATACCTTCCTATATTATATGTAAGAAAGAGGAAATAATACATGCCACATAAGAGTACTGCAATGATTCAATTAGTTAACATAGGCAAAGTACTCTCAACAGTGCCAAACATTTAGTCATTGCTCAATAGGTAGTAGCTCTATCATTTATATGAAGACAAGACATAATGAGATTTAAAATTACCATAGAAAGAGTAGATTACTTGGCTTTTGCTACAGATGGGAGACAAAGGTATTAAGAAAAGTATGGGGAATGGCAACCGACAACAAGGGAGGGTAGTGGGACCTAAAAATTATTTCCTCCTCATTATTTGCTGAATTTTTATAGAACCAATTAATGTATGTATGTACATATGTATGTATTCATTCAACAGTTATTTATTAAACACATACTAAGTGCAAGTACTATGCTTGGTACAAAGACCTAGCCTATAGTAGTGACACAAGGCAGGCATTTTCTCTACTTTCATGGAACTTACAGTCTAGTGAGGAAAAATATTAGAGTTTAGAAGAACCCGAAAAGATTTGTCTTGTCCAGTACTTCCAAACGTATGCTTTATAAAATGGTATTGTCTTATGAGATATTAATTCCTATTTGATAAATAAATGGGTTTCAATGATCAAATTTGATAAACAATGTATATTGTATCACCCTAATTGGAGATTTATAAAACATATTGAGTACATCAAATGCTTTGAGAAGTCCTGCAGTAAACTTGTTTACCTTGGTTTAATACAGCATTTCTAAAATATTTTTGACTGCAGAAGACTTTATTTTTGTACAAAATCTGTGAATGTCACATGGGATATAATAGACTTCATAGAATACAATTTGAAAAGGTCTGGTCTAATTCAATAATCTTATTTTGCAATTGACATAAAAATCAAAGAAAATACCTAGCTTAATTAATATTGCACAGTTTCTCATTGGAAAGGTAGGGGATTAGAAGTTTGGTCCGTGCTTTTTCCACCTTACCATGACGCTTCCTAGGAATGAAATTTTCTTTGTTTTACTTTATTACAGACACTTAAAAAGAGATTGTGAAGTATAATTTATTTTGTGAATGCCACATCACAAGTTTAACTTTAGATAATTCAGAGGATAAATTACATAATCAACATAAGGTCTGTCTTGAAAGCTAGAATAATCTAAAATATAATTGTATAAATTATCAGTTATAAAATATACATTTAGTATTTCTGTATTATACTTTGAATTATGTAAAACATTTTGTATTAGTCTGTTCTCATGCTGCTAATAGTGATATACCCAAGGCTGGGTAATTTATAAAAGAAAGAGGTTTAATTTACTCACAGTTCCACGTGGCTGGGGAGGCCTCACAATCACGGTGGAAGTCGAATGAGGAAGAAAGTTACATCTTACATGGCTCCAAGAGAGCGTGTGCAGAGGAACTGTCCTTTTATAAAATCATCACATCTCATGAGACTTATTCACTATCACGAGAATAGCACAGGAGAAACCTGACACCATGATTCAATTGCCTCCCACTGGGTCCCCCAGTGACTCATGGGGATTATGGGAACCACAGTTCAAGATGAGATTTGGGTGGGGACACAGCCAAACCATATCATATTTGATGGTATCATTAGAAATTATAATAACTTAATCTATAACTCCACATTGATTGTCCAAAACAGATCATCTGGCTATCTTAAATTAGGGGATTTTTAACAAAACAAAGTTTTAGTTTTATATTTTGGGGAAGAGAATCCCTCCTGTCCACTAGTGTGTTTGGTTATCTTGTTGAAGAATTAGCACAAATCATCCTCTCACTGTATTCCTACAAGTGCAAAAAGTGTTTTTAGTAGAGGAATTCTGCTTTGTTTTGTTTTGCTTTTGTTTTTTATAGACAGTGGAGACAAAAAAAAATGGTAGTTATTTGGTGCAAAGGTGTACAATTAAGCAATTTGCTATTCTCTGTTTTTCTGACCTCTTACCACAAATACTAGTCACAAAAGCTAACTATATTTTGATTACTTTTTAAAAAAATAAATAAAGAAAACAAACATAGAAACAAAAAAGGGGGTGGGGATTTAAAATAGCTCAATAATAAAGAGAACAGCAGCAAACTCTCACTGCTCTTTGAAAAAAATAGTTTTAACAAAGTAACCAGGAACCATTTTCTCTGGCTGAATATTGATTCCCCAGCGTGCTCTCAGTAAGTAATTAGAATGGCCCACTGAATATCAGCATCAGCTTGTTTATTCTCATTATTTTATCATTTTAAAAACCCTCTAGGTGATGAGACATGCAGTATAGAACATAATTACCATTATTAGCATACTAATTGGACACAAAAATAGGCCAACTACAAGGTAGCCAACTGAATAATTTCACATTAATCAAACACCATAGTGAATAAGCCTATTGTTAAATTGACAGCTACCATAATTGGCAATATTTTGCAGTGAAATATCAGAATTTCCTTGTAATATCTCTCCAGTGTCATATAATTTAGTAATTTCCCATGTTCCAATCTTCAAATGTGTATGTCTACCTCAGGTTCAAGAAAGCATTATGATCAGAATTCTAGTCTTTTCACAACTGGCCTAAGTGTTTAAAGAGAAGCTTTTTAGCCTTCAGCAAGAGATGTGAGTGATAATGCAACAATACAGCTACCAATTTAGTCACTTATTGCTGAGTATCAAGTTTTATTTCTAAATATGTATTGTTCCAAATTCAAAAGACTCTTGACCACATTAACAGTATCTTGCAGATGGTATATTTTATAAAAGTGCAAATATGATACCTGGTAGTAACCATTTACTTAACATTGTAACATTTTTTATGCATTATCAGTTATAAACTCTAATTGTTTCATGCCAGCAGTATTTTTTTTTTCTTTTCTGCAGATAAATAAAGATGGTCTAGACTAAAATTCTTGTTCAGTAGAAGAGACTCTATATGAGGACTCAGAATGGATAGAAGATGACCTTTTTCTGGCCTCCTGTGATGGCACTTTTATTAGATACCCTGCCTATTCAAATATCACTAATGGCCACCAGCTGCCCTCAGGAGTCGGCTTTCAATTGTGCACCATTTAAAACCTTCCACAGTATGACCCCAGCAGGTCTTTTACACTGATCCCCAAAATAAACCCTCTGTTCTAATCAGCCAATCTCCTCTATGCCAACCATACATGTTATAATCCTCTGATGTATATCTCCTGCACATGTTTTCTCCTCTTGGATAACTTGCACACCCTTCTTTTACACTTCTGAAAATCCTCTTTTTCTCAAAGATTAAGTCAAAGCCATCCTCCATGAAAAATTTCTTGACTACTGACACCAGGAATCATCTTTGCTATTTCTAAAGTTATATCATCTTTACTATTTCTTTTGCACACATTTATTTACTCAGAAAACACTGAGCACCTATTAAATGCCAGTCACAGTATTTGGCAACAAAAGAACAAAGATGTCTCTGACATAGTTCCTTCCTGAAGTTTCACAAGTATGGTTTTATCAAATTTAATTACTTCAGCTTCACTAACTTTCTTTCCTCCTCCATCATTCATTTTCTTTATTAGCACCTTTGACTGATTCCTCTAGAGCATGGACATCTGTTCCTATATTGGCTTCTGGACCTGGGTCTGACATTGAACTTTATTTTGTTCCTTCAATTGTCTGTACTTGTTTTTCCATTTATAAAATGAAGGAGATGAACTAGGTGAATAGTTTACATATTTAGCTGGACTTAAGAATCATTGTGTAGCATTTTAAATGTACAAGGGGTTGGATTAGAGCAACGTTTCCCAATTTTGGTTGCACATTAAAATTCTATGGGAAGTTTTAAAACCTGTTGAGCTACCCACAAAGAACAAGTTATTCAATTTCTGGGATGTCAGTATTTTCTAAAAGGCTAACCTAGGTAAATTTAATGTGTCGATGTTTTCTAACAGGCTGAACCAAGTGAATTTAATGTACAGTTGAGAACAACTGAACTTTCTGATTCTGATTTGTAGGGCCTTATACTTTAAAAAACATTAAAGTAATTTAAAAGTAATTTATAAGACTTTAGCAAGTCCATAACATTGAATATTAAGAAGGCAGTAACACTAATGTGTGGAGCAAGACATTTTTAAAAATGTGTTTCAGGACTTGGTGAAACTCTATGACAATTTTGAAAAAAGAAAATGTGACATTACCTTTATGTATTATCAGGCTTAATCAACATAACCGTTTTCTAAGTTAACACATGGTCTAATTCACTTAGGAGATTAAACAAATATTAGACATTTAATTGTGACTTATGAAAGAGATACAAGATTCAAGAATAGACACAAATCCCATTTCTGACAGAAAACACTGAACTTTTGCAACATTTCACTCTTGGGGGTTAGCTTTTCGTCATCTATTTGTGTTACATTAAAAAAGAGTCCTTGGATGAGTCTTTGGCCTGAATATAGCTCTGCAGCTAGATCATACCTAACTTGCAAACCTCACAGGAGAGAGCTGTGAAATGCATCTCATAGCTAGCTGTAAGAAGTGTATCGGTTGTGATGTTGGCCCAAATGCTATAACAGATATCTAGAATCAAAGTGATAGTCGCTTAGAGGCAATAAAATTTGTTTTTATCTCATGCAAAGTTTGTCTTTATACTCCAGGGCTGATATGGTAACTCTACAACTATTACAGACCTATTATACTTCCAAATTGTTGCATCTACAGCCTAAAAATGCAGCTTTCACGTTTTGGCCTGAAATGGCTGTCTCAGCTCCCATTTATTGTATTCACATCCCATCTAGTAGGAAGGAGAAAATGTGAAAAATGGAGAATATTATTTATCCTTAAGGGGAATACCTCAGCTATTGCACACATCACTTTTCTCACATCTCATGGCCAGAACTTAGCCATGTGGCCAGATGTTGCTGTAAGTGAGGCTTACAAATGTGGTGTTCGGCTGAGACGCAGTATGCTCAAATAACAATTTTGCTAGTACATAAGAAGTTGGGGAAAATTGTTAATTTCTGTCAGAGACAGAATGTTGTAATAACTTGACCAATTATTTCCTTTACTAAGGTCCTTCAATGTTCATAGCTAAGGACAGATTAACTCTTTATTTCCATCCTCAGCTGGGCTCCCTACTCTCCACACTCACATTATCACCACCTATAAAGTCACCTTCACTATAGTCTCTGAGACCAATCAATTTTATTTTTATTTATTTATTTATTTATTTATTTATTTATTTTTTGCTACTCATCAAACTATTTTTTCTTTTGGAGCCATTCTACCTACTACTAATGAAGTTGTTGGGTCTAGGTGACTTAACTCTTCTGATTTTTGGCAGGTGGTACATGAACACATAGCTTAAGATCAATTAATTTGATTCTCCAACTTGAGACTATGAATATAAATCAGGGGAAATAAAGAAGTAGAAATGCTTTAGAGTTAATTTGGCATATGTCAGTGGTAACTTTTATGCTATCAGTGAAATTCAGTATTCAGTGGTGGCTACAGTGATAGTGTTACCCTAACTATGTTTGACCTTGGCTGTATTTCCTGTTTTCTTTGGTTTCTGACATTTTTCTTTACTTGGTAGTGGGTAGTTACTATTTAATGAATACAGAGTTTTAGTTTTGCAAGATGAAAAAATGTTTCAAGATAGATGGTGGTGACAGTTGCTCAGTAATATAAATGTACCTAATGCTAATAAATTGTACTCATAAAAAAGGTTAAGATGGTAGAGTTTATATGTATTTTACCAATTTTTTAAGAAATAAAAAAGAAATAAAAACATTTTCAGGTTTAACAAAATCTGAGGAAGATTATCACCAACACACCACTTTTCCACAAAAAGCTAAAGATGCTCCTTAAAGTTGAAACAAAAAGTCAGTAACTAGAAGTTGTACAAAGAAATTAAAAAATCTCTGCTGAAAGCCAACATTACTATATTTTGGTTTTTAATTGAACTTTTTATCCCTTTAATAATATGAAAGAAAAATCCATAAAAAATAATTATAGTGGGCATACAATATAAAATTACATGATTTGTGACAACAACATAATGGAGGAGCAGATCTTATTAGAAGCAAAATGTTTGCTAATGAAGCTAAGTTGGTCTCAATTGAATCTAGATTGCTATAAATGTAAGTTGTTAATTGTGATTCTCATGGTAACCATTAGGAAAATATCTAAAAAATACACTCAAAAGGAAATGAGAAGATAATAAATGATGCATTTAAAAAATCAACTAAACACAAAAACATATTGGAGACAATGAGAAACAAAAAAGGTATAACACACACAGAAAATAAATAGCAAAACAGCAGAAATAAATCTTCCCTTAACATTATATTTTTGTAAATTAATTAAACTCTGAAATCAAAAGTCAGAAATTGGCAGAATTGAATTACATTAAAACATGATCCAACTGTATGCTGTCTACAAGTTATTCACTTTAGATTATAAGTTCAAATAGGTGAAAACTGAAAGAATAAAAAACATTTCATGAAAATAGCAACCAATAGAGAACTAGAGTACTATATTAATCTCAGCCAAAATAGATTTTAAGGCAAGATCTGTTGCAAGATCAAATAAATACATTGTATATTGTAAGAGTCACTATAGTAAGAAAATATACTAATTGTAAATATATTTGCACCAAACTTCATAGTCACAAGTTATACAAAGTAAACATTGACAAAATTGAAGGCAGAAAAGAGAGTTCTATGATAATAATTGGAAACTTCAATGCCCTATTTTTCATAATGAATAGATAGTAGGTTGAAGGAGAGTTAGGGAACTTGACTAACACTATAAACCAATCAGATGTAGTAGATATATATCAAACATTTATAGTAAAATAGTAGACACACAATTCTCTCAGAAGCAAATGGAATATTCTCCAGGATAGACCACATTTTAGAATACAAAACAAGCCTCTATGGATTTTAAGGAGTAGATATCATACAGAGTATCTTCTCTGACCACAATGGAATGAAGCTAGAAATTAATTGCAGGAGTATAACTAAAAAAATCACACATGTGTCAAAATCAAACAACATAATCTTGAACAACCAATGGGTCAAAAAAAGTATTCACAAGGGAAATTAGAAAATACTTAGAGATCGAGGCTGGGTGGGGTGGCTCGTGTCTGTAATCCTAGCACTTTGGAAGGCTGAGGTGGGTGGATTACTTGAGGTCAGAATTTTAAGACCAGCCTTGCCTACATGGTGAAACCTTGTCTCTATTAAAAATACAAGCCAGGTATGGTGGCATGCACCTGTAATCCTAGGTACTTGGGAGGCTGAGGTGAGAGACTCTTTTGAATCCAGGAGGTGGAGGTTGCAGTGAGCATAGATCATGCCAGAGAAAGACCCTATTAGAAGAAGAAGAAGAGGAAAGAAGAAAGAAAGAAAAAGAAAAATGAAAGAAAAGAAGAAGGGAAGAAAAAGAAAGAAAGAAAGAAGGAAAGAAGGAAAGAAAAGAAAGAAAGAAAGAAAGAAAGAAAGAAAGAAAGAAAGAAAGAAAGAAAGAAAGAAAGAAAGAAAAGAAAGAAAGAAAGAAAGAAAGAAAGAAAGAAAGAAAGAAAGAAAGAAAGAAAGAAAGAAAGAAAGAAAGAAAGAAAGAAAGAAAGAAAGGAAGGAAGGAAGGAAGGAAGGAAGGAAGGAAGGAAGGAAGAAAGAAAGAAAGAAAGAAAGAAAGGAAGGAAGGAAGGAAGGAAGGAAGGAAGGAAGGAAGGAGGAAAGGAAGGAAGGAGGAAAGGAGGAAAGGAGGAAGGAGAAAGAGAGGAAGGGAGGAAGGAAAACACTTAGAGATCAATAAAAACTAAAACAAACATATCAAAACTTATGAGATTTAGTAAAGGCAGGACTCAGAGGGAATTTTACAGCAGTAAATGCCTACATTAAGCAAAAATAATGGTCTCAAGTTAATACCCTAACTATGCAGATTAAGGAACTAGAAAAAATAGAACTTCAAGTTAAACCCAAGGGTTGAATAAAAAAATAATTATAGCTGAGATAGGTGAAATAGGTTATGGAAAAACAATAGAGAAATCGGTGCAATCAAAAGTTGGTTCTTCGAGAAGACCAACAAAAATGACAAACCTCTAGCTAGACTGGTGGAAAAAAAGGGAGAAAAGATACAAATGAGTAAAACAGGAAATGATATTGGGAGCATTACTATTTGGGACCTTACAGATATAAAAGTCAATTGTAAGACAATACTGTGTGCAACTATATGTAAACAAAATAGATGACCTAGATGAAGCGGACAAATTATTAGAAAGCCATAATTTGTTAAAACTGACTCAAGAAGAAATGGAAAATATGAATAGTCCAATAATAAAAAACTGAAACAGTTCTAACTCCTTTTTCTTGTTCCCAAAGTAAAGCCCAGAAACATGTGGCTTTCTTGGTAAATACTATCAAACATTTAAAGAATTATTGCCAATCCTTATTAATCTTTTGCAAATGATACAAGAGAAGGGACTACTTTTTAACTAATTTCATAAGGCAATTTTTTTTTTTTTTGAAACTGAATCTCACACTATTGCCCAGGCTGGAGTGCAGTGGCACAATTTCAGCTCACTGCAGTCTTAGCCTCCTAGGTTCAAGTGATTCTCTTGCCTCAGCCTCCAACGTAGCTGGTATTATAGGCACCTGCCAGCATGCCCAGCTAATTTTTGTATTTTTAGTAGAGATGGGGTTTCACCATATTGACAAGGCTGGTCTTGAACTACTGACCTTGTGATCTGCCTGCCTTGGCCTCCTAAAATGCTGGGATTACAGGTGTAAGCCACCGCACCCGGACAGGCTATCATTATTCTGATGCAAAAACCAGGTAAACTCATCACAGAAAATTACACATCAATATCACTCATGAATATAGATACAATTTCCTCAAAATACACTTGAAAAAAAGACTCAAAAGCATGCAAAGAGGATAATATCACCATGACTTAGTTGAATTTATCCCAATAATGAAAGGATGTTTTAAGAAAATTAATAGAATGAAGAACAAAAAAGCACATGATCATCCTGATTGATAGAGAACAATCATTTGACAGCATTAAACACCTTTTCATGATAAAAACACATGGAAAACTAATACTGTAAGGAAACTTCCTCAACATAATAAAGGGCCTTTTGAAAGACCCACGGCTAACATCCTACTCAATAATGTCATACTTAAAGTTTTCCTCCTAAGATCAGGGACAAGACAAGGATGTCCATTTTTACCTCTTCCATTTAATATTGCACAGAAGTTCTAGACAGGGCAATTAGGCAAGGTAATAAAAAAATTAAAAGCTTCCAAATTGTAAAGAAAGAAATAACTTAGCATGTCCACAAATATTGAAATGTCCACTAAAAAGACTTTTTAATATATTTAAGAATTTATGCAACGTTCCAGGGTACAAGATCAGTACACAGAACCAGTTTAGTTTCTATGTACCAGCAATGAACAAGAAAGAAGTTTTTTAAATGTATTTTTACAATTTAAAGTTTTTTTAAATTATTAAAATTTAGTAATAAATGTAACTAAGACACGGAAACACTTGTATGGAAACAACAACACAACATTGCTGAAAGATGTTAACGACCTAAAAATATGAAAAGAAATTCTGTTCTCATGGATTGAAAGACTTAATATTGTTAAGATATCAATAAAACCCAAATAAATCTATAGTCAATGTCTCTAATAACATCTCAATGCCTTTTTTTCCAGAAATGAATAAAATTGATCATTAAAATTGCATAGAATTGTAAGGGTCCCCGAATAGCCAAAAGAATCTTGAGAAGGGACAATAAAGTTGGAAGAACCACAGTTGTTAATTTCAAAACATACCCCAAAGGTAACTGGCATAGGACAGATATCTAGTGCTATGGACTAGAACTGACTATCCAGAATAAACTCATATATCAATTACCATTGATTTTCAACATTGCCAAGTTCATTCAATGGGGGAAATAACAGTCTGTTTAACAAATTTTCATAGGAGAGCTGCATATTCACTTGCCAAAGTAGACACCTATGCCACTCCAGATATAAAAATTAACTCGAAATGTATCAATGACCCAATTTTAAGAGTTAAAATAATAAAAGTTCGTTAGAAGAAAACACAGGGGTAAGTCTTCATGGTTTTGGGTTTGGCAATGGTTTTTTAGATATGACACCAAAATCATGAGCAGCAAAAGAAACAAATAGATAATTTGGACTTTAACAAAATTTAAAAATTTGTGCATCAAAGGACATTATCAACAAAGTGAAAACCCACAGAATAAAAGAAAATATTTGCAATATCAATCAAGAGTCTAGTATCAAGAAAATATAAAGACAAATAAGACAAACATTCCAATTAAAAATGGGACTAAAACATAAAAAGATGCTTAATATCATTAGTCATTAGGAAAATGCAAATTAATACCACAAGCGGATACTGTTTCACTCCCATTAGGAATGAAAATAAGTGTTGACAGAGATGTGGAAAATTTGGAACACTCATACATTGTTATCGGAATGTTTAACAGTTTTCTCACTGTGGAAAATAATTTGGTAGTTCCTCCAAAAGTTGAGCATAGAATTACCACATGACCCGGTAATTCTACTTCTGGTGTATACTAAAATAATTTAAAATAGATACTCAAACAAGCACATGTAAAGACATCTTCATAGCAGCACTATTTACAATAGCCAAAATGTAGAAACGTCCCAACTGTTTATGAATAGAACAATGAAAGACAAATTGTGTTATGTACACACAAGGGAATATTATTTAGCCATATAAATAAGTTAATCTCTGATAACAGTTAAAGCATGGATGAAGCTCCAAAATGATATGCTAAATATTAGAAGTCAGCCATAAAAGATCACCTATTGTATGACTCCATTTACATGAAATATCTATCAGAGAAGGAAAAAATTCTTAGACAGAGAATACAAATGGTGGTTTCCAGGGTCTTGAGACAGGGGAGAATTGGGAAAACTGCTTAATGGGTGAGGTTTTTTTCTTTGGAATGACAGAAATATTTCAGAACTATATAGGGGTGGTGATCACATGAAGTTGTGAATGTAATAGATGCCACTGAGTTGTTTTTAATAATGGCTAATTTTATTTTACATGAACCGCACCTCAATGAACTATTTAAAAAATAGTTTTGTACTTTAGAAGGAAGTCTTCTACCATTATTCGTAGTAATAAGTGCACTGAATTAAAAGAGGAAACACTTACCTGAACATTTAAAGTTGTCCATGTCACTGGATAGGTAAGCAGGCAAAAAATATATAGTTATGATTTTGGCTAAAATTATTGATCCTGACTCCTACTACTCAATGGTTACAGAGAAAAAATATGGTCAAAATTCAAGTGATATCTTGTATTTTTTTCTAAAAAAAATATATATATATGCAGTGGTAAAAGTTAATGGAAAATTACTCTAACAATTTAAGCTAACAAACCATGGTGAGTAATATAAAAAGAACAATCACAACTTATCATTCATTTCAGTGGCAGAGGTAGCAACATCCAGTTTTTAACAACAGTGGCAGTGATATCTTTTTTTTTTTTTAATTATACTTTAAGTTATAGGGTACATGTGGATAACGTGCAGGTTTGTTACATATGTATACCTGTGCCATGTTGGCGTGCTGCACCCATCAACTCGTCAGCACCCATTAACTCGTCATTTACATCAGGTATCACTCCCAATGCAATCCCTCCCCCCTCCCCCCTCCCCACGATAGGCCCCAGTGAGTGATGTTCCCCTTCCCAAGTCCAAGTGATCTCATTGTTCAGTTCCCACCTATGAGTGAGAACATGCGGTGTTTGGTTTTCTGTTCTTGCGATAGTTTGCTGAGAATGATGGTTTCCAGCTGCATCCATGTCCCTACAAAGGACACAAACTCATCCTTTTTTATGGCTGCATAGTATTCCATGGTGTATATGTGCCACATTTTCTTAATCCAGTCGGTCACTGATGGACATTTGGGTTGATTCCAAGTCTTTGCTATTGTGAATAGTGCCGCAATAAACATATGTGTGCATGTGTCTTTATAGCAGCATGATTTATAATCCTTTGGGTATATACCCAGTAATGGGATGGCTGGGTCATATGGTACTTCTAGTTCTAGATCCTTGAGGAATCACCATACTGTTTTCCATAATGGTTGAACTAGTTTGCAATCCCACCAACAGTGTAAAAGTGTTCCTATTTCTCCACATCCTCTCCAGCACCTGTTGTTTCCTGACTTTTTAATGATTGCCATTCTAACTGGTGTGAGATGGTATCTCATTGTGGTTTTGATTTGTATTTCTCTGATGGCCAGTGATGATGAGCATTTTTTCATGTGTCTGTTGGCTGTATGAATGTCTTCTTTTGAGAACTGTCTGTTCATATCCTTTGCCCACTTTTCGATGGGGTTGTTTGTTTTTTTCTTGTAAATGTGTTTGAGTTCTTTGTGTAGATTCTGGATACTAGCCCTTTGTCCGATGAGTAGATTGCAAAAATTTTCTCCCATTCTCTAGGTAGTGGCAGTGATATCTTAATCATGCTGCTCAAATGGTATGGCCTAATTTGTAATTCCTGCCACCTGGCTTCTTTTGGTACTTGCCTGTTCTCCCAAGTCTGATTATCCAGTTTTCCAGCCCTATTCTGCTTATAATGACCAAAGTGACTTCCTGTCATTTGCCACTAACAAACTTGATTGGACAAGAGTATCTGCACTCTCCCAACCTAGCCTACCATCAAACTCCAGATTTTACTGTTTAGGTTCCCTCTTTGCATTTCCTCTAGTCAGTTACTTTTACATCTATCACCTGCTTTCCTCCTTGTATCCTTATTTTCTGAAACTCTTTGATATATAGTGTTTAGATCATTTCTCTTCTGTTCCTCTGGTCCTATTGAGTGCTCAAAATATAGCCCCCAGGGGGCAGGGGCAAGGCCCTGGAGTAAATGGAACAAGGTTCACTAACAGATATTGTACTTACACACACACACACACACACACACACACGACTCCACTTCCCTATGCATAGTCCTACATCATGGAAAAACTGTTGATCTATACTTCTCAATGTGCATGTATATTTAAGGACACTTTGTGCACTGCCAAATCTCTATTAAAAATGATATTAATACTTCAGGTAACCATTAGTGGCTATAAAAATCTGACAATACTCTAGACACTTGCAATCCAGTAGAATAAAACCAAAGCAATCAACCAAACAAACAAACAAAATAGGAAAACTTTCTGAAGCCACTTTCTCTTCCATTTACAGACAAAATCTTAAATATGGCCAACAGTTGATCAGGTCACAGAAAGGTTACTTAAACATCTGTTTTAGCCGAAACTATGTCTATATCGAGTCTCCTTAAAACAGTAGTGTCTTTTGAGATATTATTAAATACCCCAAGATAAAAAAGGAATTATATTTTAAAAGCTTGAGAAATGCTGAGTTTAAAACTGTACAACAGTTGTTCTTACTCTAGAACTTATCAAATTATTTAATATATCAATGTGTGATGTAAACACCAAGGAAAGAAGTGGAATATCCAGCTGTTTCTTTTTTTTTTTTTTTTTTGAGACGGAGTCTCGCTCTGTTGCCCAGACTGGAGTACAGTGGCCCGATCTCAGCTCACCGCAAGCTCCGCCTCCCGGGTTTATGCCATTCTCCTGCCTCAGCCTCCCGAGTAGCTGGGACTACAGGCGCCCGCCACCTCGCCCGGCTAGTTTTTTTTTTTTTTTTTTTTGTATTTTTTAGTAGAGACGGGGTTTCACCGGGTTAGCCAGGATGGTCTCGATCTCCTGACCTCGTGATCCGCCCATCTCGGCCTCCCAAAGTGCTGGGATTACAGGCTTGAGCCACCGCGCCCGGCCTCCAGCTGTTTCTTAAATATATTTGATGACCTTTTTTTCTTACACAGCCCATTAATTGAGACCAACTGAAAACACTTGTGTTCTGATGAATATGGTTTGTAAAGTCTATGTGATTTTAAACACCTACATAGCGTTTTCCCTGCTAAAATGACTGACCCTTTTGATACTGGAGAGAAAGAATACCAGAATAATATTTGGGATTTACCCTAAAAAAGAGAAAACAGAGCCAAGTCTTCCCCTCTGAGTACCTCCATCCGTCTACTTTACTCAGAGGTTTCTGTAAGGCAATTTCTGCAACAACAACAAAAATCCATTCTGTACTCTCGTACTCTCATGCTGTTTCACCATTCAAGAGGTAGAGTCTATTTTCCTTTTTTCTTGATAGTAGGGAGCCTTGTGACTTCCTTTGACCAACAGACTGCCGTGGAAGTGACTCTGTACCAGTTCTACACCTAACCTTTAAGACTGTTAATAGCTTCTGATTTCCCTCTCTTAGGAGCTAGCCATCATAAAAAGAAGTAGGTACGCCGTGCTAAAGAGAAAAGTTATTTTGAGAAAAACAGGTCCTGGAAAATTAGAGACTACACTGGGAAAAGAGAGAGTCCAAGGTAGCCCCCAATCATTCCACACAAGCTGAGGCACTAAATATATGAGTAAGACCATTTTGTATCTTCCATCTAGAGTTGAGCTTCTCAAGCAAATACTATGTAGAAAGGAGACCGTCCCTTCTGAGCCCTACCCAAATTCCAGAATCGTGAGTAAGTAAATGACTTTTACTGTTTTAAGATAGTAAGTTTTGGGGTATATTTTTATGTAGCAATAAATAGCTGAGAGAGTTACTTTTCCTTTTAGAAAATTAACTGGACTGATCAACACCTACCCCTTGAAAATATCCACAGTGCTATCCAAAAAGTGATATTTTGACATAAAATTACTAGAAATAAAATTATTTGAACAGTAATATGGCTTCTTTAATATAAAATAACAGTATAAAATGGACGTTCATGAAAATTAAAGCAGACCTTTCCAACGTGTCTATCTGACCAGCAAAGGATTCTTAGCTAATAGGGGAAATAAGGGCTATTAAACTTGGAACCACATAATAATATTTCTATGACTAGCCTCATATATATAGAAAGAGAAAGCCGATGATTTCTCACACAAGGAGGAGATATGAGCCTATGAGAGATTCATCTCTTTTTATAAGCTCAGTTAATCAAATGCCTCTTGTTTGAGGCTTCTTTTAAAGAAAACACTCTCTGGCGTCGGCAATTGTCCAATATGCTTTAATACTTAACGTCCTCAAGCAAGGAACTCAAGGGATTTTTCAGACTAGTGATTTCTGTTTCACAGTGCACTTTGAGAAGCTGATAAACAATGCCAATGCACTTCCTAGAAAAATGTCCATACAGACATTCCCAATTTTGCATTTGATTGTAGAAGATTAATAGAATAGCTTAACTCCAATCATATTGCCTCTAGTCATCCATGGAGATTGGGGATGGGTCACAAACCACAGATTAAGGACCCCTTTCTAAATCTGAGGTAAATTTTGCTTAAATGCAGTTATCTAAAATAAAGCAAAATGAGAAAACTTGAGTGTGTCAAGTGGCACAATTCTTTTGGAAGATAATTGTATAATGTACATAGAAGGCTTTAGAATTTCCCAGTAGCAATTCTGCTTCAATCAACGTTATTTGTAAGATCAGTAATTTGATTAGAATTTATATAAAAATACTATCATCACAGGCCAAAAAAATGGAAAATATAGTAAATATTCACAAAAAGAATTGGTTAAATAAATTATAAAACGTTCATACTATGAAGTATTATGAGGCTATTAAAATGGTATTTCTGAAGTATTTTAAATGACATGAAAAGATGTTCACACTATAATGTTAAATGAATAAAATGAGATAAAAACCTGTAAATACATTAAAAGATCTACTATGTTTTCTATGCCATCTTTGTGTGTGTATTCAAATTTATATAGAAGTCTATGCAATATTGAAATTAAATATGGCAAAATATAAAAATTGGTCTTCTCTGGATGATGAGATTATGGACAATAGAATTATAGATAATTTAAATTTAATTTTATTAGTTTTATTTTTATACATTAATTTAGTTGTGCATTTGAGTAACATTGGATTGAATAACACTTGTGTACACACACACACACAAACACACACACACACAAACATCAACATTGAGAGAGAAAGAACAAGGCCCCATCCCCAGATATTTTGATTTTATAATTCTAGAGTGGGTCCCAAACATCTGTATCAAAAAGGAAAAAAAAGGGGGAGATATACTTTGATTCTGATGCGTAGACAAGGTTTACAAGCTTTGCTTTATGGTATTTTCTATAATTTAAGTGTATCATCTGTATGAGAATATATATATATATAGTGCTCTGATCATGTTGAAAATAAGGAATATTTTCAATACCAGCCTGAGGAAAACATGCAAAAAAGGCATAAATATGTCTTTAGTATTGTTCTCAATATCACTTTTTGAATACTTATCTTGCTCCTGACAGTCTTTGTCACCGTTACCCATGTAATTTTCTGGAAAAATCAGGACTCCATGCTCAATACACTGTTAACAAACCATGTGAGAACTCAGCAGAGAATGTTTTATGCTGAGATTTCCCAACATATATTGCCCAAAACATTAGCTCAGCAGGTTGTTGTTAGTGGGCATTTCAAGAAATCAAGATTTCAAAACCAAGTATGTTTGAGGAATACTGAGTATAAAAAAACAAAAAAAAAGTAAACACATCTATTTAATGAAACACTCTTTAAAAGATGTAACGTACTAGATACCTTGTAAGTCATGTTGAGGATCGAAGAGTAGACTGTAATGTGTAATGTTTCCAAACTTATTTGGCCACGGAAACCCCTTTTAATCAGTAATATCTTGAGATACTAACTAGAGTTCCAAAGAAGGCAGTTAGAAAAGCATTACTTGCCGTTTCTCCCTTTTTCTCAAAACTAATTTTATTGGAAACTCTGAAAGTCTGCAAACCTTTATATTTGAAAAGAATAAATGTGTTATTGTGCAACTTTGGTTCCTGTGAGAGGTTAATGAGGGAGGTGTTGTGGAGCAGGAGACTTCCCAACTACTGTGAGAATTACACTTAGAGCCTTTCCTGCTGATTCGCAAGGTTAGCTCTGGTGTTTGGTTTCACCTGTAATCTAAACAACTGAGGTCAATACAGTCTGTGTACTAATGGAATATCTGCATAGAGAAAAATGTGTTCTTGTCTGCACTCAAACCAGAGTTAAGCTGTTTAGTGCTGTGTGGTGCTATAAAGCCACAGATTGCCTCAAGTGAGCTCCCTTGTGAATCAACCTCAAAGAATTTGCTTTCCACACAAGAAAACAGATTTTAAACATGAAGAATAGACCTGTTAGTTCTAATCCTCTACCAAATGAATCACCCTCTGAGTAATCATGAGATCAAATAAGAATACCTCCTAACTTTCCCCCAAGGACAAATAACCACAGAAAGGGGAGAGATGCTAAAATTTAGTTCCCCTGAAAACTGTCTGAATACATGCCCTTAACAAAGACTTTTGACATGTTCTGTAGGTGTTTTCTAGTCTTACATGTCAACTCAGTGATATCTAGACTTGCACTGAATAAATGGAATCTTGCATAAGGGTTTTCTTGAGTCCGGGTATATAGATACATGAAACATGTAGGTATTTATCCTTTTATGTTTGGAAGAGTAAGAACGGCATTCCTAATTTTTTTTTTTATTATATTTTAAGTTCTGGGATACATGTGCAGAACATGCAGGTTTATTACATAGGTATACACGTGCTATGGTGGTTTGCTGCACCCATCAACCCATCATCTACATTAAGTATTTCTCCTAATGCTATCCCTCACCTAGCCACCCAACCACCAACAGGCCCTGGTATGTGATGTTCCCCTCCCTGTGTCCATGTGTTCTCATTATTCCACTCTTGCTTATGAGTGAGAACATGCAGTGTTTGGTTTTCTGTTCCTGTGTCAGCTTGCTGAGAATGATGGTTACCAGCTTCATCCATGTCCTGGAAAAGCACATAAACTCATCCTTTTTTATGACTGCATACTATTCCATAGTGTATATGTACCACATTTTCTTTATCCAGTCTATCATTGATGGGCATTTGGGTTGGTTCCAAGTCTTTGCTATTGTGAATAGTGTTGCAATAAACAGACGTATGCATGTGCCTTCTTAGTAGAACGATTTGTAATCCTTTGGGTGTTTACCCAGTAATGGGATGAAAGGGTCAAATGGTATTTCTGGTTCTAGAACCTTCAGGAATCACCACACTGTCTTCCACAATGGTTGAACTAATTTACACTCCCACAATGGTGTAAAAGCATTCTTATTTCTCCACATGCTCTCCAGCATCTGTTGTTTCCTGATTTTTTAATGATCGCCATTGTAACTGGCATGAAATGGTGTCTCATTGTGGTTTTGATTTGCATTTCTCTAATGACCAGTGAAGATGAGCTTTTTTTCATATGTTTGTTGGGTGCATGAATGTCTTCTTTTGAGAAGTGTCTGTTCATATCCTTTGTCCACTTTTTGATTTTTTATTTATTTTTTATTTTTTGTAAATTTGTTTAAGTTCCTTGTAGATTCTGGGTATTAGCCCTTTGTCAGTTAGATAGATTGCAAAAATATTCTCCCATTCTATAGGTGCCTGTTCACTCTGATGATAGTACCTTTTGCTGTGCAGAATCTTTTTAGTTTAATTAGATCCCATTTGTCAATTTTGGCTTTTGTTGTCATTGCTTTTGCTATATTAATCATGAAGTATTTGCCCATGCCTATGTCCTGAATGGTATTGCCTAGGTTGTCTTCCAGGGTTTTTATGTTTTTATGGTTTTAGGTCTTATGTTTAATTCTTTAATCCATCTTGAGTTAATTTTTGTATAAGGTGTAAGGAAGGGGTTGAGTTTCAGTTTTCTGCATGTGGCTAGCCAGTTTTCCCAACACCATTTATTAAATAGGGAATCCTTTCCACATTGCTTTTCTTTGTCAGGTTTGTAGAAGATAAGATGGTTGTAGATGTGTGGCACTATTTCTGAGCTCTCTGTTCTGTTCCATTGGTCTATATATCTGTTTTGGTATGAGTACCATGCTGTTTTGGTTACTACAGTCTTGTATTATAGTTAGAATTCAAGTAGCATGATGACTCCAGTTTTGTTCTTTTTGCTTAGGATTGTCTTGGCTATACGAGCTCTTTTTTGGTTTCATATAAAATTTAAAGAATTTTTTTCTAATTATGTGAAGAAAGTCAATGGTAGTTTGATATTAGACAGATCGATGAGACAGAAAATTCACAAAGATATTCAGGAATTGAACTCAGCTCTGGATCAAGAGGACCTAGTAGACATCTACAGAAGTCATGACCCCAAATCAACAGAATATACATACTTCTCAGCATCACATAACACTTATTCTAAAATTGACCACATAATTGGAAGTAAAACACTCCTCAGCAAATGAAAAAGACTGGTAATCATAACGAACAATGTCTCAAACCACAGTGCAATCAAATTAGAACTCAGGATTAACAAACTCAACTCAAAACCACACAACTACAAGGTAACTGAACAAACTGCTCCTGAATGACTAGTGGGTAAATAAGGAAATTAAGGTAAAAATAAATAAGTCCTTCAAAACCAGTGAGAACAAAGACATAACGTACCAGAATCTCTGCAACACAGCTAAAGCGTGTTTGGAGGGAAATTTACAGCACTAAATGCCCCCAGGAGAAAGCAGGAAAGATGTAAAATTGAAATACTAACATCAAAATTAAAACAATCAGAGAAGCAAGAGCAAACAAATGTAACAGCTACTAGAAGACAAGAAATAACTAAGATCAAGGCAGAAATGAAGGAAATAGAGGTGAAAAAAACCCTTCAAAAAATCAAAGAATGACTGTACTGGAGCAAGATGGCCGAATAGGAACAGCTCCAGGCTCCAGCTCCCAGCGCTAACAACACAGAAGACCGGTGATTTCTGCATTTTCAACTGAGGTACTGGGTTCATCTCACTAGGGAGTGCCAGACAATCAGTGCTGGTCAGCTGCTGCAGCCTGACCAGCGAGAACTGAAGCAGGGGGAGGCATTGCCTCGCCGGGGAAGCACAAGGGGGAAGGGAATCCCTTTTCCTAGCTAGGGGAACTGAGACACACAACACCTGGAAAATCGGGTAACTCACATCCCAATACTGCGCTTTACCAAGGGTCTTAGTAAAGAGGCACACCAGGAGAATACCTCCCACACCTGGCCGGGAGGGTCCCACGTGCACAGAGCCTCCCTCATTGCTAGCATAGCAGTCTGCAATCTAAGGCAAGGCAGCAGCGAGTCTGGGGGAGGGGTGCCTGCCATTGCTGAGGGTTAGGTAGGTAAACAAAGCTGCTGGGAAGCTTGAACTGGGTGGAGCTCACAACAGCTCAAGGAGTCCTGCTTCTCTCTGTAGACTCCACCTCTGGGGACAGGGCACAGCTAAACAAAAACAAAAACAAAAAAAAGCAGCAGAAACCTCTGCAGATGCAAAGGACACTGTCTGACAGCTTTGAAGAGAGCAGTGGATCTCCCAACATGAAGGTTGAGATCTGAGAATGGACAGACTGCCTGCTCAAGTGGGTCCCTGACCCCGGGGTAGCCTAACTGAGAGACATCCCCCACTAGGGGCAGACCAATACCCCACACCTCACACGGTGGAGTACATCCCTGAGAGGAAGCTTCCAAAGCAAGAATCAGAGAGGTACACTCGCTGTTCAGCAGTATTCTATCTTCTGCAGCCTCTGCTGCTGATACCCAGGCAAACAGGGTCTGCAGTGGACCTCAAGCAATCTCCAACAGACCTACAGCTGAGGGTCCTAAGTGTTAGAAGGAAATCTAACAAACAGGAAGGACACCCACACCAAAACCCCATCAGTACGTCACCATCATCAAAGACCAGA
>NW_012100643.1:358839-359156 GCF_000951045.1 Mandrillus leucophaeus | reverse complement strand
GAGTTTCTTCACAGAATTGGAAAAAACTGCTTTAAAGTTCATATGGAACCAAAAAAGAGCCCACATTGCCAAGACAATCTTAAGTCAAAAGAACAAAGCTGGAGGCATCACACTATCTGACTTCAAACTATACTACAAGGCTACAGTAACCAAAACAGCATGGTACTAGTACCAAAACAGAGATATAGACCAATGGAACAGAACACAGTCCTCAGAAATAACACCACACATCTACAGCCATCTGATCTTTGACAAACCTGACAAAAACAAGAAATAGGGAAAGGATTCCCTATTTAATAAATGGTGCTGGGAAAATT
>NW_012100643.1:329489-358390 GCF_000951045.1 Mandrillus leucophaeus | reverse complement strand
ACAAACCTGCACGTTATGCACATGTACCCTAGAACTTAAAGTATAATAATAATAAATAAATAAATAAATAAATAAATAAATAATGAAAGAATCCAGGAGCTGTTTTTCTGAAAAGATTAACAAAATAGATAGACCACTAGCCAGACTAATAAAGAAGAAAAGGGAGAAGAATCAAATGGACACAATAAAAAGTGATAAAGGGGAAATCACCACTGATCCTATAGAAATACAAACTACCATCAGAGAATACTATAAACACAGCTACGCAAAATAAACTAGCAAATCTAGAAGAAATGGATAAATTCCTGGACACATACACCCTACCAAGTCTAAACCAGGAAGAATTTGAACCCCCGAATAGACCAATAACAAGTTTCGAAATTGGGGCAGTGATTACTAGCCTACCAACCAAAAAAGGCCAGGACCAGATGGATTCACAGCCAAATTCTACCACAGGTACAAAGAAGAGCTGGTACCATTCCTTCTGAATCTATTCTTAGCAATATAAATAGAGGGACTCCTCTCTAACTTCTTTTGTGAGGCCAGCATCATCCTGATACCAAAACCTGGCAGAGACACAACAAAAAAAAAAAGAAAAATTCAGTCCAATATCCCTGATGAACAGCGATACGAAAATCCTCAATAAAATACTGGCAAACTGCATCAAAAAGCTTATCCACCACGATTAAGTCTGCTTCATCGATGGGATGCAAGGCCGGTCCCACATACACAAATCAGTAAACGTAATTCATCACATAAACAGAATCAATGACAAAAACCACATGATTATCTCAATAGATGAAGAAAAGGCCTTCAATAAAATTCAACACCCCTTCATGCTAAAAACTCTCAATAAATGAGGTATTGATGGAATGTATCTCAAAATAATAAGAGCTATTTATGACAAACCCACAGCCAATAACACACTGAATGGGCAAAAGCTAGAAGCATTCCCTTTGAAAACTGGCACAAGACAAGGATGTCCTCTCTCACCACTCCTATTCAACATAGATTGGAAGTTCTGGCCAGGGCAATCAAGCAAGAGAAAGAATAAAGGGTATTCAAATAGGAAGAGAGGAAGTCAAATTGTCTCTGTTTGCAGATGACATGATTGTATATGTAGAAAACTGCATCGTCTCAGCCCAAAAACTCCTTAAGTTGATAAGCAACTTTGGCATAGTCTCAGGAAACAAAATCAATGTGCAAAAACCATTAGCATTCCTATACACCAATAATAGATAAACAGAGAGCCAAATCATGAGTGAACTCCCATTCACAATTGCTACAAAGAGAATAAAATTACTAGTAATACAACTTAAAAGGGATGTGAAGGACTTCTTCAAAGAGAACTACGAACCACTGCCCAAGGAAATAAGAGAGGACAGAAACAAATGGAAAAACATTCCATGCTCATGGATAGAAAGAATCAATATCGTGAAAATGGCCATACATCCCAAAGTAATTGATACATTCATTCCTAATACTACTTTTTGCTATAGCATAACAATCATAGGTGATAAGGCAAGGAGCGGGGGTTGTTTATTAATATATTCTGTTATAAGCAATGTGTTTTATTTAGCAATTAAGTGAATTTATCTATTTCATTACTTGTTAGAAAAATACCCAAAGGCTCTTGAGCCTAGAAACTTTCTCTTTTTTCTATAGGAAACAAATTAATTTTAAAAATATTAAAACCTGTAAAATTAAGATATTTCCTTTGAGCTATTCTGATGCATACATTTTATATACATATATACATATTCATACACCTATATATTCTAGAAAATTATGCACCATTTAAAATATATGGATGTTGTTCTGATTGCTTTCTGGATATACACAGTCAATAGGTTTTTTGCTGTAATGTTATATATCTTTGTCTCTTACAGAAACATACATAGGAAAGCAAATGCCTTAGAGAAACAAGATCAGTCTTTGTGAGGGAGATGGTGGCAGATTGTTCAGAACCTGATGAAAGACACAAAGAACAGACAATACTCCTCGGTGTATTTTCTGACTTCAGTGACTTTCAGGGAGTTTGAGACTGAAGTAATCTGTTTTGCAGAAAGTCAGGGTGTGTATGTTTCCACTCCAACTTTCTTCCTTCCTAAAATGGAAACAGACTTGCTAAATAGTCTTGTTTTCTCTTCCTTGACACAGAAAGACTACATCCCCCTATCTTCCTTGCCATAAGGCCAAGGCAGTTTGACTAACTTTTGGCTTACTAAATGTCCCAGACAATCTTTAGGATGGATTGAGGATCAGATGAAAATAATTTAAATCTCTGAGACAAGGTTTAAAAGAGTGCTGATCAAAATAACCTGTTTACTTGATGTGAGGGAGAAATAAACTGCACTATTATTAAGTCATTGAGAGATTTGGGGGTTTACTTTTTACAGCAGCAATATTTAACTAGGATATTACATTAATTAAAGAAAGAACCACTCAAAGACTAAGACTAAGTTGACCACCTAAATCTGAGACCTTGTTGGGTGACTGTCATTGTTTATACTTTATCAGCCCTTTTTGCTCACACTGGATTTAAACTGAGGCTTATATAGTATCATAGGTGTTAGCAGTAGACAAATTCAGACCTTTTGGAATTTGTTTATCATCCCCTGTATCAATTACATAGGGTTTTCTGGAGGAACAGAATACAGAAGATGTCTATTTGTATATCTATGTCTATATTTATGTCTATATCTATCTAGAGAGAAAGAGAATTATTTTAAGGAATTCGATCATATGACTGTGGAGACTGGCAAGAATAAAATTTATAGGGAAGTCCAGCAGACTAGAAATAGGCAGGAAAGGCCAGGCACAGTGACTCATACCTGTAATTGCAGAACTTTGACAGGACAAGGTGGGAAGATAGCTTGAGTCCCAGGAGTTTGAGACCACCCTGGGGAACATAGTGAGACCCTGTCTCTTTGAAAAAGTAAAAGAATAGTTAGCCAGTCATGGTAGTCACAGATACTCAGGAGGCGGAGGTAGGAGGATTGCTTGAGCCCAAGAGATTGAGGCTGCAGTAAACCGTGATCATGCCCCGCTTGAGAGACACAACAAGACTCTGTCTCAAAAAAGTAAAAATTAAAATTAAAGAATTAAAAATTTAAAAATTTAAAAACTCAGGCAGAAGTTGATACTACAGACTTGAAGCAGAATTTCTCCTCAGGGAAATTTAATTTTGCACTTTCAGCTGAGTAGATAAAGCATACCCACATTTTTGAGGGTAATCTTTACTTAAAGTGAATTGATCATACATGCTAACCACATCTATGAAATATCCTTCAGAGCAACGGTTAGATTCGTGCTTGGTTAAATAACAGAGGACTGTATCCTAGTCAAGTTGACATGTAAAATTAACCATCACAGAGTGTCCTATGTCAACTTGGCCTCCATATGTATATCTCCTTAAAACATTGGTAAAATGGCCATGCATTTTCATTTCCTCAGTCAACTGATCATAAGGAACTCTCCATGAAGCCATAAGGATGAGCTGGGAGAGGGAGGATAATGGAATGGAAGATAAGCAGTAATGGAAACCATAGGTGTTTGGATAACTTCTTCATGTAACTTACTTATTCATTTAGAGTATAGTTGAGCCTGAATTGGTATATACTTCCTCTATTTGATAAGGGCATACTGATGTGCATGCCTGAATTTATGGCTTGGTGCATTAAGCCATATCCAGTTCATGGTAAGCAACTAAGATTGCATGGTAATTTGTTGACCTGCGGTTAAGCATTTACTCTCTACTGAGGTCCAATAATAAGCCAAAAGCTTCTTCTCAAAAGTAGAGTAGTTATCTACAAAGGATGGCAAGACTTCACACGAGGAATGGGGTATTGCTTTAACAGAGTTCTATGCTGTGATTCAGATACGGATGACTGCCAAAAATTCCAAACAACATCTCTATCTGCCACTGAAACTTCAAGAACCATTGGATCTGCTGGATCATATGACCCAAGTGGTAGAGCAGTTTGCACAGCAGTCTGGACCCATTGCAGAGCCTTCTCTTGTTTTGGGGCCCACCAAAAACCACCAGGCTTTTTGGTGTCACATGGTAAATCAACTGGAGTAAAACACCCAAATGGTGAACATATTTTCTCCAAAATTCAAACTGGTCCACTAGACATTGTGCCTGTTTTTAGTTAAGAATGAGTCAGATACTATTCACAATAGCAAAGACTTGGAATCAACCCAAATGTCCATCAGTGACAGACTGGATTAAGAAAATGTGGCACATATACACCATGGAATACTATGCAGCCATAAAAAAGGGTGAGTTTGTGTCCTTTGTAGGGACATGGATGCAGCTGGAAACCATCATTCTCAGCAAACTATCGCAAGAACAGAAAACCAAATACCACATGTTCTCATTCATAGGTGGGAATTGAACAATGAGATCACTTGTGCACAGGAAGGGGAGCATCACACACCGGGTCCTATTGTGGGGAGGGGGTAGCGGGGAAGCATAACATTAGGAGATATACCTAACGTAAATGACCAGTTAATGGGTGCAGCACACCAACATGGCACATGCATACATATGTAACAAACCTGCACATTGTGCACATGTACCCTAGAACTTAAAGTATAAAAAAATAATAATAATAAGGGTTCGGTCCCACGGGGGGCGGAAAAAAAAAATGTGCCAGATACAACAAAGTATCTTAAACTGTAGAAGTATCTTAAACTGTGCTTTTCACTGAGGTGGAAAGAACATGAAATTTTTGTTGGATTTATTTCTCACCCTCTGACGTGCAAATGCTTATCAATAAATCGTTCACTAGGCCCAAGCAGTATAATATTTTCAGTGTAATCTATCAGTACTGTCTTCTGGAAGGGAAACATGATCAAGATCTCTGAGGACTAAATTATGACATAGGCCTGAAGAGTATATATACCCTGAGGTAGAACATTATATTACATTGACAGGGCTTCCATAGCAAAACAACACAGACTGGATGGTCTAAACCAAAAAATATATACTTTCTCATAGTTCTGGAGGCTAAATGTCCAAAATCAAGGTGTTAGTGGGTTTGCTTTGTTCTAAGGCATTTCTTTTTGGCTTGCAAATGGCTGCATTTTTGCTGTGCACTTACATGGCCTTTTTTTTTCCGTGTATGTGCATTCTTGGTGTCTATTATTGTTTCCAAATTTCCTCTTCTCATAAGGACACCAATCAGATGAGATTAGAGCCAACTGCAATGACCTCATTTTAACTTTCATAAACCCTATATACAAATATAGTCACATTATGAGGTACTGGGGGATCGGCGCTTCAATGTATAAATTTTGGGAAAACACAATCCAGCCCATATGAGAGAGTTTACGTATATCGCAACCTACTTCTTGTGGTCTTTACTAACAGGTGATGAAAAAAATCATTTACTAGATGTATTACTCAGGGTTCTTTGGAGGAACAGAACCAATAAAATTTACACCACTGAGTTACATGAGCATGGGCTTATTGTTGCACTTATTTTGTTGTATTATGAATTCCTTGATCAGAAGCTGTGCTGTGTGGAGTAATATAACGGTAGATAAGGCATTTTATAAGTACACAAATGGTAGTTTTTGCGGAATCATTGCATGAAAAAAGGCAAATCAATATCTAGAGTAAGCATCTATTCCAGTAAGAACAAAATGCTGTCTCTTCCATAATGGAAGCTGACTAGTGTAATCAACTTGCTGATCACTCCATAGAATGGTGTGATAAGGGGAACTCTATATTAGTCTTAGCTGATTTCATATTGGGCACTCAGCAGTGGCTATAACCATGAAAGCCTTGGTGAGTGAAAAGTCCGTGTTGCTGAACTGGTGAATAATTTCCATCCCTGCTACCATGGCCACTTTGTTCGTTGAGTTCATTGTGTGATGACAGGGTTGGGTGACAAAAGACATTAACTGGTATCCACAGAATGGGTTATCCTGTCCACTTGCTTATTAAAATCCTTTTCGGCTAAGGTCACCTTTTGGTAAGCATTCACATGAAACACAAATATCATCATGTTTTCTGCCCATTCAGAGGACAAATACTTATCCACATATCTTTTGCCCAGATTTATATGTCACCCATTTTTCAATCGTTTCTTCTATATTTTTTACCATCCAGCCAAACCATTGGCCACAGCCCAGCAATTGGTGTACATTTGCACATCTGACCATTTTTCCTTCCAATCCTGTGAAAAAACAAATGCACTACTAGAAATTCTGCCAACCTGGAGGATAGGAGGATGCTCCCTCATTTTTCTTAGGAGATGTCCCAGAGAGAGGCTGTAGTGCTTCAGCTGCCTGCTTTCATATGGTTCCTGCATATTGTGCAGTACCATCTGTAAACCAGGACCAAGTCTTCTCTTCCTCTATCAACAGATTTTAGGGAGCTCTCCAGGAAGCCATAGGTTCAGGCTGGAAGAGAGATGACAGTATAGCAGGAGTAGGGACCATGGGCATTTGGGACACTTCATCTAACTTACCTGTACCTTCAGGGCCTGTTTGCACCTGTGAACATATAAATTCCATTTCATGATGGAATGTTGATATGCACACTCAAATTTATGGTTTAGTGGGTCAGATTATCCCCAGTTTATAATTGGCAGCTGAGAGCAGATGGTAATTTGGTGGACCATGGTTAAGTTTTCATTCTTTAAGTGAGGTCCAGTAAGAAGCCAAAAGCTGTTTCTCAAAAGGAGAGTAGTTATCCACTGGCAGAAACTTGCAGGGCTTTGCTCCAAAATCCTAAGAGTTGTTATCACTGTGATTCACCTACAAAGGCCTGCCAAAGGCTCCATACCGCATACCATCTGTCACTGACACTTCAGTCACAGTTAAATTTGCTGGATAATATGCTCCAAGTGACAACTCAGCTTGCACAACAGCAGAGCCTTCTCTTGTTTTAGGACCCACACAAAACTAGTAGTTTTGTGGGTAACTTAGTAAATGGGCTTGAGTAATATACACAAACAGTTAATATCTTGTCTCCAAAAGTCAAAGAGGCTCACTAGGCATTGTGCCTCTTTTTTGGTTTTTTGTACCACTATATTAGGGTCCATCGATAGACGAATGATAAATACTAGGGTCATCTATTAGGGTAATGAATGAGGGTCATGAATTTAAAGGTCATCAATAGATGAATGAGTAAAGAAAATGGAATTTTGACACATAATGGAAAAGTATTTATACAGAATGGAGTAGTATTCAGCCGTAAACAAGGAAACCTTGTTATTTGTAACAACATGGTGTACCTGGAGGACATCACGTTAAGTGAAATAAGGTACAGAAAGACACGTACTGAATAATTTGACTCATATGTGGAATCTAAAAAAGTTGATCTGATTAAGATAGAAAGTAGAGTTGTGGTTACAAGGGAGTGGAGTGGTTGTGGGGGAGTGATGGTCAAAGGACACACAATTTTAGTTAGATAAGAGGAATAAGTTCAAGAAACCCACTGTAAAACTTGTGACTACAGTTAATAATATATTGTATTCCTCAGCAATGCAAAGAGAGAAGATGTAAAGTGTTCTCACCACAATGATGAAAATTATGTGAGGTAAAAATATGTTAAATAGCTAAATTAAGTCATTTGGCAATGTATATATACTTCAAAACATTATATTGTACATGGTAAGTATATACTTCAAAACATTATGTTGTACCTGGCAAAGTTTTCTCACCAGAAAAATAAGAACTATATGAGGTAAAAATACGTTAATTAGCTATTAGCTATATTTAGTTATTCCACATGTATATACACTCCAAAACATTATGTTGTACATGGTAAGTACATATGATTTTATCTGTCACTGGAAAAAAAAAGAAAACAAATGCCATTACATAAGGGATTGGATTTCAACATATAAATTTAGTGGTGGGGGTGCAAACATTCAGATCATACCAAGGGACTGGATGCAACATCGTACCCTTCACCTTAGAAGAGATATTTTGACATATCTCAAACTACTGGAGTCCTAGAACTTTCACTGAAGTGGAAGGCCCCTGAACTTTCACTGGATTCATATCACCCACAGACATAGTTACCAATAAGTCTAGAATAGTTGGTTCTTTTTGTTCATTAGGTTCAATCAGCATAATGTAAGCAATTCAATAAAAGAGTGTGACATGTTGTGGATGGGAAAGGAGATCAATATCCCTGTGAACTAAATTATGACATAGAACTGAAGAGTTGTTATACCCTTGAGATATGACAGTAAATGTGCATTATTGGCCTTTCCAGGTAAAGCAAACTATTTCTGATGGGCCTTATGGAGAGGGATTGAGAAAAATTACTTGCTAGATCAATAGCTTTATACAGGTGCCAGGGAATTTTTTATTTCGCTCAAGCAGTGAAACAACATGTGGTATAGCAGCTATAATTAGAGTCAAAAACTGAATAAATTTATGATGATTCACTGTTTTTCTTCAAGACTCATTTTTCTTCTGCACAGACCAAATAGGAGAGTTGAATGGGGATGAGATGGTGATTGCAAACTGCATCTTTAAAACACTTGATGATGGCACTAGTCTCTGCAATCTACCCAATGATGTGGCATTGCTTTTGAATTAGTACTTTCTTAGGTAGAGGTAGTTTTAGTGATTTCCACTTGGCCTTTCCTGCCATAATAGCCTTGAAGCTACAGGTCAGGGAACCAGTATGGGAATTATTTCAACTGCTACATATATATGTTCCAATTATGAATTCAGCTGGGGAAATAACCATAGGATGGGTTTGGGGAACCACTAGGCCCACTGTGAGATAAACTTGTGCTAAAACATTGTTCATCTTACCACAATAAGCCCCGAATCTGACTGCTGGGCCACACAAGATACATTTGGTGTATCTTGGAGTTAGTGTCAGTTCAGTCAGTTTCCAGTAACCCTTAAAGTTTTCATTACTTCCTTTTCCTCAAGCACACTTACCCTAGTAAAAGGCCATAGATCCATTTGGGGAAGGCTGGGGAAATAACTCAATGCTATATGTTTTTGGTAGTGTACCAGGGTTCTTCCTTTAAGAGATCTGGCCTCTCTTTAATCAAGGGCTACTAAGCCTATAAACTGGTTCAAGTCTAGGAATTGATTGAGGTGTTGTAACTCACTATTCCTACTGTTTAAGTTAGAATTTTGTTAATTTGACCTAGAACTTTTCCATTTATACAGATGAAGTAACAATTTAGTAGGGTTTCTATTTATTTCACTTCTATGACTCATCCTTTTATGGCTGCATAGTATTCCATGGTGTATATGTGCCACATTTTCTTTATGCAGTCTATCATTGAAGGACATTTGGTTTGCTTCCAAGTCTTTGCTATTGTGAATAGTGTCACTATAAACATACATGTGCATGTATCTTTATAGTAGCATGATTTGTAATCCTTTGGGTATATACCCAGTAATGGGTTGGCTGGGTCAAATGATATTTCTAGTTCTAGATCCTTGAGGAATCACCACACTGTCTTCCACAATGGTTGAATTAATTTACACTCCCACCAACAGTGTAAAAGTGTTCCTATTTCTCCACGTCCTCTCCAGCATCTGTTGTTTCCTGACTTTTTAATGATTACCATTAAAACTGGCATGAAATGGTGTCTCATTGTGGTTTTGATTTGCATTTCTCTAATGACCAGTGATGATGAGCATTTTTTCATGTGTCTGTTGGCTACATAAATGTCTTCTTTTGAGAAGTGACTGTTCATATCCTTTGCTCACTTTTTGATGTGATTGTTTTTTTCTTGTAAATTTCCTTAAGTTCTTTGTAGATTCTGGATATTAGCTCTTTGTCAGATGGGTAGATTGCAAAAATTTTCTCCCATTCTGTATGTTGCCTGTTCACTCTGATGACATTTTGTTTTGGTGTGCAGAAGCTCTTTAATTTAATTAGATCCCATTTGTCAATTTTGGATTTGTTGCCATTGCTTGTAGTGTTTTAATCATGAAGTATTTGACCATGCCTATGTCCCGAATGGTATTGCCTAGGTTTTCTTCTAGAGCTTTTATGGTTTTAGGTCTTACATTTAAGTTTTTAGTCCATCTTGAGTTAATTTTTGTATACGGTGTAAGGAAGGGATCCAGTTTCAGCTTTCTACGTATGGCTAGCCAGTTTTCTCAGCACCATTAATTAAATAGGGAATCCTTTCCCCATTGCTTATTTTTGTCAGGTTTGTCAAAGATCAGATAACTGTAGATGTATGGTGTTATTTCTGAGGCCTCTGCTCTGTTCCATTGGTCTATATATCTGTTTTGGTACCAGTACCATGCTGTTTTTGTTACTGTAGCCTTGTAGTATAGTTTGAAGTCAGGTAGTGTGATGCCTCCAGGTTTGTTCTTTTTGCCTAGGAGTGTCTTGGCTATATGGGCTCTTTTTGGTTCCATATGAACTTTAAAGTAGATTTTTTTTTTTCCAATTCAGCGAAGAAAGTCAGTGGTAGCTTGATGGGGATAGCATTGAATCTGTAAATAATGTTGGGCAGTATGGGCATTTTCACTATATTGATTCTTCCTATCCATGAGCATGGAATGTTCTTCCATTTGTTTGTGTCTTCCTTTATTTCATTGAGCAGTGGTTTGTAGTTCTCCTTGAAGAGGTCCATCACCTCCCTTGTAAGTTGGATTCCTAGGTATTTCATTCTCTTTGTAGTAATTGTGAATGGGAGTTCACTCATGATTTGGCTTTCTGTTTGTCTGTTCTTGGCATATAGGAATGCTTGTGATTTTAGCACATTGATTTTATATCCTGAGACTTCGTTAAATTTGCTTGCCAGCTTAAGGAGATTTTGGGCTGAGACGATGGGGTTTTCTAAATATACAATCGTGTCATCTTCAAACAGAGACAGTTTGACTTCCTTTTTTCCAATTTGGATACCCTTGATTTCTTTCTCCTTCCTGATTGCCCTGGCCAGAACTTCCAATACTATGTTAAATAAGAGTCATAAGAGAGGGCATCCTTGTTTTGTGACAGTTTTCAAAAGGAATTCTTCCAGTTTCTGCCAATCCACTATGATATTGGCTATGGGTTTGTCATAAATAGCTCTTATTATTTTGAGATACATTCCATTAATACCTAGTTTATTGAGAGCTTTAGCATGAAAGGCTGTTGAATTTTGTTGAAAGTCTTTTCTACACTTATTGAGATAATCACGTGGTTTATGGTGTTCATTCTGTTTATGTGATGGATTACATTTATTGATTTGGGTATGTTGAACCAGCTTTGCATCCCAGGGATGAAGCTGACTTGACTGTGGTGGATACACTTTTTGATGTGCTACTGGATTCGGTTTGCCAGTATTTTATTGAGGATTTTTGCCTCAATGTTCATCAGGGATATTGACCCAAAATTATCTTTTTTTGTTGTGTCTCTACCAAGCTTTGTTATCAGGATGATGCTGGCCTCATAAAATAAGTTAGGGAGGATTCCCTCTTTTTCTATTGATTGGAATTGTTTCAGAAGGCATGGAACCCGCTCCTCATTGTACCTCTGGTAGAATTTGGCTGTGAATCCGTCTGGTCCTGGACTTTTTTTGGTTGGTAGGCTATTTATTTCCTCAATTTCAGAACCTGTTATTGATCTATTCAGAGATTAAACTTCTTCCTGGTTTAGTCTTGGATGGGTGTATGTGTCCAGGAATTTATCCATTTCTTCTAGATTTTCTAGTTTATTTGCATAGAGGGGTTTATAGTGTTCTCTGATGGTAGATTGTATTTCTGTGGGATCAGTGGTGATACCCCCTTTATCATTTTTTATTGTGTCTATTTGATTCTTCTCTGTTTTCTTATTTATTAGTCTTGCTAGAGGCCTATCTATTTTCTTGATCTTTTCAAAAAACCAGCTCCTGGATTCACTGACTTTTTTCAAGAGTTTTTTTGTGTCTGTATCTCTGTCAGTTCTGCTCTGATCTTAGTTACTTCTTTTCTTCTGGTAAATTTTAAATTTGCTTGCTCTGGCTTCTCTAGTTCTTTTAATTTTGATGTTTGGGTGTTGATTTTAGATCTTTCCTGCTTTCTTTTCCGGGAATTTAGTGCTATACATTTCCCTCTACACACTGCTTTAAATGTGTCCCATAGATTTTGGTGCATTGTGTCCTTGTTCTCATTCGTTTCAAAGAACATCTTTATTTCTGCCTTCATTTTGTTATTTACCCAGTAGTCATTCAGGAGCAGATTGTTCAGTTTCCACGAAGTTGAGCAGTTTTCAGTGAGTTTCTTAATCCTGAGTTCTAATTTGATTGCACTGTGGTATGAGAGACAGTTTGTTGTGATTTCTGTTCTTTTACATTTGATGAAGAATGTTTTACTTACAATTATGTGGTCAATTTTAGAATAAGTACAATGTGCTGCTGAGAAGAATGTATATTCTGTTGATTTAGGGTGGAGAGTTTGATAGATGTCGATTAGGTCCCCTTGGTCCAGAACTGAGTTCAAGTCCTGCATATACTTGTTAATTTTCTCTCTCATCGATCTGTCTAATATTGACAGTGGGGTGTTAAATTCTCCCATTATTGTTGTGTGGCAGTCTAAGTCTCTTTGTAGGTCTTTAAGAACTTGCTTTATGAATCTGGGTGCTCCTGTATTGGGTGCATATATATTTAGGATAGATAGCTCTTCTTGTTGAATTGATCCCTTTACCATTATATAATGGCTTTCTTTGTCTCTTTTGGCCTTTGTTGGTTTAAAGTCTGTTTTATCAGAGACTATGATTGCAACCCCTGCTTTTTTTGTTTGTTTGTTTGTTTTTGTTTGTTTGTTTTTTTCTTTGCTTTCCAATTGCTTGGTAGATCTTTCTCCATCCCTTTATTTTGAGCCTATGTGTGCCTTTGAATGGGAGATGGATCTCCTGAATATAACACAGTGATAGGTCTTGACTCATTATCCAATTTGCTGGTCTGTGTCTTCTAATTGGGGCATTTAGCTCATGTACATTTAAGGTTAATATTGCTATGTGTGAATTTGATCCTGTCATTACGTTGCTAGCCAGTATTACTTTGCCCGTTAGTTGATGCAGTTTCTTCACAGTATTGATGGTCTTTCCAATTTGGCATGTTTTTGCAGTAGCTGGTACCAGCTGTTCCTTTCCATGTTTATTGCTTCCTTTAGGAGTTCTTTTATGGCACGACTGGTGGTGACAAAATCTCCCAGCATTTGCTTGTCTGTAAATGATTTTATTTCTCCTTCACTTATGAAGCTTAGCTTGGCTAGATATGAAATTCTGGGTTTAAGAATGTTGAATATTGGCCCCCACTCTCTTCTGGCTTGTAGTTTCTGCAGAGAGATCTGCTGCTAGTCTGAAGTGCTTCCCTTTGTGGGTAACCTGACATTTCTCTCTGGCCGCCCTTAACATTTTTTCCTTCATTTCAACCTTGGTGAATCTGACAATTGTGTCTTGGGGTTGCTGTTCTCATGGAGTAACTTTGTGGTGTTCTCTGTATTTCCTGCATTTTAATGTTGGCCTGTCTTGCTAGGTTGGGGAAGTTCTCCTGGATAATATCCTGAAAAGTGTTTTCTTACTTGGTTCCATTCTCCCTGCCACTTTCAGGTACACCAATCAAATGCAGATTTGGTCTTTTCACATAGTCCCGTATTTCTTGGAGGCTTTGTTCCTTTCTTTTCACTCTTTTTTCTCTAATCTTGTCTTCTCACTTTATTTCATTCATTTGATCTTCTATCAGTGATATCCTTTCTTCCGCTTGATCAAATCAGCTCTTGAAGCTTGGGTATGCTTCATGAAGTTCTCATACTGTGGTTTTCAGGTTCATCTGGTCATTTAAGTTCTTCTCTGCACTGGTTATTCTAGTTAGCCATTTGTTTAACCTTTTTTCAAGGTTTTTAGCTTCCTTGCAATGGGTTAGAAATGCTCCTTTAGCTTAGAGAAGTTTGTTATTACCGACCTTCTGTAGCCTACTTCTGTCAACTCATCAAACTCGTTCCCCTTCTGGTTTTGTTCCCTTGCTGGTGAGCAGTTGTGTTCCTTTGGAGGAGAAGAGGTGTTCTATTTTTTGTAATTATCAGTCTTTTGGCTCTGGTTTCTCCCGATCTTTGTGGTTTTATCTAACTTTGGTCTTTGATGTTGGTGATCTACTGATTGGGTTTTGGTGTGGATGTCCTTTTTGTTGATGTTGATGCTATTCCTTTTTGTTTGTTAGGTTTTCTTCTGACAAGCCCCTCAGCTGCAAGTCTATTGGAGTTTGCTGGAGGTCCACTCCAGGCCACGTTTGCCTGGGTATCACCAGCAGAGGCTGCAAAACAGCAAATATTGCTGCCTTATCCTTCCTCTGGAAGCTTCATCCCAGAGTGTCACCTACCTGTATGAGGTGTCTGTCAACCCCTACTGGGAGGTGTCTCCCAGTCAGCCTACATTGGGGTCAGGGACCCACTTGAGGAGGGAGTCTCTCCATTATTAGAGCTTGAACGCTGTGCTGGGGGAACCACTGCTCTCTTCAGAGCTGTCAGGTTGGGACACTTACATCTGGAGAAGCTGTCTGCTGCTTTTTGTTCAGATATGCCCTGCCCCCAGAGGTGGAATCTAGAGAGGCAGTAGGCCTTGCTGAGGTGTGGTGGACTCCACCTGGTTCAAGCTTCCCTGCCACTTCGTTTACACTGTGAGCTTAGAACTGCCAACTCAAGACTCAGTGATGGCGGACGCCCCTACCCCAACCAAGCTCCAGCATGTCAGGTTAATCTCAGACTGCTGCTCTAACAATGAGCACAGCTCCGTGAGTGTGGGACACACCAAGCCAGGTACAGGAGGCAATCTCCCAGTCTGCCAGTTGTGAAGACCATGGGAAAATTGCAGTATTTGGGCAGAGTGTACCGTTCCTCCAGGTATAGTCACTCATGGCTTCCCTTGGCTAGGAAAGGGAAATCTCCCAACCCCTTGCACTTCCTGGGTGAGGCAACGCCCCTCTCTGCTTTGGCTCACCCTCTGTGGGCTGCACCCACTGTCCAACCAGTCCCAATGACATGAACCAGTTACCTCAGTTGGAAATGCAGAAATCACCCATCTTCTGCATCTTGCTGGTAGCTGTAAATCACAGCTGTTCCTGTTCGGCCATCTTGGAAGCTACCCCATGTCACCTTCTTGAATGCTTTTCTGCTTAGAATTTTTTTCCACCAGATACGCTAAATCATCTCTCTCAAGTTCAAATTTTCAAAAATCACTAGGGCAGGGGCAAAATGCCACCAGTCTCTTTGCTAAAATATAACAAGAGTCACTTTTGTTCCAGTTCCCAACAAGTTCCTGATCTCCGAGACCACCACAAACTGGACCTCATTGTTCATATCACTATCAGCTTTTTTGTCAAAGCCATTCAACAAGTCTCTAGGAAGTTCCAAACTTTCTCATATTTTTCTTTCTTCTTCTGAGCCCTCCAAACTGTTTCAATCTCTGATTGTCACCCAGTTCCAAAGTTGCTTCCACATTTTTGGGTACCTTTTGGCAACATCCCACTCTACTGGTACCAATTTACTGTATTAGTCTGTTTTCATACTGCTGATAAAGATGTACCTGAGACTGGGCAATTTACAAAAGAAAAAAAGAAAAGAAAAAAAGAAAAGAGAGGTTTAGTGGACTTACATTTCCACATGGCTGGAGAGGCCTCACAATCATGGTGGAAGGCAAGGAGGAGCAAGTCACATTTTACAGGGATGGCAGCAGACAGAAAGAGCTTTTGCAGAGAAACTCCCCTTTTTTAAAACCATCAAATCTCATGAGACTTATTCTGTATCATAGGAGCAGCACAAGAAAGACCTACCCACATGATTTAATTACCTACCACCCAGTCCCTCCCACAACAGCTGGGAATTAAAGATGTGATTTGGGTGAGGACACAACCAAACCATATCAGCAATCTTTTTTGTAGTATAGTTCACCTCTTCATGTATCACATTTTGTACTTCACCCTTAAAGTCCTGCTGGGACTTGAGTCTAGTTATAGATCTAGAAGAAGAGAGATGGTGGAGGTTGGTTCTGAAAAGTATCAGTATTTTCTAAAACAGGAACTTCCTCAGGAGAGGCCAGTGCAGTTTCTCAAGGAGTCCCAGGTTAATTTAATCAGACAGAAGTAGAAAGGCAGATACCGCCATGGGTAGAAAAGCTGATATCCCTGAGAGTGTGAATGCCAATGTTCCTGAGGGTTTGGAAGGCTACTTACACTGGGAATGAGAAGCCACTTTTGCAAAGGAGGGGCTTTTTGTACTAGGGGTGGCATGACCTCTTCCAGTGGCAAAGAAGACTCATAAGAATTTAGGAGCTCAATGACCACATATTTCATCAGGGTCTTTTCACACTTACAGTATTTCAATTTATAATATCCCATTATTTATTGATCAATGGTCTCACTTTTGCAGTACACACTTTATAAGACTTGGAGTTCAACTTGTCTTCTACTTTATCAGTTGTCGCAGGATGAGATTCTACATATGATTTTCATCAATTTTAGCTCTGCTGCTGTAAGAAATAAGAATCTCCTTCAGGCACACACAGAAGTCGTTTGATTATTTATGTAATGCTTGAGCTGGGAATTTAAATCTCCGAGGTCATTTTTTTAACTAATTTGTTCAGCAACATTAGGAGTAACAGGCCAACATCATTATATTAATTAAATTTTTAAAAACATGTTTGAATGTCTATACAGAGTCATCTAGCTTCTGGCTCCTTGAAAGTGACTGATTGTTGAGTATTCAGTATAGATATTTTGTGTATCTCAGTAAATAATTTACTCCATGGATTATTGCTTCTCTCTTTACTCCTGGAAGTAGAGTTATTAGCATCTTTAAGTATAATTACATTAGAGAGCCAATTCCATAAACACAGAACAAATCCAAAACCCTTATTCTTAAAATTTTGTTTCTCTAGAGCCATTCTCAGCATGAAAATCTGTATTAATCAGAGTTCTTCAGAACCAATAGGATATACATGAGAGGAATTGGCTTACACGATTATGGAGGTTGAAAAGTTCTAGAATTTGACATCTTCAAACAGGAGACTCAAGAAAGTCACTGGTGTAATTTTATTCAAGTTTGGCAGCATGAGAACCGGGGTGTGTGGGGAGGCGTTCTTGTAGAAATTCTAGATCAAAATTGTAAAATCAATGTCCCAACTCACACAGGCAAGCCTCAAGTGAAAGGGACAAATTTACCCTTTTTCTCCTATTTGTTTTATTCAAGTCCTCAGCATATTGGATAATGCCCATCCACACTGGGGAAAACAATCTACTTTATTGATTTCACCAATTCAAATTCTAGTCTCATCCTGAAACACACTCATAGACACACCCAGAAATAATGTTTAATCTGGGCACCCCATGGTACAGTCACGTTGATATGTAAAATTAATTATTATACCAGATCAATAGCTGCATACCAGATACCATGGCATGTGTTACTTTATTAAAGCAATGAAACTACATCTGGAACAGCAGGTACAATAGGAGTCACCACCTGGTTAAGTTTATAATAATTCACGGCCCTTCTCTGAAATCAATGTTTTCTGCACATCTCAAAAAAAGAAATCGCATGGGTATATGGTGGCTGTCACTATTTCTGTATATATTTTCTGTATCCATTCCAACACTTTAATCTCCCTAAGTCTTTGGTTACCTTAATTAACAATATTGCGAGGCTGTTCTAGTATTTCAACTTCTATTCCTGTAGGTAACCTTTTGTTTCATGTTTCAGCAAAGCAAGCAAACAAACTGTTGGAACTCTTTTTACCTTCTCATCATTATTATTAAATACAGAATCTCTTCTTAGAGAGCCCATTTCAATAATTTTAGCCTCATCCTACTTTAAGTTTCTTCTACCTTTATTCCACCTGATTAATATACACTCTCACACATATTATCCATATTAACAGCTATACAAATTTAAAAAATTATGCAGTTCTTTTGGAGTGCAGCACATGTCTTCATGTGTCACACTTTATACCTCATCCTTTGGTTTATACTGGGAATTAGGCTTAATTATAGGTCTAGAAGTAAAGATATATATTGTGCATAGGTCCCGAGAAAAATTAGCAGTATCTTTCAAGCAAGTACCTCGTGGGAGATCATTACAGTGTCTTCAGTAAAAGCAGGATTAAATTCCTCAAACAGGGTGAACAGTATGATTCTACTGGAAGAGAAGACTCAGCAAAATTTAGGAGCTCAATATTCCCAAATTCTTCTACTCATATGCCTTCATTCCAGTGGGTAGCATCCCATTCCTTCCCAATCTGTGCCCTCAGTTTAATGGTCAGCACTCTTTGAAGTGAGAATTAAATTTTTATTTTAATTGCCACACACAGGATGAGATTGGGTTTGGCCTTTAGCAGTCTCAACTCTAAGGCTACAAAACATAAGGGTTTCTTTTTCAGGACAGACATAGAAACTTGCAGGTCATTTTTGTAGAGCTTGAGCTGGGAATTTTAATTCTTGATCTTATTCATTTTCTTTTGTCACGTTCTCCAGCATAACTAGGAGCAACAAGCCACTCGGTACATGAATTAGTTTGACAAAATATTCTAAGATATCAACTAAACGTTCTTTCAGAAAAGTGCTTTTTATAATAATTTGACTAGGAGTCAATATCAAACTGATGATATTTTGAATATCTATATTACCACAACATATCATGGACTATCAGCACCGTTTTTCCTACTGGGAATACAGTCATTAATGTTTTTAAATCAAATCGTACTAGAGAACCAATTCCATAACTGAGAACCATTTCACAAAACTTACTTTTTAGAAAATGTTCTTCCCCTAGAACCATACTTGGTACCAAAATCTGTATCAGTCATGTTTCTTCAGAGGAAAAGAATAAATTATATGTTTGTATACACATACACACACAAACACACACACATGTTACATTTATATTACATATACATATATTACATTTTACAATATATACACTCTCTATATCTTATTGATATCAAATTGATATACTATATACTATATTAATATCACTATAATAATATACTGAAATATATATTTATATATTGATGCATAATATGTTAATAATTTATGTTACATACATGAAGAGAGAAAGAATAATTTTAAAGAATTGACTAACATGATTTTGGAAGCTGGCAAGTCTGAAATTTATAGGATAGGACAGTAGACAAAAAACTCAGGCAGGGCTTATGATGTAGACTTGAGGCAAAATCTATTCTTCTCTGGGAAATCTTCAGTTTTGCTTTTAAGGCCTTTCAACTCAGTGGATAAAACCACCCACATTATTAAAGACATCTTCTTTACTTAAAGTGAACTGGTTGTAGATGTTAACTACATCTACAAAATACCTTCATAGAACCCCCTAGACTTTTGTTTGATTCAATAACTGAGTACTGTAGCCTAGCTAAGTTATTAATAACACACACACACACACACACACACACACGCACACACACAAACCTTAAAAATCAACCATCCAACACCTTGATTTTTTTTTAATGGTGTGTGTGTATAGCTTTTAAGGAGTGGAAGAAAGCAACACTTAATTTTTTTCATGGTCTTCATTTACAGCTTTTGTAGCAGCAGAGGCAAAGTTTCACCTCTGCCTTCTGCAGGTTTCTCTGAAATAAACTGAGAATTGAAAGGTTAATAAGAGAAAAGGAATACAAATTTATTAATGTACATAAACATGGGGATCGTATATTCTATAAGACTCAAATAAGAGCCAGATGGTTGAGGTTTAATTACTTTCTTCATAGGGAAAAGGGAAGTGAGAGGATGTCGACAGTTTTAGAAAGGTAGTAAATAATTTTTAGTAAAAATGAATGGACCCTGCAGGCAGATGTTAAATCTTTCTTTCAGAAAACTGAAAAAGGCTGGCAGATTATGAGAAGGCGAGGGGAATAACTGCATTGTGAAAAAACGTTTTCTTATTCTGTACATAAAGCTTTCCAGAAAACCTCTTGGAGCTGCCCTCAGAAGAATAGAAGAAAAGTTTATCTGAGCATAGTGGTGACTTTTAATCTCTCCTCTTTTCTAGTGGTTAATTTTTCCTGGTTATTTGATGAGTGTCCCAGGGAGGACATTGGTATGGTTTGGCTGTGTCCCCACCCAAATATCACCTTGAATTGTAATAATCCCCATGTGTCAAGGGTGGGGCTGGGTGGAGATAATTGAATCATGGAGACAGTTTCCCCCATGCTTTTCTTGTGGTAGTGATTAAGTCTCATGAGAACTGATGGTTTTATGAGTGGGAGATCCCCTGCACAAATTCTCTTGCTTGTCACTATGTAAGATGTGACATTACTCCTCCTTCACCTTCCACCATGACTGTGAAGCCTCTCAAGCTATGTGGAACTGTGAATCAATTAAATTTTTTTGCTTTATAAATTACCCAGCCTCAGGTATGTCTTTATTAGCAGCATGATAACAGACTAATAGAGTAAATTGGTACCAGTAGAGTGGAGTGGTGCTGTAAAGATACCTGAAAATGTGGAAGCAAATTTGAAACTGGGTAACAGGCAGAGTTTGGAACACTTTGGAGGGCCCAGAAAAAGATAAAAAATGTAGGAAAGTTTGGAACTTCTGAGAGACTTAGAGTGCTCAGAAGACAGAGAGATGTCAGAAAGTTGGACACTTTTTAGAGACTTCTTGAATGGCTTTGACCAAAATGCTGATAGTGGTATAAACAATAAAGTTCAGGTTGAGGTAGCCTCCGATAAAGATGAGGAACTTTTTGGGAACTGGAATAAAGTTTACTCTCGCTATGTTTGAGCAAATAGACTGGTGACATTTTGCCCCGGTCTTAGTGATTTGTGGAACTTTGAACTTGGGAGAGATAATTTAGGGTATTTGGTAGCAGAAATTTCTAAGCAGCAAAGCACTCAAGAGGAAGTAGAGAATAAACGTGTTTTTTTCTTGTTGTTGTTGTTTTTGTTTTTGTTTTTTTTTTTCAGCCTGACAGTTCGATAGAAAAGGAAAACCCATTTTCTGGGGAGAAATTCAAGCCAACTGCCGAAATTTGCATAAGTTACAAGGAGCCGAATGCTAATCACCAAGACAATGGGGAAAATGTCTCCAGGGCATGTCAGAGACCTTTGCAGCATCTCCTCCCTCCCATCACAGGCCCAGAGGCCTAGGAGGAAACAATGGTTTCCTGGGCCAGGTTCAGGGCCCACCTGGGACTTGGTGCCATGCATCCCAGGTGTTCCAGCTATGACTAAAAGGGACCAAGGTACAGCTCCAGCTGTAGCTTTAGAGGGTGCAAACCCCAAGCCTTGGCAGCTTCCATCTGGTGTTGAGCCTGCAAGTGCACAGAAGTAAATAATTGAGGCTTGGAAATTTCCACCTAGATTTCAGAGGATGTACAAAAATGCCTGGATGTCCAGGCAGACATTTGCTGCAGGGGTGGAACCTTCATGGGGAACCTCTGCTAGGGCAGTGCAGAAAAAAATGTGGGGTGGGAGTCCCCACACAGCGTCCACCAATAGCTTGCACCATGCACCTGGAAAAGCCACAGACACTTAATTTCAGCCCATTAAAGTAGCCAGGAGGGATGCTGTACCCTGAAAAGCCACAGAGTCAGAGCTGAACAAGACTGTGGGAGACCACCTTTTGTATCAGCATGACTTGGATGTGAGACAAGGAGTCAAAGGAGATTATTTCAGAACTTTAATACTTGATTGCCCACTTGGATTTTGGACTTGCATGAAGCCTGTAGCCCTTTCATTTTGGCCAATTTCTCCCATTTGGAACAAGTGTATTTAGCCAATGCACATACTCCTATTGTATCTAGGAAGTAACTAACTTGTTTTTGATTTTACAGGCTCATAGGCAGAAGGGACTTGCCTTGTCTCTGATGAGACTTCGGACTGTGAACTTTGGTGTTAATGGTGAAATGAGTTAAGACTTTGGGGGACTGTTGGGAAGGCATGATCAGCTTTGAAATGTGAAGACATGAGATTTGGGAGGGACCACAAGCAGAATGATAGAGTTTGGCTATGTCCCCACCCAAATCCTACCTTGAATTGTAATAATACCCATGTGTCAAGGACAGGGCCAGCTGGAGATAATTGAATCATGGTAGGGGGAGTTTTCCCCATATTGTTCTCATGGTAAATTTTTTCTCATGAATAAGTTTTATGGAACTGATTGTTTTATAAATGGGAATTCCCCTGCACAAACCCTCTTGCTTGCTGCCATGTAAGAAGAGAATTTGCTCCTCCTTTACCTTCCACCATGATTATGAGGTCTCCCCAACTATGTGGAACTGTATGTCAATTACACCTCTTTTCTTTATAAATTACCCAGCCTCAGGTATGTCTTTATTAGCAGCATAAGAACAGCCTGATTCAGATGTTTTATGACAGGTGCATTCATTTTAGAAAGATATTTCTTTAAGTCAGATAAGAAAATTCCAGAGAGAGTCTCTCTGTGAATATGGAAAGAAAAAAATAAGACAAAGTTTAAAAGTTCTTGGTTTTGAGGCAACTTCTAAGGTCTTACTTGTTTTTTGTTTTTTTTTGTTTGTTTGTTTTGCTTTGGTTTTTTTTTGTTTTTTTTTTTTTGTTCAAAGTTTTCAGCAATCCAAAGCAATATACTTTGGGGTATTATTTTCTGTGCTCCAACATTTTTTTTTTTTGAGACAAGGTCTCACTCTCACTCAGACTGGAGTTCAGTGCCATGAACACAGGTCACTTCAGTCTAAATATGTTAGGTTCAAGCAATACTCCCACACAAGCCTACTGAGTAGCTGAAACCACAGGCACTTGCCACCATTCCTGGCTAATTTTTTGTAGAGATGAAATCTCACTATGTTACCCAGGCTTGTCTCAAACTCCTAAGCTCAAGTGCCTTGGCCTTCCAAATTGCTGGGACTGCAGCTGTGAACCACTGCACCCTTTGCCTCCCAAATTGCTGGGATTACACCATGAACCATTGCCTTGCAATACTTTTTAAAAATACTTTTGTTTTCAAGTTATTTCAATTTAATCTACCACAAGACTTTTTCTTTCAATTTTTTTGTGAGATATTTTGGCATTCTTCATCAAATATTCAACGAAGAAACTAGAAAATTAACAAGGACCGACAAGGCTTTTAAGGATGTATATCTAATTACCCTATTATGTGGAAGATTCTGGTACTGTGCAAAAAGAATGGAATATAATCAACAGACCCAGGTTTAAGTATGTGTACCAACACTCATTCCTTGTGTAAATTGGACACAATGGTTAAACTCTCTAAGCATAAATTTTCTTATGTATAATTGTGACAGCCATGGTCAACAGTTGCACTGAATTTGGATACCATTGACCCATGTCTTCATATAATGGAGAAAATGTTATTTCCCTCCATATTTCCAGGTACTCTCTTATTTCCTATGTTTCTCCTAGTCATTTCTGCCCCTGCATTTCTGCTTCTATTGAATTTTCTCAGTTCGTAGATCATCTCACTTTTCTTTTTTTTTTAATTTTTTATTGTTAAATTTGTGTGATTACATAGCAAGTGTACACATTTTTGTGGTATGTGAGATGTTTTGATACAGGCATGCATTGTGAAATATGCATGTCATGGAGAATGAAGTGTCGATCCCCTCAAGCATTTATCTTTTGAGTTATAAACAATCCAGTTGCATTCTTTAAGTTATTTAAAAATATGTAATTAAGTTATTGTTCACTATATTCACCCTATTGTGCTATCAAATAGTAGGCCATATTAATTCTTTCTATTTTTTTTCCCCCATTGACCATCCCCACCTCCCTCCTAACCTCCACTACACTTCCCAGCCTCTGGTAACCATCCTACTAATCTCTATGCCCATGAGTTACATTGATTTTATTTTTAGATCCCACAAATAAGTGAGACCATGCAATTTTTGCCTCTCTGAGCCTGGCTTGTTTCACTTAACATAATGATCTCCAGTTCCACCCATGTTGTAGCAAATGACTAGATCTTATTCTTTATTATGGCTGAAAAATATTCCATTTTGTATATGTACCACGTTTTCTTTATCCATTCAACTGTTGATGGACACTCAAGTTGCTTCCAAATCTTAGCTATTGTAAACAGTGCTGCAAAAAATAGAGGAGTGCAGATATCTTTTTGATATACTTATTTCCTTTCTTTAGCATACATATCCAGTGGTTGGATTGCTGGACCAAATGGTGACTCAATTTCTAGTTTTTTGAAGAACCTCCAAACAGTTCTCTTTAGTAGTCATACTAATATACATTCCTACCAACAGTGTATGAGGGCTTACTTTTTTTCCACATCATTGCCAGCATTTGTCGTTGCCTGACTTTTGAATATAAGCCATTTAACTGGTGTGAGATGATATCTTATTGTAGTTTTAATCTGCATTTTTCTATATCACATAAGCACTAAGAGTGCAAGGCAGGCTAGAATCAGGCGTGTTTAGTAAAATGCTTGGCATTGGAGAAGTGTGTGAATTTGATCCTCATGACCACATAGTATGAAGCTAAGATACATGGAGAAAGTTGCAAATTTATTAGATATCACTGGTCATTCCTAAACACAATGTCCTATTTCAGACCTTCTTTGTGCCTCTTCCTTGATTTATAAAATTTTTTTACCTGCCTTGTTTATGCAGAAAACTTCTACCCATCCTTTAAGAGCCAGACCTCCTATCACCACTTTGTGAACACTTCCTCAAATCCCAGCCAGGCAGTTCTCTCCTCTAGAGTCCTCACTGTCATTTTTATGCAATTCTTGTTTAGAGTAGATCATATTTTATAATGATTTTTTTTTTTTTTTTTTTACTTTTGTGCTTTTCTACTAAACAGTAAACTCCTTGTGGGCAGAGATCATGTCTTACTCATCTTTGTATCTTCAGTGCTTATTATTATTTTTTGTACAGAGTCTATAATGAGTAAATTACTTATGTGCTACAGTTTACTCATCTGTAAAACTGGAAATAAAAATAATGCCTTCCTGTTAGGGTTATTGTGATGAATAAATAAAAGAATATATATGTAAATTGCTTATAACAGTGCCTAGAATATAATAAGTGTCCAATAAATTTTAATCATTATGATTATTATCACCATCACTATGACTGTTAAATTGATGTCAAATAAGCCAGACACAGAAAGACAAATACTACATTATACCATTTATATGAGGAATGTAAAATAGTAAAATTCACAGGAGCAGAGAGCAGAATAGTGATTGCCAGGAACTGTGGGAGAGAAGGAAACAAGGAAATATTAACCAAAAGTTACAAAGAGTTATGCAAGATGACGAAATTTTAGAGATCTACTGTACAACATAATGCTTATAGTTAACAACACAGCATTTTATACTTAAGCATTTGATAAGAGAGTAGATATTATGTAAATATTATCACAAAAATAATTGTAATAAATAAAGAGGATAGGAGTAAACTAAACTAATTAATATTAAATTATATTGGGAAACTAGCATTAGAATCCAGATTGCAAAGCCTGGTGCACATTCTATTCCTCCGGCCCTGGTTACTACGTCCTGTGGTACTTCAACTGATTCCAGTGTCTTTAGGGAAACATCTCGTTCAGAATCTTTTTAATTCCTTTTTCTCCATTTTTCTAGCCAAACTGTCCATTTCTTTAATATTTTCTTCTCTATTAAGAAAAAAGGGTATCAATAAAGTATAATGAACTAAAGATTAATTCTTTAGTCATCATTATGTTTTCTTGATTGTCTACAGTGTGTAAAATGACATAATCCAGATAAAAAGTACTATGGTTCTAGAAGGTCCTTTAGGATGGAATATCAAATAGAAAAATCACAGAATATTTAACAAATTCTAGATTCTTCCAGTCTTCCGATCCAAAGGCTTTGAATATTTTTGAATATGATTTATAGTAAAAACATATATTTTAAACCATGACTCACTACAAAATGTGCACATACATAGCCACCATACAATATACACATGTATACATAGCTAAAAAAATAAGTTTCCCAAAACCTATATATATTCTTAAAACATGTTGTGCCATTTTCGACTTTATTCTATTTTATTTAAAAACACAAATCATCTCTCCTTAAAGTGACTTTATGACCCCTGATTAGATGGCTGTCCATTATTCAAAAACACTACTCTTATTCAATCCCTCCAAGTTCTGTTATATTGATAATAAACTTAGTATCAAGATTTACTCAATGTCACACAACTCATAATGAAATCATAGCAAAATAATGGGATAGTAAATTCTGTTCACTTCCTAAGATCTGGGAACCCTCGTATAATACCTTGAATAAGGACCTAAATACTGCTTCAAAGCCTAGCATAGTTGGCACTTAATACATATTTATTGAATTAATTTGTTGAATCAATGACTAGTATGTGGGTGCCTCTACTTACAGAATGAAGCAAACTCTTTAGTCTATGAAGATAATTCAAAAGGGGGTTCCTAGAAATTTATTAAAAGAAGCAATTATGATAAGTGTGATGGAAGTCAATGTGTTGGAACCCAACTTCAATACTAGATGAATACAGTGTGCAAAATTTGAACGTCATCACCAAAAGCTTTATTAAGTCTTGGGAAATGGGAACCAGCTATTTAGAGAGTTAATGGAATATTTAAATGTTATATATTTTTGAAGGAATTTAGAGTCCCCCAGAGGAATTGCCTCAAACACATCCTCACTTTAGGTGACTCAATCACATATGTAAAAAGTTTTCCATTTTCAGGTCTTTATGATTGTTCATTTTTAATACTGCATTAGCTGCTTCTGTCATATAAGTGCTTTCCTTATTTTACTGCTATTTGTTTTTGTTTTGCTTTGTTTTACCACAGTGAATTATCACAGAGTTCAGGGACTGGGACGAGGTTACAAAATTTTTTATACTTAAAATATAACAATAGTGCCCGACAGGTAAGAATATTTTCCCCATTCATTTTCTTGAATTTTCTTTTGCATTCTTCACTTATTTATTTTGCTGATATCGAAAATGTTTACAACATTTCTACTTAGAAACTTAGTTCGTTAAAATAAGTAATTGTTTGCAAGATATGATCATTTTATTATTGTTTTCTTAAACATGTATTACTCTAACATAGATTAATGGAGATAAAATAAATATCTCTCAGCACTGATAGATTTTTTATTTTTTTCAAAGTAATATGGCATTTGACAAGCTCCCAAAAATATGAATTTATTTTAAAAACAATAAATGAAAATAATCCATTCAGAATGTTGTGCCTGTAAAAACAGCAACTTAGCCCAAATTTCCAGATGCTTCTTTATGCCAACTGCACCCAAGGAGAGCCGTTCTAATTTCCTAGTGCCTGTATGGTCTTTAACAACTTGCAATTTACCAATTTTTTTTTCCTGCTTTCTACTTTTTATGTACTCTACACCCTTTCTTCCTAGAAAATAAATTAGCAGCCCTTCTTCCAATCACTCTTCAAAAGTGATTTTTTATTTACGTAATAGCTTTTATTTAAATTTACTAGTTATTTTAAGTACAATTATTCTAACAGAAACTATATGTAGAAAACCATTCAACTGAAGGGAAGCATAAAAGTAGGCATATAATTATTAAATTTAAAATGTCTGGGGGAAATGTCACATAGTAGGCAGGAATACATTGCAACTCCCACTTGAACAAAAAGAATAGTGTGTGGAGACTCACTTGGTGAACTTTTGCTCCAAGAACTACTGCAGGAACATATCTGGAAAGCTGAGAGAATCCACAGACCCTTTGAAGGAAGCATATTGCTTCTGCAGGACTGAGGAGACAGCTCAAATACTGTGAGTTCCCAAAGTGTGAAAGTGGGAAATGGGGATCATCTGCCCCCAAACACATACCCTCACTGGGGAACCTAAAGGTCCAAATTATGGGAGAAGGATTTGATCTTTCCTACAACTAAGACAATTTAGAGAGCTCGGTAAAATACAGGAGTAGAGGAAGCAGTGGCAAGAGCCCTGTGGTCTCTCTGGGTCACCAGGGAAGCCATTTCTGTCTTTGTCTCACAGGTATCCTTAGGGACAGCTGCCAGAGGAACTGGGAAAACACCACAAGGGAAAGAAACATCCACATGAACATTGTAACAATTCCAACCAAACACAAAGTTTCTTGGACAGAAATTCATGGGAGGGGTTGAATTCAGAGTACAGATGCAGACAGGCAGGGAGACATGAAACCTGAGATCCCTGCTTGCTTTCTCAGTCAGGAGGCTGATAGCCTGGGGCAAGTTATCAGCCCTGCTTGCCCACTGCCTTGAAATAGACTCAGTGCTGTTGGTGGTGAGGGGCATGGTGGGAGTCAGACCAGCCTTTTGGATTGCATGGCTGAGGCTTGTAACTGCCAGATTTTCATCACTTCCCTGGTGACCTGCATGACACAGCAGAAGCAGCCATAATCCTCCTGGGAACATAACTCCATTAACCTGGGAACCACACCACCATCCCCCACAGTAGCTGCAGCAAGACCCGCCCAAGGAGAATCTGAGCTCAGACATGCCTAATCCTGCCCCCACGTGATGGTCTTCATCCTGGTAGCTGAAGACAAATGTCATATTCTCAGGCTCACGCCTGTAATCCCAGCACTTTAGGAGGCTGAGGCAGGTGGATTAAGAGGTCAGGAGGTCAAGATCATCCTGGCTAACATGGTGAAACCCCATCTCTACTAAAAATACAAAAAATTAGCTGGGCATGGTGGCAGGAACCTGTAGTCCCAGCTACTTGGGAGGCTGAGGCAGGAGAACAGCATGAACCCAGGAGGTGCAGCTGACAGTGCGCCAAGTTTGCACCACTGCACTCCAACCTGTGTGACAAAGCAAGACTTCATCTAAAAAAAAAAAAAAAAAAAAATAAATAATTCTTATTGTTTAGGGAGGAGAAAGGCCCTGATAACTCGAAGATAGTCCCTGTTCCACCCACAGCTGATGCTTTCTTGAAAGCACCACCTCCTAGCAGGAGGTCAACCAGCAAAAAACTAGTTCAATAAACAACAATAACAAAACTAAG